>NW_003852431.1:15137611-15166806 GCF_000181295.1 Otolemur garnettii
GTGTTGAAATGCTTGTCCTTTTGCATACATATTTCATCTTTATTCCAAGATAAGGTGAACAACAGTTAATTTTACAATTTTATGGAATATAATAATAACTTGCCAGATATTTCTTCTTTCTATTATACTGAAACATAGACTAGGGATGGAGTGAAGGCATGTTATGGTCTCCAAACTAAGGTTTAGTGCAAAGGATCATTCTGGCTCATTTGTGTGCATTGAATATATGTGAGGGGTCTTATGTCAGGCTAAATTTCCAGGATCTAGATAGAGATTGTCTTTAAAGATTCATAAACTTGTAAAACAGTATGAATTTTATAGGGTTAGGGTGAACAATTTTGGTCAGATTCTGAAAGAGTTATTCAATGTAGACATTTATGTTTCATGAATATTTGCACTATAATTGTTCAACTTAAGAAAATGTAAATTCTTTTTAAATGAAAATCTATTTTATTTTACATATAAATTTAGTTATTTTAATGTTGTTTAACATTCCTTGAAAGTTTCCAAGAAAGATATTGAGAAAGACCAGAAAATCATGGTTCTATGAGCATCAGGTTATCTATAGTTAGGAGAATAAAAACAAAAGAGCCAATCAAATGGCAAAAGTGTGGACTTTAAGGAGGTTTACTTTGTTTTATCAAGAGGAAATATGCTTTGTCTAAAAGTATTTCTTTCACATACACCAAAATTACATTACACTTGTTAATATGGTGCTATACAAAAAGCTTTAAAGAAAGGTTTAATTGAAATGGTATGCATTTTGAGTATATTTGGATCCATACAAATACTTATGTCCAACAAATTAAGGTAAATTTCCATGTTAGATTATCCTGCCTATATTGTGGCACAGATACTTTAAAAAAATTTTTATTAATCTATAGCTTTCATGTGAAAGCTATAGCCCAATTATAGTCCAAGAATATGAGGATGGGGGAGAGGGAGAGGAGAGGAGCAGGGGGAGGATGGGTGAAGGGAGGGTGATTGATGGGACCACACCTATGGTCCATCTTATAAGGGTACATGTGAATCTTTCTAAAAGTAGAATATAAATGTCTTAACACAATAAGTAAGAAAATGCCATGAAGACTATGTTAACCAGTTCAGTGAAAATATTTCAAATTGTATATAAAACCAGCACACTGTACCCCATGACTGCATTAATGTACACAGCTAGGATTTAATAAAAGAAAAAATTTTATTCTGGATCCATCATATATGCCAGTGTAGTATTAGAGACATGGAAAAATAAAATTTATCAACACTGAGAAAAATTTATTTGAAATTAATCTACAAATTTGTCTGACTATAATTGTACTAAGACAATGGTGATGTACCTAACAAAATAGGTAAGTAGATAGAGATGGTAGTTATAATTCCAATAAGCAGCTGTAGTTGTTAAATATTACTTCGATTATACAGGACCCACATCCATCTGTAACTGATGCTTTTTACCTGCATATTTATCATTGAAATTGGCGTGTTAAAGGAGTATAATGGTAGGCATATGACTCACACATGTGGAGCCTGTGCTGGGAAATACATGGGTGAAATGGTGACACATAAAAAGGTCTCTCTAACCTAACTGAGTTATAACATATAACTTTTGAAATGACAAGATACCTTATTTGTTTACTGGAGTACAGGAAAACAAAAAATGCGAGTCTGTTAGAAGAAAGGCAAAAATTGAGGGAAACAGGAAAGCATCAGAAATAAAGAGACATCTAAAATAATTAATCTCATCATTAATGAGTTCATAGAGATTACATGATGTCAAATTACATAAAATCCCTCACTCAATATTCATCAATATATTCCTCTTTTGGCTGAAATTATGTTTCTTCACCAGGAACAAAGAGAACAGTAACTAATCTCATATTTAATTAACTGATTATTTAAGATATTGATTCTTGGGTGAGGATGAAAGTAGAAATAGAATAAAAAATCTAACCCTCTCAAAAAATAAAATGAAAATCTAACCCATTCAAAAAAATGAATTCCATAGCAACACATATATAGGAAAAATTACTATAGCAACTCTCAAACTAAGGAGTGTTTGATGTATAAGCAACTGAGCTGTGTCTATGACAAACATACAAGATTATAGGAATTGTTTTTATTTCCTACCCTACTCTACAGAAGCAGTATTAAGAGAAAGCAAGGATAGAGTACATAATAACTCTGTACAAAAAATATCCTTTAAAATCTGACGTCGATTTCTCAATTTATAGAACAGTGAATGGAGAATATTGGGAGGAAATCATGTTACTATACGTTTATTATTTCTATGGTAGAAAAAATTTCTCACCAACTGAAAAATGCTACTGGCTCACCAGAATGGAACAGGCCAAGAATCACCATTTTATTTTCCCCAGGATTGCAGAATTTATATTAGAAGGCAAACAACGATTGCTTACATTTGCAATTTTGCAGCAACATAATGGAACAGAAAATCTTTTAAAATAACGGGAAAATAGAAGGTTGCTGTGAAAAATTGATGGTCTATTTTTCTGTGAAGGTGTATTAATTAATGTGTGTTTATGAGGCTTCTATCAAATTCTGGACACCATCTTGGATTCAATGGATAGACTAGGGCAATGAGATTCCCTTCACTCTTAGATGTTATGTCAGTGAAGAAAATGAAACATTTCACCAGTTTTTTTTTTTTTTTGGTTTCACTATAGTAACCATTTTACTATGTATATTTAGCTTATAAAATCATGGCACATATCCCAAATGCACAAAGTACAATTTATTTAACAAAAGTAAAATAAAAGGGAGGAAAGTAGAAATTTGCTGATGTGGTTAGGTACTGTGGTGACCGAGATGTAGTTTGCATGGTCCGGGATACCACACTAAGAAGTCGCATTTTTTGTGTCGAATTAACTTCCACTCTTTACTAAAAGCTGTTATCATGGTGCTTAAAACTAGACATAAATGTTCATTTTTGTGATTTCAATGGAAATGGAATGGCTACTTTAAAGAGATTACTACTACCATAAAATAGCAAATCAAACTTAGTTTCATAAATAGGTAATCAAAGAATTAAAAGAGCACATGGAAAAGGAAGGTTAAAAAAAAGAAAGTCATCAGAAACAGGATAATAGACATAGATGACGTAAGTACAAAACGCTAAGCAGACCATATCTTCATGTTAGAGAAAAAAATAAGCACATTCAAAATGTAAAAAAAAAATTTTTTTTTTTTGCTTTCTGGAATTAAAAAATAATGCACTTGAAACTGTAGGTCGGATCTGCCTGTGTTCAGTGGGTAGGGTGTTGACCCCATATACCAAGGGTGGCAGGTTCAAACCCAGCCTCGGCCAAACTACAACAACAACAAAAAAGAAACTGTAGGTCATGACGGCACACATCTGGATACAACAGTATTTGTACATCATGCTTATTCATGAAATATATGTTGGTGAAATCTGTAAACTTCAGGTTAAAGAATATTTCAAGTGTCCTGGCAGGAAAAGGCAATGACATGCAAAGGAGAAATAACAAAGCAAAACAAATCAAAAGACCCCAAACCAGGTCTTATGAGATGACTCAATACAAGAAGTTATTTTCTTCTGATTTCTAAAGAGTAAAAAGTTATGTAAACCCAGATGGTTGTGCATGAGATAAAAAAGAAACAGACATTTTAAAGCTCATGCTTAGAGTGTAGCCCCCAAGAACATTTCTTGGACAAACTTCTTGGGCACGTTATCTAGCCAAAAGAGAAGTAAGTCAAAATGCCTCAATATTTAAAGTTATAGAAGCCATGGACTACCCTGAGCATTGAATCCACTCAGTATTGGAGTAAAGACTAAACAACAGAGGAGATTATTTTTACCAGAAATAATCTGTTGTTGCAATTGCCATAACCACTAAAATAAGTACTATAAAATGAAAAATTGTATCCATAATTAGCTGGGAAAAATATCTTAGAGTTTTCTAACATAATCCAAGTTCCAGGAATGGACTTAGAAATTTACAAAACAGAATATTTTTCTTCATTTTTTATTTCACTCAGGGAGAGAATATAATTTCATTTTTTGGAAAAAACAGCACACTAAGAATTAGGAATTAAAACATCACATTAACATTTAAACAAAATCATCAATAAGTAAAAATATATTGCATGTGTTTGGATGCAGTGGCTCACAACTATAATCTCAGCAGTTTGGGAGGCAAAGGTGGAAAGATGTTTAAGGCCAGGAGTTCAAGACCAGCTTGGACAACATAGCATGACTTTGTCTCTAGAAAAAATAAAAAAATAATAATTTGCAAAAATTCATCACTGTGATGGTGTGCACCTGGATTTCCAGCTATTCAGGAGGCTGAGGTGTTTATTGATCATTGAAAACTAAATTTTACAAAACAAAATGTAAAATGTTTTTTTCCCCCCAATAAAGCTTTATTGGCAATGAATAGACAGTGGGCCAAATTTGATCTGCTGGCTACAGTCGTCCCTTGGTATAAGCAAGAAAGGGAGATTGGTTCCAGGACAACTCACACATAGCAAAATATGTGCATGTGCAAGTCCAATGGTAGTACCATTGGCAGCAGCAGCAGCCCCAGCCAGACACTTGTGGAACTGCAAATACAAAGTCGGCATATGAGCTAGTTTTGAAACTGAATACTGTATTTTCAATGTTTGGTCAAAAAAATCAGCATATTAATGGACCTGCACTAATATGTTCCCCTAGTTTAGAGAAATAGCAAAAGATTGCTGAAGAAAAATAACTTTTATTTTTCATTTCTGTTCACTCAATATTACTGCCATGCTGAGCCATTTAAGCAGTTAGCAAAGCATGCTTCATGTAAAAACCAAAGTGATCTTTCGAAAGTACAAATTATCTCATAGCATTCTCCTAACTAATTTTTTTTTTTTGCCTTGTAAGCTCCTAGTCATATATCAGGACTCAATTCAAGCCTTTTATCCCAGTCTTCCTTTATCACTCTAGGTAACTTGTGCTCCAACCTCTTTATTCTCTCCCAAAATATTATGGTATTTTTCCTTCTGAACTCTTACCACAATAAGTGATAATATACTGCATATTTGTTTCTGTCTTTATTGACTTTTATTGATTTATTATTTCAAATTAATAACAGGGTACAAATGTTTAGGGTATGTTGTTCTCACTTTCAAGTTAGAGCTCAAGCTGTAGTTGAGCCCTTCTCCTAGGGGATATGTTTACTTAATACTTAATTGTATTTAATTAATTTATTTACTTAATATTTGTTTTACTCATCAGGGGTAGAACAATGTTTTTGGTGTCTACATATTGCACAGACCATAGAAGATTTACAATAAATATTTGTGAAACAAATAATGTCTATATATATGTATGTGTACATACATATATACACACATATATATACACATGCATACATATACATATATCTAAAAATCTACTTAAAAATACCCAGGAAAAAGAAATAAATGTGATTTTTTGGCATCACATAAATTAATATGCCAGAAACATATTAATATACCATATTTAATATACAATGGTATGTAAAAAATATACCATTGTATGAATGTAACTTGTTACTATGCAAATAATAGAACATATGTATTCTGGGTAGTAGATAGATATTATCTTAAATATGGTTTGCATAGATTCTAGAGTTTTATATAAGTGAGGTCCTATAGTCCATAACTACTTTGTATTGCTTTTCAGTCAGCACATTGATTCTAAGATTCTTCCGTGATCGATGGGACATTCTCCTTTTTTGCCAGGAATGTCACCTTGAATGGGTACGCTACTTTTTGTCCATTCATTCCCATGTTGATGGACGTTTGTTTTTATCTTTTCTGGGTTTCATCTTCATATATTATGTTAAATAGAAAACTACACTGATAGATTTTATTCCAATTAAATAAAAGATAAACAAAAGGTGCCTGTAATGGATGACTCCATTTTTATGAAACTCTATAAAGGCTTATTAATTTGCAGCAACAGAAAGTTTTGTAGACATGAGAGAATGTGAATGGAGGAGAGGGAAGAGTGGGGGGAGAACTGTAAAGGCAGACAGACAAATGTGGGGGGGAGAAATGAATATGATCATTCTCTTTATTGCAGCAATGGTTTTACAGAGGCATATATTTATCAAAACACAAAATTTTACATTTTAAATACTTGCGGTTTTTTGTATACAATAATATCTCAATAATGCTAGTTTAGGAAAATATGTTAAAGCCTAACTTTCAGCCAAGGCTTGAGGATGTCATTTTATATCCTCCTAAAGTACGTTGCACTGGTGAGGAAGCCTAAGATCATCTTGGTTTTGTATCTTACCCTGTCAATAAGTACATCAAAGTCTATGGTGACATAGACAAGTCTCTGAGTTCTGCAGTGTGTCCGGACTAATGTCTGGATCCCCTGAATCCTGAAAGCAATGGTTAAATAAATTATATTAAGTTCATGATTTGGCAATCAATTGATTTCCATTTAATGCATTTTAAGGTGAAGGTAATTTTAGCTCATTGATTTTCAAATCTCTTTATACTCACCTGTTTATTAAATGTTGCTTTATCTCCCTTTACTTCATTTTCATCTGCAATAAATATTAATTTTCAATACTAAAGGTTTAATGTATATCATCTTTTATACTCAGAAAGACTTTTTAACATAGATTTTCACTTAATAGATATTCTCTCCTACCTGTAAACATGAAATATTTATTTTATAAATGAAGAAAAGTAGATACCAAGTGATTTCTTGGTATACACATTAAATTATGATTCTTTAGTAATGTCTGTCTAAAAATATAACCATTTTAAATCAGTTTGGTGATATGAATGTGTTCTTGGTCAATCCAGTGAAAAAGAGGGAGAAGTTATTGAAATATACGTTTGCCATTCCTATGAATGTGTAGGTGATTATATACTGATTTCATAGTATTATTGAATACATTGGATACTTTTTCCCCATTCTTGAGATATTTTATACTAAGAAGAATAATCCAATGTAACAGCAACTTCAAACTCTTGGGCTCAAGCAATCCTCTTACCTCAGCCTCCCAAGAAGCTGGGACTACTGGTGCTTGCCACAATGCCCAGCTACTTTTTAGAGCCAGGGTCTCGCTCTTGCTTAGGCTGGTCTCAAACTCATGAGCTGAAGCAATCCAACCATCTTGGCCTCCCAGAGTGCTGAGATTATAGGTGTGAGCCACCATGCCCAGTGCAAGACACTCATTTCGACTACAAATGAATCTTTCCTTTCCTTAACTTCATTCCACATATATTTGCCTTCACTTTGTTTTTCTGCTACTATAATTTCATTCCTATTCTCATTACTCCCCAGAAACTCTTCACCTAGATTCTCACTGACTACAAGTCAATCAAATTAAAATATTTGGGCCATATTGCACTTGAGCTCTAAAAATATTACATATCATTAACCTGTTACTTCTTTTTAGAATTTTCTCTTTCCTTTGTAGCTATTACATTATACTTGCCTGATTTTTCTCCTACTCCTATAGAAGCCGTTTCCTGGTCACCCTTTTCCAGAGTTGTCTTCCTCTTTCACTTTCATAT
Source organism: Otolemur garnettii (assembly GCF_000181295.1). Classification (NCBI taxonomy): domain Eukaryota; kingdom Metazoa; phylum Chordata; class Mammalia; order Primates; family Galagidae; genus Otolemur; species Otolemur garnettii. The sequence continues at coordinate 15,145,142 of NW_003852431.1, forward strand.
TTGTTAAGATTCCCCTGGGTTATATTGGAGGAACAGTTTTCTTCTCTCTCTGCAAACTCCCCTTGATGAATTTCATTCACTTTCTGGTATCTCTTACCATTTATTTGCTGGTGATTCACAGTCCTCCTCCTGCTTCTCAACCACTTCCATTTAGCTATTGAACTTCTCCGTAATCATACAACTGAAGTTATTATCCGAATTAACTATTCATTATTTCCTCCATGAATTGCCATGTTCAACAATAAGAAAAAGAGAATAATAATTCCATATACTCCGTTACTCCGGCCCAAGACAAACTATCTCCCAATTCTTCTAATTCTCACACTCAGTTATCAAATCCTAACAGCTGCATGTTCTCATTTTCTCTCAGGTCTGTCTAGATTCTCTACATCTCTAGAGTTGCTCCTTGAATTTTTACTGACAAGGCCTCAAATTTTCCTCTCCACTAACTGTTACATGGAATTGCTATTTAGTCTTGCCTGTCTTTGCAGTGAGATGGTAAGAGAACTAAATCTGGAATTGAACTAGTTTTATGTTCTAATCTTTAGGGTAGAAGACTACTTATGAGCTCGAGTGACTCTGGGAGATAGGCTTAACCACTTTAGTGTTTTTTAGCCTGTAAATCTGAATAGTGATAGTCACCTTACTTTGACACTACTGGGAGGTTACATAAGATGAACTCTATGAAAAGACCTAAATTATGACTCTTGGAATATAAGTTCTAAAAACAACCTAATACTAACAATTATTATTATGTTCAAATAGAAATTTCTGTTGTCTCCCTGCCTACATCTAATTACTGGTCTCTATTATCCTTAGAGAAAATTTTCACATGCCTAATAATGCCTTGAATTCTGCTGGGCTTCCTTCAGGCTCTAGTTTCACAAGTGAGTCCTGTCACATTTGTGCCATATGTGTACTCACCATCGTGCATTTCTCTTCTTTCTGAAAGGGGACAGGATAAACTATTTTAAAAGCAATAATAATGACTAAGGCCATTTAGGAGAGAAAAATTGTTGTCAATATCAAGAATTAGAAAGAAGGGTGTCATGACTCCAATGCAGTGAGTGAGTGAGAAACATAGGGAAGATTCTGTTGAATTGATGGAAAAGTTCCAAATCCCTGATTATAAACTAGAGGTTCTCAACCTTGTCACTCTCAATATGTTGGGCCGGATAATGAGTTGTGGGGGATTTCTGTATATATTTTAGGATGTTTTCAGTATCCTTGCATTCTACTCACAGGACATCAGTAGCACTCTGCCACTTGTGACTGTCAAAAATGTCTTTAGTAGGGTAACTAGATTCTAACATCTGTAAGGCGGGACAACGTGGCCAGGGCGGAGCGGGGTGGAGCTGGGGCACCGGGCAGGGGACCGCGCAGGGCAGGGCCTGACAACAAGGCAAACTTTGATAAGCAGTTCTCGATAATCACTTCTCAGCAATTATTTATTACAGTTTAACGTTATAAAATTAACAAAAATAATATAAAACTCATATTCTGGCGAAATAGCCATATGGCGGCCGAAAACCATATATTCCCTTCTTGTTCTCCAGCCAGTTGGTGCGTTCTTTCCAAAAATCGGGACTTTTTAAAAACAGCACGGAATGCGGGACAAATTGTTGAAAAGTGGGACTGTCCCGCCAAAATCGGGACGTCTGGTCACCCTAGTCTTTAGGTATCTCTAAATATCCCCATGGGGGGCAAAATTACTCTTGATAGAGAATAACTATTACAAACTGAGGAATATGAATTTTTCTTTAAGCTACAAGGGAATAAAAGATAGCAACAGAGAAATCAGGTAAAGAGCACTCAGGAGTTTTGCAGAAGGCTCAAAAGAAGGGAGCAGAGTGTTTTTAATCAAGGGTGAGAGGAGTAATTATCCAGAAGCAGTGGTGGAAAGGTTAAATAAGATCATTCTGGTCTTCTCTGAGGTGCTGAAGTTCCAGAGAAAGCACTCCACTAGAAAAGGCTAAGGAGCAGACTTTGTCTAAGGGAATTAGATGCCAAAGTGATGACTGAATTTTCTCCATTTGCAGTTTGTTTGCATTAAATTGGGATTGCCCTGGGTACAGTGAAAAACAGAGGGCGTTAAAAAAGGAAGAATATCAGAAAAGGAATTTAGAGTATTGCATAGAGGAAGGTGAAGGTTAGACAGTGGGGACTGAGTTTGCCTCTTTACTAAAATACAAATAGGGTCATGTTGTTCTCCCAACAGAACCCTTCTCTGGCTTCCATTACCCATAGAACAAATTCCAACTTCCTTTCATGGCTATAGAGCCTGAATATGCTTGGCTCTCCTTAGGTCTCTAGCTTCCAGTCATTCCGTAGGTGTCCTAGAGCCACTGTGTTTCCTTCAATTTTTACTTATCTATTTTGTTCATTTCTTCATTTATGATGACCATAATCTCCGTCTACCTTCCTCTGATGTATTTAGAAGCAAAAAGGTAAAAACTTAGATGTGAGTGGCTCAAGGAGTGGGGCACCAGCCCCATAAACCAGGGGTGGCAGGTTCAAACCTGGCCCCAGCCCCCCCCTCCAAAAAAAATTAGACATAAAAAGCAGCTAGGAATTCAAGAGTGATAAAAACTGGTAAAAGAAAGAAGAGAAACATATGCAAATTTATTAAGTATTTGTTGTTCTTGGACCAGTTAATGTATTTGATTTCCAACCATATCTCTAGTCTTAATTTATTTATTTAAAAAGTTATTTATTGAACATGTAGTATGCTGCAGACATCACATTTGGTCTTGTTAATTGAGCACAAAATAAATAAATAAGAAAGAAAGAGACTTTGTGGAGCTTATATTTTCAGGACCATATTAAATTAAGAGTAAAATATGTTAGATGATAAATAAAGCAGATATTGATAACATTGAATTGGTATTAGTTTTCTATTTTAAATAGAGGTCATGGAAAACTTCAATGTGAAGTGTCAGTTGAAAGTGGGGACACAGTCAGCCTATCCCTCAGGGCACCAGTGTCCCAGTCTTACTGGAAACAGAATAGTGTATTAGAGAGGGGATGGGCTAGGATAATACTGGATTATAACATGCAAAGTTAAATATCAAGAATTTGTAGTTGACAGGAAAAAAAGGATCATGTGTTTAAAAATGAAACTCACATGGAAATTTTCAGAATCAAGAGAAGCTCAGTTTAGCATCTGTTCTTTCCTTTCATAGCCTTTATTGGCCATTAAAATTATATACTCCTTTGTTTTGAGTTGTTGTTATTATTGTTGTGATTTTATGTTTGACTCCCCAATTAATCTCTACCCTAAAATTTCAGGACTCAGAGCTTGCATTTTATATTCTCAGGGCTCTACAGAGCACCCAGAGTTAAACAGTTTCTTCACTCATTTTTGTTAGTGAACGATGTTATTCAGGGTGATGACAATGTCTACCATTAACTAAAATTTGTTATTTAAAAACTACAAATGATGGAATCTTTATTAGACTTTAGATTTTTCACATGTAAAACCTATAATACTTGCAAAAATAAAGAGAACATTACATTTCCTTTTGTAGGAATGAAGGCAGTGACATTAAGAAAAAAATAACCAGATTGTTTATGATTATATATCTAGAATATTACAGTGGTCAAATTTAACCCAACTTTCCAAAATTTATCTTCATACTATTATGTTCCATAGGTCCTCATTGTAGTCAGGGGATTGCTTTTAGAGAAATTTAATATTGTTGTGTATGTGTCTTTAGTGCATTCTCTAGCTTTCTTTGAATATTTCAAGTACACTGGAGCAGATAATTAAAGCTGATAATATAAACAATACTGGTTTGTATAAGAGTAGTTGTACTTGACTGTGACTTTGAGAAAACTTAATAAAATCATAGATCTTTTCAGACCTCATTTATTAACTGAATAGTGTATATACACTGTTTTTCTTTCTTCTGCCTACTGTATTTTTTTTAATCTTTTGGGAATGCATATTGATAACCTGTCATAATTTTCACCTGAAAAATCATCTTTCATATTGTTCTTGATTTCATTGCCTCTGGACTTAACATTTCCTCTTTGAATATCTGTTGCATTATTTTATTAAGTATTGATGTCAATTTTTCAAGTTCTTTGAGATAACTCTTTTTAACTTTTAAAGATAATCAATATGGCATTTGTTCTCCTCCAATCTTTCTGTCTTCCCAGATCCCAAGAATTTTTAAAAATATTTTTAAGTGGTTTTGTAAATAGGTTAGCTAATACTTTTAAAAAACTAGTATGTAATCCATCCATCATTTGCATTCGCTATGCATGACACCCTTCATGCAAACATCTCAGAATGCTTTTCTGTTATTACTATATAACAGACTATACAATTAAATGGCAACTTTCAATCAATAAGTCTAGACTTGTTTTAAACTTAGCCAACTTTTTGTATCAATAAATATAAAAGTGGAACAAAAACAAAAAAGTAAAAAGCAAGGGTAAGCACATAATTATCATCTCACACTAGAACTTCAAGGTTTGGACTCAGCATAAATTTCCCTTTTGTTTTTCCTTAAAAAATACAATTGAAAAATCATATGAAGGTATTTATTTTTTTTCTTGGATGGTCAGTTAGGACAAAATAAAAAAATTATTTCATCTCTTCAAACAGATTATTAAAATCTAAGACATTTGAAGTATGAGGATTCCATATTGGTCTTATCCTCTTTTAGATAGCAAAAGATAATTCCTACCTTTGAGACATTCTTTTGGAAAAAGATTGGAAGCATTCAATGGCCTTTCTGTGCATAATCATAAAATTATATTATCTTCCAAGACCTTATAGATGAAATCTTTCAGAGAAGTATGAAGGCATGTTAACAACAGTCACCACCTTTAAGCTAGTGAACTTTTACTCAAATCATTTATAGGGTAGAAAAGGAGGAACTTTGCCATAGAGCCAACTGATTTTTTTTTTCTCCTTCAAAATGATTAACTATCTTTTTTTTACCTGTCAATAGTGAATAGATCCAACATAAAGCATTACCTGCTAAAAAACATATAAGACATTTAACTTTTCATATTTTATTCTTTTTGAAAGCTGACAATGCTGACTTCATTTGATCTTATAAAATATATTTTTTAAATAGAATTCATTATTTGTAGTAACTCAGGCATCAAGAAGGACAACGACCTAAAAGCAATTTGTTATTGATTTTAAACACCAGTGTACTAGAAATGTGGAGACCAGACCTGAAACCCTGGACTTTGACATGGTATCTAGCTGAGATCTGCACAAAAATCAAATCATTACTTGATTGAACAGTACTCAATGTACAGAATGAGTACTCTGATAAGAAAGCATAGTCACATTTTTAATATTTTACTAAAACCCTCCTCTTAAACCTTTCTTTTCTCTTAATCCCTCAGATACACTTTTTCTTTTTAACTTCTTTGTGTGAATTCACCTTCATCCTTCCAAATGGCCACAGAAGACAAATTAATTCTGACTTCCTAAGTGTAGGCCAATTTTCTCTCTTATACGATCTTATGGAATTCTCTGTTTATTCTCCAGAACTCTTAGAACACATGTGAAATTAATTATTGAAGTATGATTTTATTAGAAATATCTCCAAATTAGGAAGAGAAACCATGTATATTTCATTCACCTCTGTAAATCTATACCTAGAACAAAAGCAACATAATAACCTCTCTATAAATATTTGTGGACTGGATATCTTCAACTTTAGCCATCTGTATTACAAATTTTTTGAAATGCCCTCACAGATGGGTGGACCACAGAGAGTATAATTTACTGCTGCTTTTCAATGTAGTACTTCAGTATTTTTCTTGTTTAAATAAGGCTCTACTTGATTATGTTTTCTTTTTAAAATCAGATCTGATTCCAACTGTGTATGTAAAAAATATGTAAGGCTAAGAATTTAGTGGAGAACATTGGAAACTGAGATGTTGCTGCTATTACCTTCCTTTACCATAGACCATATCTTTTCTATAATCTGGGTAGAGAAGTTGGAAAGTGGTAAAGAAATAATGAAATGGGGAAGATGAAACACATTGAGATTTGAACACATGAAGTTGTATATAACTTGTAAAACCAATTTCAATTGGAATTGAAATCTTTCATGTCTCTACACATGTTCCATATCCTATGTTAATTTTCTATTCTATAATATTAATTTTTGTCACTACGAAAATCTATTCTCATTTCTAGTTACTTTTCCTTCTTTTTAAAAATTTGTATGTATGCATGTGCAATATTCATACAGGGATAAACAAGATAAATCTGAACCTGAGCGCAACCATATTCAAAGGGGATATAACACAGCATAGGAAATCAGTTTCAAAATGCAGGTTAATACATAACATATTGTTCCTATGTCATAGTGATGCTCGTGCATTATTTAAATATACAAAGGGTGAGCAACTAAGAGGAGTTGAAGGAATTTCCAGGGAACACATATATATTTATTAGAGAAGGACATTGAGAAATAAAAACTAAATGATCTATTTTCTTACATGACATACACCTAGGAGTTTGCTGACATGATAAAGGATATGTCTAGTTTGTGCATGTTATTATGTATGCAATTTAGTTTCATTAGCTGGGTATATTTTTGCCATTTTAAATTCATGCTGAGATTATTTTTGAATTCATATCCACAACTAAGGAGCTATGATCCCTATATATATATTTTTCCTTTTTCCATTATAACACTCCATTTTTATCATTATTTCTTTCAGGTCATTTGGATAATATTTTACCCACATAATTTCAAAGATATATAACTAGCACTTAAGAAATACAAATATGTCTTGACACATATAATTTGGTAATGCAGTTAAATATTATGGATTTCATCTTACCACCATTTTATTTCCAGAACTCCATTACTTGGTGTCAGATTTTGCTTTATTACTTGATTATATGCTTTCTATCACAAAGCTGGACTAATTATTTTTGAAATAGTACTACTGAAAGAATAAAACCATAATCACAACATATTATTCTTTTTTTCAAAAATGGTACATTGCTCATGATTCAGTCTGTATGAAATTTAATATTATTTTTCTATTAGTTACCTCCTCTATATGTTATTGCCTTGTCTCTGAAATTCATAATAACGATAATGAGGAATCACTGAAGTTGAAAGCTAACTAAAGGGTAAGAGAGTATGTAACATTACATTTTGAATTAACTTTATATAATAGGGCTCTGTGACATTTGTATAAATGTTCAAAGAGAAATGTAGGCTATGACTTCATTGAGGATTTATTTTTAAGACATTAAGATAGTGCAGCAGAGAATTCACACCTGGAATTCAAAGGGCAGAACAAGACCTATTAACTAATTCAGTCCATTCTATAAAGGCAAAGAGAAAGGTATAAAGATGTAATCATTTTTCTGAAAGCTAATATGGAAGAATCAAAAATGGCTGGAATAGTAGTAGCAAATAGAAAGATTCGGTGGTTACTTTACCTTGAGAACAATCATCTAGCTTATACTATCAACTCAGGTTACTGAACAAAGTTATGCTTACTTGTAGAAATCATAACCAACACCTTTGAAACTGAAATCTATAATGCAATTTATTTTTTGCATTAAGGTAATATGTCACCAAGAACTTTGGGATACATTATTTTTCTGTCATTAACTTCCATCTCTAAGTTGATTAAGGCTGATGATGACTTCCATTATGTCATCATTTTTTTAAACAGTTAAAAAAACAAAAGGATAAGACAAAGAGAAGAGAAAACTTTCTTTAGATAACATGTATCCAAGGCTTGATTTTATCTGGTCATATGAAGGCACACGGCCTTGCAAATACGGCTTTATTACTAAATATCATCCAAAAAATGAAATTTCATGAATAAGAGACAAAAAAGGGAAAATATCTTAGATCATAGACTCTGGAATACAGAAATTAATTACACATTTTAAGAAATCTTTCTGAAGGAAAAATTTAAAAGCAAAAATTTACATGTCCCCCAATTATTCATACAGTAAATTTAATATATTTGAAGAGTAGGATCATATACTTCATATAGATTAAGTAGCTATGATTTGATTATTACCAAACTATGACAATATTAGCTATTTAAAGAAAACTCTAATATTCTTAAGCTAGTATATTGAAATATTCATTTTTATATCACTTTATATGCTATCAACATTTTACATACATATATATAAAACAGAATTTTTTCTTTTTTGTCATGATTTCTACCTAACATAAACATATGCTTGCTTTTACACTTTAGAAGCAAGTTAGCCATTCAGAATTAAGAAAAATAATATTATTCAACATTTAATATTCAATTTGTTGGTTTTCCTAAAAGGAGAAAACACCTTATTTCCAATTATTTCTATTTCATTAACGTACTAATGATGTATCTTAGTCATTAAGGTAAAAAATGCTATAATAATTATATTTTAAATGCATATATATATATATATATATAAAGCAGTACAGTGGTTCTTCAAAAAGTTCACAGAATTCAATATGATCCAGCAATTCCACTTCTAGGTATATACTCAAAAAAGTGAAAGTAGAGATCAAGGACAGATACTTCCACAACGAGGGTCATAGGAACAGTATGCATAAAACTCAAAAGCCTACTAAGAGATTAATTAATAACTAAATGTGGCATCATGTACATACAATAGAATATTATTCTGCTTGAAAAAGAAATGGGATACTGATAAATTCTGCAACAGGAATGAATCTTGAAAACATTATGCCAAGTGAAAGGAGATATACAATAAAGGACCAGCATCGCATGAGTCCACTTATGTAAGTCTCCCAGAATAGGCACATTTATAGAGGTAGAAGTAGAATTGTGGTTACCTCAGGTGAAGGGGAAGTGATAGTGAGGAGTTATTTTTCACTGGGTCCAGAATTTCAGTTTGGGATGATGAAAAAATTCTAGAGATAAATGATGGTGCTGGTTGTAAAACATTATGCATGTGATAAATGCCTCTGAATTGTACAATTAAAAATGTCTACAAAGGTAAATTTCATGTTAGGTGTATTTTATTACAGTAAACATTTGAAAAATATTATTTTATTTTTTGTCCTAAAACAAAAAAGACTGAAGGTTAAAATTGCATGACAAATTAACAATGTTAGTTATTTTTACCCACACTAGCTAGATACATTGCTGGTTAGATGAATGAGTCTCACAGTGTTTTACCTGAGGCAGTTACATGGACTATGAACCTTTAGCATTTGTTTGTCCTATAATAAATGTTGCACAAATTAATCTTCTTGATCTGGCATTATGAACTGAAAAGCTTTTATTTTTAAATGAATTTCCTTGACAATTTGGCCGCAAACCAAGTGAAAATGAGTTCTAAGTTGGCAATTCGGAAAAAAGATCAAATGAAAACATACTGGAATCTTAATTCATATTTTAAATATTTTAACGTGTATGAAAATAGAATTTTAATTATTGTATTTATTAAAATCTAGAGTAAAAGAATTTTACAAATATATGCTTTCTTAGTTTCAAATTATCTGTGTAAAAGAATGTTCATTATATATCACACCTTTATGAATGGATATTAAATGTGTTAAAAATTAACCCTGGGGCATTGCCTGGGGCTCAAGGAACAGAGCACCAGCCCCATATACTGGAGGTGGTGGGTTCAAACCTGGCCTGGCCAAAAACAGCAAAAAAAAAAAAAAAAAAGAAAAAATTAACCTCAAATAATTGTATGATTTTTGGTTATTTTTGTTGCTAAATGTTTACTACATCCTTTTGAAGTTTGATTTTTTGATGTATAAATTTGAATTAAAATATGTCTTATATTTAAATTAATATGTCTTTCTTCTTTCATTAAAGACAATTTTTATGCTATTAATATTTAAATCATATTTTCCAGGTAATCACCATAACTATGCAATTACAATTTACAACAGTGGATGTAATATTCATGTAGTTTCTTATCAACAAAAACAGAGAAAGGAAGGCATCATTATAGTACACTTAGGTGGATTTGGTTTTGGATGAACTAAAGCTAAATGATGCCTATGTTAAGATATGTATGTATGGTTTACTCTGAGAGTGATTTCAGAGAATGCAGTTATAACAGTTCCATAAAATTGACTCTTCCTATAACTATCACACATGTGGATTAAGTCACAGAGACATATCAACCTTTATGTAACCTGATGTGAGTTGTAGATGAAGTTAGAGAAATATATGTCATTGTAGAGCTAGAAAGCATGTACATTGAAAGTTACAAAGTTTGCAAATAGTGTTTATTCTGTCACACGGTAATATTCACTTAATTGTTCACATAAAATGGGGAAGGAAAAATCTATTTTTCCAAGATACCACAGTTCTAAAATTGCAGGTGAGTAAAAAACAAAATGTTATCACTAAAAATCCATAGTAAAGCAAACCTAAAACTGCAGTTTATTGTAATTCCAGCTAAAATTCCCTTCAGGAGGAGATAGACTGAGCTTAAGTAAAAAATACTGAGCATAAAATTCAAATAGAGCAAGGCAGCAACATTGGATCCAAAATATAAAGATACGTGGATACTGAATAAGGGGTGTCCATAGGGGACAAATCTCAGCACCATATTGATAGTGGATTTTTCTCCTCTTGGTCAGGTTCTTCCTCTCTAGAATAGAAGAATGAATTCACAGACCATAGGCAAGTAGAAATGATAAGATATTAAAAGATAGGATAGCTTCCAACACAAGGGAAGGGATCCCCAAAGGGTTGCTGTTGCAGCTCTGGTGGGTTGGGCTTTGTGTCTTGTCTGCCCGCCTACACCTGCTGGCAAACACCAGTTAGTCTTTCAAATCTAGCTGGTTTACTTACATGGATTGGTTTCTTTAAACCTTAACCCCCTGGCCCCTGTTGATTGACCCTTTATTGTGAGGGGTACTATTCCCATTCATCCTCCGGGAGAAGTCCCTCCCTGGCATTGCCCTGCCTAGCAACAGCCAGTGACTGATGGCTGCAGAGAGTTATCTAAAGGACTCACTCCTTCTTCTTCTCTATGCCCATTTCCCAGTCCCTTCTAACTCCTATCAATATTATAAAATAGTAAATATTTAGCAGTACATTATGTATAAGTGATTTCTTAATGAATTAAATTGAGATTTCAGTGGCCCAATTCAAATGCTAGGCAGACACCGTCTTCTAAAAATATAAAAAATCTATCTCATTTCAAAATGAGCAACTAAAACTACCATGGTTAAATTTCAGCAGAAATATTTTAATAAAATATGCAAATAAACTGAGTTTTGGCTAAATAATAAAGAATTTGAGAAAAATATAAACGTAAGTCAGATAAACTCAAGATAAGCTAGGAGAAACTAAGAAATCTATAGAAGTAGAAGAGTATAAGAAAGAGTAAAGCCCAAAAATAAAAGATGAATAAACAAGGGAAAGATAGGTAAAGGCAAGTGTACAACAAAATGAAAATAATGTTATTTCATGCATATGGTGCTAGAAAGAAAATCATATGAAAATACGGATTTAATAAAATAAGCAGATCTTTCAAATGTTAACATATTTTATTACACAATGTTTCAAGCTGAATTGTACCCCCTTCTAAATTCATATATTGAAGTTTATAAATCCATTTTGTATGCTATACTCAAATAACATAAACTGTTTCCCACAGTTCTGGAGGCTTAGCAGTCCAAGATCAAACTGCCGACTAATTTGGTGCCCAGAACCTGCTTTGTCACAAAGGACCTCTTCTTACTCTAACCTCACATGATGGAAGAGTCAGGAGACATCTTTCTGGCCTCTTTCACAAGGGCACTAATCCCACTTATCAGGGCTTCTTCCTCATGACTTAATCACCTGCCAAAGTCCCACCACCTAATACCATCACCTTGGGATTAGGAGGTTAACATATGAATTTGTGATGGAAGTTAAGGTACACAAACAGTCAAGCCATAACAAAGTCCTTTCCCCATTACCTCACATGTCACTTTAAAGACAGTGTCTTTAAAATGGTAAGTAAGTCATTTACTGGCTCATGAGCCCACAGAGGAGAAAAACTTAATTCTATTCAAGTTGGGGAGGGAAGAATACAGGGAGGGGAGAGAGGTGTGGGCTTTGGTCGAGGTGTGTAGCACACCTTCTGGGTGCAGGACACAACCATAAAAGGCACTCTACCTAAAAAATTCAAAAATTGTGACCTGGTGATTTGTACCCTCCCAATAACCTGAAAATAAATAAGTAAATAAATAAATAAATAAATAAAATGATAATTAGGGTAAAATGAGGTACCCAGAGTGGGCCTTAATCTAACAGAATGGGTGCCTTTATGGGATGAGAAGTTTAGGAATTCTGTTCTCTTTGCTGTCAGTCAACCCAGTTCTGTATCACTTTTCCTCTTGCCAGCCGCAGCCTTCATAAGGAAGGTTTCACTGAGTATCTCAGCATTTGAGTTGCCCCTCACACCAATATATCGCTTCTGCTTTGGTAAGCAGTATATCCTCTATTCAGTCTCATGGAACAAGGTCATCTGGTGAATTTTCTAGCTGTCATATTACACACTAGTCTAATATGATCATTTCTCTCAGTCTTTGAATATGGTTAAAAGACTGGTTAATCTCATTTCTCTCAGTCTTTGAATACTTAATGTGGTAGGTTTTTGTAAATGTTTCACATGTAATTGAATCCATTTTCTATTAAAATTAAATTTTACCTTACTTAGTGTGGTCTATTGCTTTCTCTATGTTTTTAAGAACCATCTAGCAACATATTAGCACCATTTTCCTGGGTCAATGACAGAGTGTTTACATGTGTGTTCTGAAAGTATGTGCCCACATTATATAAATGCTTCTTCTTGTTCTTTTTTTAGGGACAGAGTCTCACTTTATTGCCCTTGGTAGAGTGCCATGGCATCATGGATCATAGCAACCTCCAACTCCTGGGCTTAGGCGATTTTCCTGCCTCAGCCTTCCAAGTAGCTGAGACTATAGGTGCCTGCCACGACAAATGACTATTCTTTGTTGCAGTCTGGCCGGGGCAGGGTTCAAACCCGCCACCCTCTATATGGGGCCGGCATCCTACCCACTGAGCCACAGGTGCCACCCCTGAATGCTTCTTCATATAATCTCCCTTAATCCAGTCTCCTCAGAAATTAGCCTCCTGAATGCTCTCCTAGGCTCTGCTAGTACAAGTTGGCTACATCTTAAATTCCTCTGTGTATACAGTTCCCTTCCTTTCCTAGCAAGTCCAGCACTATTGGATTTTATTATGACTTAATTCTGGTTATTGGCTTGGTGTTGACACCCACCTGAATGTCCATAGGACTTAGAAGCTCCTGACCTGCAGGCTATGAGCATGGCCATCTCAGCCACAGGCACTGATGAGGTATGAAGAGAAGGGTTCCTGGGAGAGAGGAAAGTGGCAGCCTTCACAGCATGGGCACTGCAGGAGCCTGGTGAGATCTGCATGTTTACCAGAGGACTGCTAGCCCTCCTCAGATGTATCCCTCCCAGCCAAGAGCCAGCCACTCTCTCAAGGAGCATTTTCCTGAAAGTTTGGGCAAACAATGTGGATGTGTATTATAAATGGGAACATCTCATATACGGCAAAGTATGGTTTTGCCTCACATACAATTTTTGTGATAAGAACACATAAAATGTATTCTTTTGCAAATTTCAAGAAAACATCCTGATGTCTATAGTTAAGAAAAAAGTAGCTGTGTATTTAGAGCAACTTCCCTGAATCATTAGTTAAGGGCTTTTCTAACATGCGCTGGGAAGGGAATTATAATCATAATTCCCCGACCCTTCAGCTTGCTTAGAGGATAGGCTGAGATCCAGCTATCAGAGGACACTTCCAGGCATGGAAGTCTACTCTATATACTATAGATGTATAGCAATGTGCTAAACTGATAATTCATACAAGTGACAGAATATAAAGGAAATCCATTCAAACTTATGACCGAATGTGGAAGTTACCTTACACAATATCACAAAACATGAGATAACATACAAATGCGTTCCTCTGTATCTCCTTAGCAGATGATATCCCCTTGAGTATGGATGAAAAATACATTTATATAGTAGAATAAATATAGCAAAAACATTTTGATTATAATATGTACATAGTTAGAATATTTGTATGATTGAAATACACACATACATATATCCAATGTTTTTAGGACATTCCAATCTATCATTCTGAAAAGTTTCAAAAATGTCTTATACTATATATACATATTTATCTATTTCATTATGTAATTGATTCACACCATAATTGCCCATAGGAATGTCAGTTTTTCACCTGTGATTTTGTTTCAAGTGAAGATCTATTCCTGATCTACAGAAGATTAAGAGAACACCCTTCAAGATAGTTCTTAAAAAATGAATTGATATTGAGAACAATTCAAGCATGATCAAAAATTTTTCCTTTATACTCTGTTTATAATATTTGTTCCATGGAGAAACCCCTGCATACTCTAAGACATCTATTTTATAAACATTGAATAATTACAATAGTCAAACACAATGCTTTCCTCAATTACTTTTTAAAATTTCTCTAGTCTTCTCATTATTATATTTAATTACAATTTAAATGTACTTTAACTTTTTTATTTAACAATTCCCATTACATTTTATATTTTACATCTACTTTGGGAGAGATGATATAATAAAAGCTGCTGGATGTGTGAACTGATTGGCTGGAAGTAAAGAATTCCCTTTTGAACAAGTTGTATTTTGTTTTAGGGAGAAAAATCTGACCAATTGCAAAGTCATAATAGATAAGGCTCTCTGGGTATAACATAAATCAGAGCTATTTTTAGGCTTAGGTTTAAATGACTACAAATAAAGCAACTAATACTTACAATCTCGGTGTCCTTAACAGGGGTTTTTTGTTGTTGTTGTTTGTTTGTTTTATGGGGTTTGTTTTAGAAAATGAATTTCATAAAAAAGCAGGCAAGAATGTAGGAGTCTTGGGAGCACAGGCAGAATATTGAGGAATTCTACGTGGAGAGAAAGACTTACGTATTTCCTGGAACGATGTTGTGTTGGATTAGATTAAAAATTATTTTTTGTGCAACTGAAAACCCTCGCTGTGGCACATTAAAGCATCAGTAAAAGTCCACTACACATTAACTTTATGTGCAGAGTCCTTTGATAAAGGGAGGGAGGAGGAGGAAGATGTTGCTGTTCCAGGCATTGACCAACAGCCAAAAGAGCAGAGGCCTAAGGCAGGATGCTCCAATTGCCAGATGTTCAGCAAAGTGAGCTCCCGAGAGCAGTAACTCCAGGGTGAGTATCCGACCAAGCATCTCCCAGTATCACAGGTGACCACTCACAATGCAGTATAGGGATTGTGGGGAAAGGGACATAATCCTTCCATGTAACGAATAAATCTTTGAGCAATTTAATTTACCTAAAGGGAACAGTGATAACAGGAATCAGGGTTGGGGGGAGACAAAAAAAGCATAAAACACATACACCCCCTCTGTGGTATCAGGTAACATACTCTGTGATTACATATGTGTGAATTGCATGGAGCCTTTTTCGCATTTTATTGATTTGAGTTTACTAGAGTTGTAAGTCTTTGTTGACAAACAAAACAAGGAAACTAATTCTTAATTATTTTCTCTTGAGAAACCATTTTCTTTGGATAAATGAAAGAAACAGGTTGTTTTTCTTCTTGGGCATGCAGTGGATAGATCCACACTTAAACACATATTTTAAGACAATATATTATTTTTTCTACTGACCATGTGCGTCTGTGATATAGACACGGGTGCTTCACTGAAAGAGTCAAAATATGTCTTTTCTTCTTTTGTCTCTGGCCACTTTCACTGCCATTCTCTGTCTACAGGACATCGTCTCACACCATACAGCTGGAGCAATTTGCAAATATCAAGGAAAAGTGTCATTGCTTATTATGTTCTAAGTTATGGTGACCCAACTGTTTTGTTGTTCCTCTAAATCTGCAACTGATCTGTATTTAATTAGGACATATTTTCCTATAAACTGGCTTTTCTATCCCATTTTTGCTCACTGCTGCTGTGACATCTGTTACGGACAGACAGGCAGGTACCCCCAAATAGTATTATCAACCTCTAACTTGATAACATCTGCAACTTCCTTGGCTAATTATTTCTTCCCTTTCCTGTTTGTTTTCTTTTACAAAACATGTATAACCTTCAAACTTGAGATAATTTTCTTTTCTGGAAGAATTCAGAGTTGTCCTTATGTCTACAACATTCACAACACTGAAGAAATTCTCAACTATAGTTTTGGTTAATTTAACTTCTCAGTCAAGGTGTTCTATTATTGGATGATCATTTTTCCCACTCTTTAGTATGGTACCTTTTCAAGAAAAGAGTACTTTCCTTTCCGATGAATGACTGAAATTACTTGTAGATACAGATTTTATAATATATCTGGACTATTTGTATTATATGAATCAATTAAATTTGTGTAAAGTACATCTCCACTACTGGAATTCTCTTTTGTGACTAGTGCAGTTTCCTTGTAGAGATTTAATACCCAACAATGGTTTCTTTTCATAATTAAATTTAAATGCCAAGTCCCGCAACTCTTGGCATATAGTGAGATGCTGTTTAACTGATCATTATCCTATTATGGCACTGTCCTATTTCAGCTTTACAAGTCTCAAAGAAAGACTTTCGAACCAGATTTGTCATAACACCATTGTTGAGACTGTGTTTTAGTATCAAAAGATATGCAAAAAAATTGATAAGATCACATACTTGTTCATGGAAAACCTTAATAAACTGAGATTAGAGGATAACTTCTTCATTATGATAAATAACATGTATGAAAAGCAGAAGTTATGATTAATCACAGAAACTAGTGATTTACTCCTAAATTGCAGAACACTGCAATGATCTCTACTCTCTTCACGGGTAATGAATAGAATATTAATATACCAAAATAATTATGTATCTCTATTTATCAAAAAAGACAAACCACAAAATGAGAAGAAAACATTTGCAAATCACGTATCTGATGAATTATTTCTACCTAGAACCTCCCTCTATTCTTAGGCGAATACCACAATGTCTCTTAATCATTGTAAATCTACAACGAGTTTTGAAATCAAGCACTGTTAAGTTCTCTAACTTTATTCTTTTTTAAAAATTATGTTGTCTATTATTGGTCCTTTGTATTTTAACATCAACTTTAGCATCAGCTTGTCAATTTCTACAAAAATTCTACTGGAATTTTGATAGGTATTATACTGAATTTATACATCAGTTTGGAGAAAATTGTCATCATACTAAAACAGAATCTTATAACCCATGGGTATAGCACATTAGTCTATTTCTTCAAACATTATTTACCTTCTTTTAAGTATTTTTTTTTTGTTATTTTCAAAGTACACCTTGCACTTCTTTTATTAAATTCATTTCCAACTATTTATTTTTGATGTTATTACAAAATAAATATTTTTGTCTTTCAAGTTTATATTATTAGTTCTCTATTTATACATAAATGTATTTATACTTTTGTAAATGTGTGAAATATATTTATATCTCATCTACAGATATGTAAGTAGCTAATAAGCACAAGGAAAATACTCAACATCATCAGTCATTAGGGAAATGCAAATTGTAACCACAGTGAGGTAATCAGTATTCACCTTATAGAATATCTATAATCAAGAAGACTAATGGTACCAGGTGTTAGCAATGATGTGGAGAAATGTGTGGGAATGTAAATAAGTACAGCCACTTTGGGAAACAGTTGTCCTTTTCTGAAAGAGTTATATATTGTGTAGGATCACACAATCTAATAATTCTCCTCCTAGGTACTTAAGGCGGGGGGGAGCATTTGACAGAAAAGAAAGCATTCATCCATACAAATTCTGAACAAAAATATTTATGGCAGTGTTATTCATAATAGCCAAAATACATGGAAACATTCTAAATGCCCATCAACTGCTGTTAAGTGAATAAGGAAAATGTTGTACATAATTATAGATACTAGAACATGGATGAACCTCAAGGATATTTTGAGTAAAATGTCTTAACATAGAAAGTATAAAATAAATAATTTCATTTATATGAAGATTCTAGAGAACAAAAATCTCTGGAAAATTAAAACAAATTGTTTTCCTAGGACTCAGTGGAAGTAGGCAGCATGATTGACTCAGAATGTGATGGTAAAGACTTTAGTGTGATGGAAACAATTAGATTGTGGCTATGGTGCATAATGGTATAAATTTACTGAAGACCATTAAAATACATACTTACAATGAGGGGATTTTATTGTTTATAAAAGCTGTTAAAAGCATTTCATTTTTTCAATATAAACAGAATTTATATTATTTCTTTGAAGATGGTTATTGTCGTACTTTATTTTGTATTGCTACAACAAACTACCTGAGGCAGGATAATTTATAAAGAATGGGAATTAATTTCTCATAGTTAAGGAATCGGGGAAGTACATGGCAGACTCTTTGTCATCTGGAAAGGGCCTTCTTGCTGTGCCCTCATCACCCAGCAGGAGGTGCAGGGGTAAGAGAGGAGGAACACAGTGTCCTCACATGTCAGAAAAGCAAAGTGAGATCCTTGTCTTGGAAGTCCTATTTATATCAGCATTACATAATTTTGTTGTAATGATGATAGCTATTACCTAGAATAACTATGACCTAAATACCTCCTATTAGGTCCCAGCACCCAGTGCTATTGCATTAAGGATTGATTTTCCAACATACGTGTCTGGGCTCATTCATAATACATGTTTTGAAATTTTTGCTAATCTTTACTCTCTGCTGCTTACGCTGCACACAATGTAGGGTTATTAAAGTCAAATAGGGCCACAAATTCACAGAAGTAACTAGGAGAGTTTGGCTTCTCAAGACAATTCCTCTTGCATGTTTGACTCATCTCATTTCCAATTACTTTCCAGAGGACTTTCACACATGCCCCGTTTGGGGCTCAGGCTGGGATGTTTGCAGAGTTTGCAGTTGAGTTTTTTAAATCCCATTCCATTCGCAGAGCTCTCTCTATGTTTCAACAGCTGTGTTGTTTCAGAACTTTGTCCTCTGTCACCTAGATCTAGCAAGATTGCAATTTTTTTTTTTTTTTTTTAATTACAAGATCTGTTAGAAGCAAGAAGCATCTTCAGGCATAAAGAGCCACAGACTCACAATTCTTGCCCGTCATAATCACATTCATTCAAGAGAAAGTGTTCCTGCTATCTGCTCCAACACATTTCAGCACTTTGAAAATACACTTATTTTATTTCTAGAGGATAGCTCTTTTATTTTCTTCAAAATTGACAAAGCCTGTTCAAGTCATGCTACTTTGAAGCAACTTTTTCATTCATAAAAAAACTATGAGTAGCCAGATACAGCTGGGAACTGAAAGAAATGTTTAGCTTGAAATTAAATGAGAGTACAGTGAGAAAGGGGATGTTTCTAGTGCAAGAATGAGTAGAAAATGGAGAGAGAAGTTTTTAAAAGTTCATTTACTGGAAATGAGTCTAGAATATTCTAATTTTTCATATATATAATACACACACACACTTTGTGTTCATCATTAGAAACATATTAGAAATTTTTTTTATAAATTTGATGCTTTAGTGGCAAGCAATGAAAACACAAGCCTAGTTAATTTAAGCAAAAAAAATTTTTTTAGACAGAGGTTAGGAAAAAGTGAAATTGATGGAAATCCTGGCTAACACAGGCCTATGTGTGACACAGCTACAGAGAATCTCCAGAGACCCTATGAAGGAGAAAGTAAACAACAGTTTGAACAGTCAAGGTCCAGTCACTGGGTGAATACATCGCAGCTGTCTTGGCTTTCCTTTTTTTAGACTAATGTAAAGAACTCAATTGGCTAAACTCAGATCAAATGTCCACTTTGACTCTCCTGGGAATTGATAGGGTTGGCTGTACTAGATTGCTTTCCATATTCACTGATGGCACGTGTGTATATTTTCCCCCAGTCTACATTCAAGGTGGAAGTAAACCCAAAAGAAATAGGTGTTTCTATAAAGCAACTGATGAGACAATAGATATACAACCCATAAATTTGGTGTTTTCTTTGTCCACCATAACAATCAAGTTAAAAACCCTATATTGGTCAACTTCTCATTCCTAATATATAAAACAGTGTCTGACATATAGTAAATAAATATTTACTAATTTACTACTCATTCCATTAAATAGATGTCCTGAAATTTAATGAGAAAACATTTTGCCATAAATTATAAAACTGATAGAATAATTTATGACATTCTTGTTTAAAGTTTTACTTGGATATGATTAAACAATCTAAGTAATGAATATATTCTGCCATTATAGAGTTTCTTCACTTAATTTTAGAAGTTTTAGCAATTGAGAGAAAAATTAACATTATAAATTGACTGGAAAAGCAGAAAATGAACTCAAGCATGTCTGTAACAGATGGTAAAAACAAACTCATCATTGTTATCATTTTATCATTTCTCATCATATTCATTATTGATTCTAACACTTGTATTTGTACCATGTTTCCCAAAATGGAGGGGAAATGCTTTGTATTTCTCTCCAGGGGAGAGAAAAATGCCTGTGATCATCTTTATACATAAAGAATGCAATTTGATTATGGTAGTTACAGACACTCGCTATTCTCATAATAAGTCCGGAGGCAAACAGTGAAAACGAGTTCTGAAACACAGCAGAAAAGACATAGGGGAGACACAGGAAAAGGCAATGGGTAGAGCTAGACAAATTCACCTTCTTCCTTTCCAAAGTAAAAGGTGTCTGGGAAAAGACTGGATTATGCTATAGTTATTTACTTGACTCAGGAGCAGCAGTGAGTCTTTATCTTGCTTTATTGAACTCTTGCCTTGCCAATAGAAAATAAGAAATATTGAAATATTTTGAAACAAGACAATTTGAAATATGTTAATATCCTAGCATAGTAAGTAAGCTAGTATCCTATTAAGTTCTGAAAAACATTGACAAGTGAGAATTATCATAGTGTATGGATGACAATGAAAATTAGTCATTTCTTTCCTCTGAGTTTTGGTATAAAATAATTAATTTTGTGCTTACATATCTTCCAACTTACTCCTTGCCAATAATATTAAAAAAAATTCATGTCTTAGACAAGTTAGCAGTAACTTGCCTAACATGAGTTTCCATAGTCCAGGATGCCAGTGTGAATCCCTCAATAGTCATCTAACCTATGTTAATCATGTAAATGACATACTGACAATGTATTATAGAAAGGATTTTAGGATAGCTCTTGGATCCTATACACCCAGAAAATTTCTCTTGTGATTTCAAAATTGCCAAAGTTTCTGAGAATATCAGAATATCATTGTTTAAAGCAGAAGTGGGGGAAGAAAATAAGAGTTTATATTCCCCCAAATTGGGGTTCTTGGAAGATATTGGTCTAGAATAGGCTTTCACTGGAATAAGGGAAGAAGGAAAAGAAACTAATGGGAGGTGATATAAGAATTTAAGGAAAGTTTTCTTTCTTCCTCTCTCCCCCTCCTCTATTTCTTTTTTTTTTTTATTATTAAATGATAGCTCTATACATTAATGCAAACAGGGAGTACAGTGTAGTCTTTTCACATACATTTTGAAACACTTTCATCGAGCTGGTTCACATAGATTTCATGTAATTTGCATAGTCATTGTGTCAAAACATTTACATTCTATTTCTAGAAAAGTTCACTTGTACCCTTGTTAGACAGAAATATAGGTGATCTTTCCGGTTAACCTCCCACCAC
>NW_003852431.1:15168872-15172723 GCF_000181295.1 Otolemur garnettii
TACCTCATCTTTGATAAACCAATAAAAAACTTTGAATGGGGAAAAGATTCCCTATTTAACAAATGGTGCTGGACGAACCCTCCTCTATTTCTTTATTTACCTTTCCAACCATTCCATTTAACCTTTGCATTAAATGATTAGCATTAATAAGTGTCACTTCCCGTTCATCCCAATTTGTCTCACAAGTTTTATTTCTGTAAGAAAGACGAGACTTGATAGAAAATATTATTTGAAAGGTCAAAAAATATTCTTTCATATAACCAATCAGAACAACGTGAAAGCTACTGACTAGTAATAAATATAAAATTCTATTTGAAAAAAATTTTTAAAAATCATAAAAAAATCTACAATTCACAATTAATAAGCAATCTGAAAATACAAATGAATAACACTTTATATTTGTAAATAAACCAATATCAAACTTTCAACAAATTTAGTTAAATAATCCAATTGGCTTTTATTTGTGATTCATTAATTGAATAACATCTCATATGAAAGGTGGAGGGGTGCTATGCTAATATGATAGAATAGGCAGTTTTTATAAGATTATTTGAGCAGGATCAAATAATAGCAAAAATATAGCTTAATATCATGTTACTTCAGATTACTTTTCTTGTAAAGGTTAAGAAAGATGGGACTTTTTTATCATGCCACACCTATTTGAGATTTTAGCTATTATCTTGCTTTCCTGATTTCTTGGAAGGTTAGATAATAATTTAGTTTCCATTTGGAGACCTGAAACTTACTATTAGTGACTCCATTTGACTTGATTTGTTGGGATGTAGTATAGGAGGCAGTCCATATTGACCTCTTATAAATTTTATTTACAAGTATCTGGTGTTTTTTTTTTTTTTTCATAATCCACTGTCTCTTGAAAAGAAACATTCATAGCATAGATAACTAACAGAGAGTTGGGATAGCTATACTAATAACAGCCAAAAATGGATTTTTAAGTTAAAAAAGTTCATGAAACAAAAAGGATTTAATATATTAATGAAAGATTCAATAAAGCAAGAATAAATAAGTCATAAATATTTACATACTAACAGGTCATCATATAAAATTAAAACCAAGAACTGGAGAAAGAAATGGGCTTCTATAATAATAGCTTGAGACTTCAGTATTACACTCTCTCAACAATGTAGCCATCAATTGACCAATGAATCAGGCAGAAGATAAATAAAGGAATAGAGAATATAATATAATACTCCAACTGGATCTAACAAACATGTATTGAACATGATTCCCAACAACATAACACATTCTTCTCAAGTGTACATATAAGATTTCCCAGGACAGACCATATGTCAGACCACAATTAATTCTCAAGAGATTTGTTGAATGAAAGAAAAACTTTAGATATCATTTTTATTCATTAATTTTTTCTTTAAAAAAAAAGTGACCACTTCAATTGTTGGGAGAATATGGCACAACTAGAACTCTCATACGCTGCTGTTGATAATGTAAAATGTTTCAACAGTCTCAAATACCAGTTTGAAATTTTCTTAAGCAGTTAAGCATAAACCTACTTATGATCCCTAAATTCTTTTCATAGGTACTTAAAAAAATGAAAAAATATATATACTTGAATATTCATAATACCTTACTTTATGGGAGTAAAGAAATGGGAGCAATCCAAACTTCCACTGACTGGTAAGGAGAACCAAAGTGAGAACTATCTATGTAATGGAATACTACTCAGCAAGAAAAAGATTGAACAATTCATACATGCTGTATTAATGAATACAATAGCTGACAAAAAGGCTACATACATACATGCTGTATTAATGAATACAATAGCTGACAAAAAGGCTACATAAAATTCATTTAACATATAATTTTAGAAAATGAACAAATCTGTAGTGAGAACAGATAAGTGTTTGTTTGGGGATAGAGAAGATGGAGGGATAAACTATAAAGAAGAAGAATAAATCTTTGGGGGTTGATAGAGTTTTTTCTATCTTGATAATAGTTGATAGCTGTATATATACTTGTGTTAAAAATTCACATTTTAAATATATATTTTTGCATGCATATTACAATTTAACAATCTTGCATGATGATTATAACTTAACAATCATGTGCTAACACTTTTTTTTAATTTTTAAAATGAATTACTTTGACTTATGTAATATATTTACTTCCTGTTTCCTGGTCCAGAGCACAATTTTGAGGTAATTGTATAATTTATTATTATTTAATTATTTATTAAATGCTTCCATGGAACCTCAGTGTTAGAGTATATCACTGAACAAACTTTTCATAAGGCATATACTTAAAATACTGAAATATCTAATATTAAAAATCAATCAGTGCTATTAAAGACATATCAAATAGTGTGTTTATACACACACACTTTCACACATTTGTATACACGCACATGTACACATACACATGTACAAGAAGGATGTAATTATGCCCAGTGCTTAAAATAATAAGGGAGTAGAACCTTAATAGTTGGCCACCTCCCACACTAACCACCTCCTTAAGTTGACCTAATTTTCATAGACTGAACATGGACCATTTCTATGTACTAATACAGCAGGCCTAGTTTCTTATGTTGATCACTTCTGTATGTCGACCAATTTGTTACAGTCCCTTGGGAGGTAAACTTACAGAGTTTCTACTCCATGAAACCAAAGCATTAAACAACTTGCAACAAATGTTTAAAAGTCTTGAAAGATATAAACTACCAAAGATTACTAATGAAGAAATAATGTAAATGGCTATAGGTTTAGATGTTAATACTGCCTTCAAATTCTGCCACAATATACACTTCTAATAATAGATCCCTGAGTATTCACAGTGAATTGGTAATACAATAGAGCCCCCATAATGGGCCACCTCCCTACCTTGACCCCCTTCTTAAGTCCACCTAATTTTTATAGATCAGACATGGGCCATGTACACAATTGAAGTTCTCTACATTGACCACCTTCATAAGCTGACTGTTTTGTTATGGTCCTTTGGATGGTCAACTTACACAGACTCTGCTCTTCCTGAAACGCTTTGCAGTGAAAATGTTCTCACATAGCCCGTAGGCACAGATATACCTGCCTACTCAGTTTCTTTAAAATTAAAATTCAATCTTGAAAAATAAAGGTGCATTTGATACAATCTCTTTTTGGCATATTGTAGTTTCTTTACCATTCTGACATGTTCTGCAGTGAAGATTTAAAATAATGACTAAAATGAGAAAATGTTTCCTCACATTAGGAGATGTATGTGATCTTGTAATTTCAAACTATAAATCTATGTTTCAAATAATGTTTTCAAGTTGTATATTTTAAATGGTACAATCTGATTAGTACGTAAGGCAGATGGTCATTTGGCAGTACACCAAAGTTATAATTTAGGTAAAGACTCTGTTTGAAAATCCTAGTTTGATCTTATTCTGTTTTCTGTGGCATATGCTTCTTCTGATGGAAGATCAGAATATGTGATAAATTGAATGATAAATAAGGACATATGGTATATATCTATCCACTTTTAATGAAGTCCAAGAGTTTAATAATTGTGTTTAAATGCTTCAATTAATCACAAACTTAACAGTGCATCCTAGTTCTCAATTTTCTTGATTATATCATAATTATGAAGTTATTTTAGTAACTGTTTTCTTCAGTTAATTTAAAATAAAACTACTCTCCACATTCTGGAAGATAACAAAACACATTTAATTCTGAGGACCGTAAAATTGATAGCTGGAATCTATAGGCTATGCCAGCCAATTATTAGTCATTTAACTCTAAATTTAAAAAACAAAAACCAGTTTAATAACTCCAGGTAATAAATAAAATAATGTGTGTTAAAAATTTAGCAGAGTGAATTGTGATATTATCTTTAACATTAGT
>NW_003852431.1:15173396-15175432 GCF_000181295.1 Otolemur garnettii
TTAACTATCATGTTGTACAATGGTTCTTTTGAACTTACTCTTTCTAATGAAATTTTATATATTTTGGCCATTATCTTCTCTAACTTTATCCCTCCCCTCAACCCCTGGCAAACCACCATTCTTCTTTCTTTAAGTAATTGTTTTAAATATATGCTCTATCATTTATACCGACATTTTTTTCTTTGTGGTTGGTAGACTGTAGAATTTTCATCTTGTTAGACAGGTGTCCTAAATTGAGGTGAAATCTTTGGCTTTTCAAAAGATCAATGGTCCCTAAGTAGTAGCAACTACTGCGGCTTCCAGGTAGATTTGCTAAATATGCATATGTTCAACTTGCGAAGGCTTTGATGGTTAATTATATAGATAGCGTAAACCATATCAACTTGATGTCAATCCGTTGTGTGTGAACAAGGGCATAACACTGAACTGGAGGGAGAATGTCATGAGCAGTAGGTGGTTCTGTCTCTAGGGAGCCATTTCTAGACTACAGTAAAGTAGCTTTATGGCTTAAAGTTCTACCTAAGTGAGTCAAGAGTGAAATCTCCAGGCCTCACTAGCATCAGGTAAGTGGAAGAGAAACTGCCTCATGGCAGCCTCTTATAAAAGAGGATCTCCCACAAAAAGAGGGGAAGATGAGAAATGACCCTGTGATAATCCTCATAAGACTGTATAGCTTGCTGTAGAGGCATACAGAGTTAACACCAGGACATGGCAGAACATTCACCTACATGCCTATGTGTAACCTTTTCTTTTCTTGCACGGAATTAACAATATCATTAGATTATTTTTGGTTGAAATATAATGGTTTGTTGATTATTTGTGGTCTGTGTTCCAGGTATTTTTATTTCTACTATCTCTGTCACCACTACTACCAAAACCACCAGCATCATCATCTTTATCAAAAAGCCTTTACAGAATTCACCACCTTCTACGCACACATAGCAACACCATTTAATTATCACAGCACACCAATGTGGTGGGTGTTTTTAATATCCCCAGTCTATAGGTGAGGAAACTGACACACAAGAGATGTTAAATGATTCATGAGGCATGGATGTCAATAGTCTTTCTTTCAAAACAATATTGTTTCGAAACTCTATAATTTTGATGAAGTACTAGTTTACCTTCAGATGAACTCCCTTTACAGCTTAAAGACCTGTAATTAATGAGCCACAAGGACTAGTAATGAAAGCACTGATCATGAATGAAGGCCCTTTTATTTTATCCCTGTGATTTAGAAAAATATGTAGAGGTCTTCCCAATGGGCTTCAAAAGATGCACCCTTTATATCTATTAATATATATGTTCCTAATAATTATTTTTTACCACCTAGTTCAAGACCAGAAGAAATATTACAATGTAATCTTCATGATTTTTCTTCTGCCAATATTGCTTTTGATTAACTGCACTTTTCCTTATTGAGTTGTTTTGAGATGTTTTATTAAAGAACTCTATGAAACTATTTGTGGTAATTATGAATGCTAGTGGGACTACTGCTAACTATGTTATTTTATCATCTTTACATAAACATGAGAGAAATTTCCGCTTCCCATTGCAGATAATTTGTCTTTTTAAAAAATAACTAAACTTAATAACTTGTTTATCCTTCTGGTTATTGCAAATAATATAATTCAGGTTTTACAGATGCCTTTTGAGAAAAATATTTTCTAGATGTTGATAATAGGTGTCTTGAGATTTAAAAAATGTTATTTCTTTCACTAATAAAGGTAGTAGTTTAATTGAGAAGCAAAGTGAATATGGGTTACACATTTTTCAGCCTTTTTGAACCTTTACTATGTACAATTTGTCTATCCTAAAGGAGAGTGTAATGTATATTGAAAATGAAAGTTGACTTTATCGAGAATATTTTTTTCTCAGTGCTTCAACTAATATTTATAAAACTGGTTTTACTGACCATATTTTTCTTTTACCTACCATCTAGAAAGAATATGGTCTACATTACGGGCACATAGTAGGAAATACATAAGACTGCATAGTAGTCCTGGCTTCCTATTTTCACTGTTATTTTGAATTTT
>NW_003852431.1:15175957-15191948 GCF_000181295.1 Otolemur garnettii
ATATTGCTATTACTTTGTCTCTTTAATCACATTATTAAGACTGTTATGGAGATTCCTTATAGAATCACACTTTATAATAGTGTTCCTAATTTGAATATGTCCTTTTTTATGTTGTCTGATTCTGAAACATCATAAACTCTTTTTATGGGTCCTTTGATAGTAGTCACTTTCCTTCTTTATGCTTGATTAGAACATACAGTACTAAGTAATAAAGAAATTTCCTAAAGCTTTGGAGTTTTAGCATCAGAAAAAAAAAAGAACTTCCTTTTCCTCATGTTCTTAAGAATGCAGAGATAAGCAGAGGTATTTTTAAACCAATAACGTTTACTGAATGCTTTACTGGATTTTTATATACAAGGTATTCTGTTGAACTTCTATTTGACTTTTTTTTTAAATTTTAAAATTAGAACTTACCCATCATAAGTCTTTATACTCCTTAAAATTCTCTTCTGTAAATATAATTTTTTAAGCCAACAAGTATTATTTTAAAGATAAATCCCTTAATTATGATCTATCAATAGACATATAACACAATAGAGGAAGTTACAGCATACTGTCCTAATGCCTCTTATTTTGTAATGATTGACTATAGTGCTCTCTGCTTTACTTTTTTATTCTCCATGAAAAGAAATTAGAGAATTGAAAACAAAAGAATTTTGCAAAATATTTGTTAAATATTCTGGCCCATATGAGTTCAAAAATAGTTTCACAAAATCATTTCCCAGGATAGACACTTGTCTTCGTTTTAAACTTCCAAATATATACTCAATTACTTGGCACAGACTTTGCAAGACTTCCATATAGCCTCATTTTAATATATCTAGAAATACCTCTGAAATCTTAATGGCAGTTTGTTTAATTTTGAGCAGAATGGTAAACATTCTTCTTTTATTGTTTACTTAATTCCATGCTCCATTTTAACCTCCTAAATACTTATACTAAAAGACTTTCAACCAAAGCTGTGTGCCTCCCATTAACCTAGAGACATTTCTAAAAAACCCGTCATCATTACAGTCACAATAGACAGGTAGATTGATTTGTATGATCATAAATCTTCCAGAATATAACTTACCACTGTTTTGTTTCTGCTTTCTTGCATTATTTTGGAGTAGAAGTTGACACAGGATTGGCAGATTTAGTGTATAAACAGCTCACTTGGTTAAAATTTTATTTCAGATAAATGGCAAATAATATTTTAGTTATGTCCCATGAAATATGTAGGACACACTTTAACCTAAAACAGTTTTCTTTTTCTTTTTGGTAAATGCAAATTTAACTGTGCCTGAGGAAACCATAATTTGGCATAGAAAGAGCACAGAATAAATGTTAATGACTCAAGTTCTCAAAGTGGAAAAGTGAGGGTGAAGTTAAAGCTGCTCTCTAAGTTCTTTCTAGTTTGCCAAGATGGTAGGATTATCCTTGCCACTCTGTTTCCACATTAGCATATGTAATTTAGAGAGCAATCAAAATTTTGTCACATTAGTCTTCAAACTTAAATCTTAAAATAAGACCTTTGAAATCTAAAGCAATAACTTTCATTACATCTGTTTAAATCAATGATCAGAGAACGATAGCTCTGGACAATGTTAAAAATACTTCTTAGTCTCAGCCAGAGACAGGCAGAGCTTAAATGAACAAGTGGACCATTAAGTTAAACCACTGGGAGAAGAATGATGGAGGTAAAGGCCCATCACACACCTACCATGTGGTTATAGAAGACTCAGGACACAGTTCATCATCAGCCAGCAGCTTGGAAAAGACACGTCAGTCTGCCAACAAAACAAAACACATTCTGAGTTCCGGATAGAAGGTGAACTGAGCATGGGGGAAATGTAAATGAAGAGAACTGTAGCAGAAGAGAAAGAGCGTGTGCTTTGGAATCTGGTTAAGCCAGCAGAGATGAGAAGACATTAAAAAATTTTAGATATATGTAGAAATAGAAAACGTGGAATTTGGTAATGCATTGGATAGGACAAAGAGTAAAGAAACTAAAGAATTTAGCAGTGATTAACCAGGTGGATGGACGGAACAGCCTCTTAAAAATGCAGAGATTGTATAAAGTAAAGTAGAAGAGAATGGCAGATGATACCGGGTTTTAATTTTGGACAATCTATGGTACAAACATGACATAAATGTAGAAACATGGAATCAGCATTTGAATACAGGGCTGGAACTGAGAAGTGAAATCTGATCTGGCAATACAATTCCAGCACTAGGGTTTAAGATGACATTTATACCCATGAGGATGGACATCTCATGGTGAGACAACGAAGAATGGGAAATAAAAAGAGTCAGTATTAAACCTGACAGAACTCAAATAGTTAAAGGGTGGTAAAAAGAATAGCCAGAAAAGGGAGCTAGAAAGGAACAGCCAGAGACATAACAAAGAAATAGGAAAATATTGGAAAAGAAGCTTTTTTATTGAAAGTGAAGCTTACTTTCATAAAATTAAGAGGAGACTTAAGGTATTTAAATAAGAATATAAATTGAGCTTTTATATAAGTTAATCATTACTATAATTTAATATTAACACATTATTTTAATATACTTTGAATACGTGTTATTTTTATTTATACTTTATTTAACAATGAAACCATGGATTAGCCAGTAAGAGGACTAAATTATTAGAACACGATCTAGCTTCAAAAGTTAATGAAAATATAATTAGTATTGCTTGTGCTACATGTAGCTGAAAAGTCGTAAATCCTATTAATCCGTCTTAGTTCACATATTTTTGACCTGATAGGCAATAATCTCTTAGCTTTATTGTGTCAATTTAGCTAAAGTATTTAAACATTGTCTTGAGCTAAAAATTCTTTGCTATTATTTTAGTGATTTAAAGAAACAAAAATAATTTGGTAATAAAGAGCAAAGAATTCAACAGAAATAAAATTATGAAATGATGTATGTAAGTCTATGTATAAACATGGTATGTACATACAAATATATGACATAAAAACAACATATATGGAGGCAAAATATTTGGATTCCAAACTAAGAAGTTCAATCAAAAATGCTTTTGAATGTCTGAGTTTAAAACTGAACCCAAACATCTTAGGCATTGATACATTAAAAAAAGTTTTATTTAGTTATGTTTGAATAATCTATGTTGACTAACTTTGAAGTTTAATAATCTATGTGGACAAACTTTGAAGCTTTCTTCATCCCATTCCATTCAGTTTAACAGAGTGTGACATAGAGTGGACGTATCATAGTGAAATTTATAGAAAGTTGGGGTAAAGTTGCTGATTAATTTTTCTTCTAGGTGTCTCCACTACCAGCTGTATAACTGGTTGTATTTTAAATCCTTGATGTATTTCCAGTTTTTCATGTGTAAAATAAGGTTGGTAGCAGGATTTATCATTGCATCAGACTCTCAGTGAGTACTAGTTGAATCTCAGTCTGTTAAATGAGCACTGCTCTATATTTCCTGAATGCTCACTTAACCTTTAGAGTGGAGCTCTTGACTTGCTTCTCTTTCTCTCAGCTTATATTAAGATGCGTTTTTCAAGGCTAAGTTAACTCGTTGGGTTCTGTGCTTTAAATGCCATTCATCTGTTCATAACTGTATACATAATATATCACCTATTTCCATCTCAATTCATATTGCTGAGTATTTTTATATACATATATGTATATCTGTTAGCTCTTTTCTTAAGATTCTTTTCTCTCACATGCCCTGGAAAGTTTCATTTAATTAACTTTTTTGTCATTAGGCCTTAGAATGGAATCTTCACACTATTTAATTAAGAGACATAGCATAATGCTCATTAGTTGAATCTGTTTATAGTAATGAACTCACAACTTTAAAAACATTCACTCACACAAATAGACTATGATAATACTTTTTTAATATGTGATGAAAATAAATCTAAAAATGTGGGTGGTCAGTATTCTAGATGTAGATAAATTAGTAAAAATACAGGAAGTAGTTATCATGTGAATGAAGTTTAAAATTTATTTTGAAGTTCCTGATAATATCTTATAAGATTTTTTGAAGGGCAATCCTAAACCTCTAAATTAGAGGATAAAACTTATATCCAATAGAAGAAAAAAAAGGGGGGGAATACCTTGCCTCCCATGACAAGGGCATTTTACTCTTAGCAATAGATCTTGATTATAGCTTAAGCAAGGTAGTAAGATTTCTTCTAAAGATTGATGATAGGATAGCTGTATTAGTCATATACTGTAAGAAACAAAAGGCCAAGAGTGGTGGTTCATACCTGTAGTCCCAGCATTCTGGGAGGCTGAGGTGGGTGGATTGCTTGAGTTTACAGGTTCGAGACCAGCCTGACCAGAGTGATACCTGGTCCCTAAAAATAGCCAAGCCTTATGGTGGACACTGGTAGTCTCAGCTACTCAGGAGGCTAAGGCAAGAGAATTGCTTTTGCCCAAGAGTTAGAGGTTGCTGTGAACTAAGATGTCACAGCACTCTTCTGAGGATGGCAAAGTGAGACTTTGTCTCAAAAAATAAATAAATAAATTTAAAAAATAAAGAAAAAGTTGGTTTCAAAAGGCAAATGATGGATGGTATCAAGGATAAAAGTAAGACAACAGGAGGGCAAATTTTTGTTGCATTGGTGTGCACTGAATATGTCCCCTCTCAAGTGTGATTTTCAGCTCATCTCACCATTTTTATTGCTTCCATTTTATAAAATAAGTTCTCCAATGATCTCAATTTATGTTAATCTGATACTTTTGTGACTGGAAGGAGTTATTAATTAATGACAGTTGGAGAAGAAATGTTGAGAAATAGATTTTTTTCCCAGTGATACAGTTAACAAACTCTAATGTACATAGAGTTTTTAAATAACTGAAGCAGAATTTGTTCCAAAGAAGACATAAATATAAACATATTTAAATTATTCTAATAAAGTAAGTTGTAGGACCAATTCTGATCGCTTCATGATCAATACATATTAAACTAGCAATTCAAGAAGCCATTTCAGGGCTTAAAATTTTGAATATTTGAATTTTTAAAAAAAGATTCTTATACCATTAAGTACAATATTAGCTGTGGGTTACTTTAAAGCTTAAGAATCAAACACCTAATCATATACCAAGTCATATCCCCAGTTTTGTATTTTGATTGTTATTTCCTTTTCATAGGTGAATTTTTATTGTCTTTAGAGTCTAAGCAACACTGTGCCTGTTCATTTTTCTCCCAGCCTCACACTGATCCTCCCCCCAGCTGCTTTCCACTTTCCAGACCGTCTCCTGGGTGATTCACATATGCTTTACCATTGGACCCTCTCAGCTCGCCAATGAAGGCTGCGTGGTGGTCATCCTTTCTCAGATGAGAAGACTTGAGCTGTATTGAGGTAAACCCTGCAGGTAGGAACTATTAAGGCTAGATGTCTGGTCCATTTAATTTCAGAATCTCAATTATAAAGTATTGTGGAGAAAATCTAAAACTTCCTGATTTTCTAGACACACACCTCATTTAAGACACACCAGAAAGCTCGGCGTAATGTTTTGGAATTTAACATTTTACCACACCGAAATGGCCTTTTTTTGAAGACAGATGACTGATGCTGCAGCCTCCGTTGGTTAATTAAGCTGCTGCCCTGTCCCCAGAAATGTAATCCAATCAGGTAACCCACTGAGTGCCGGTGCCTATCCACGTCTGACCCCTGACTAGTTTGAACTCATCCTTCTCCCTTCAGTCACCGGTGTCTTGCTTTCCTCTCCCTGAATGCCCATAGACTTTCCATCTGAAACACACAGTATTATCTTCAGACCAAAAAAAAGTGCAAAGCTTTTTCCCCTCCGTTGCTTGTTAAGACACTGGGCTGCCTTACCGTATCTATTGCCTCTGAGACTCTGCCGACTGATTCTGGGGCTTGGACACAATTGTCTGCCACAGGATGGAGGTTTTGTTTTGTTTGGATTTTTCTTTCTTTTTCTTTTTTCTTTTGGCATCTTTTATTTGGAAAGATTATTTACTTAACTGAGAAGCCTTCAGGTCCCACTATCAGAATCTGAAAAACCTTAAAATCCCTGCACTTTTTTTGCAAAGGAGCAAAGTCACCCAGTGTGTTTGATGAGGCTGGCGGTTGAAAAAGTTACACATGCCGGTACCAAGACATTTTACAACTTCTGATACCAAAGTAGTTCTCAGTGCTTACTTATTGAACAGATAAGGGAGAAAAGACAGCAACAACAAGAAAACCATTTTGTTAGTTCCTTCTTTTCAGGGGGGGATTACTAATCTTCCTCACAAGAAGAGGTATGTCCTAGTTGAAAATCTGTTTTGCTAAGCCGGACGAGGTAGAATAGCAGAACTAAAGGGAGCCTAGAACTGTTGTGTATGAACAAAAAGTATCTGCATTTTGTTGTATCAGAGAAAAGGGAGAACGAGAAAAATACAGGACTCAGAGCTACAAGAGAGTGGAATGCTGACAGCGATGTGAACATCTTCCTCCTAACATCTACATCTTCAGTAAATTCCAAAACTCATGAGACCTTGAATGTGGCTAGACATTTCTTCAGATACCAGTGAATGGGATGAGCCCCGAATCCAGGCCAACATGAAGTAGAATGTCGAAGAAGAAACCAGCAGGTCACGAGGAGACAAACAGCTACCATGAAATCACAGAAATTACACAGTGGAACTTAGACTCTGGTAAATTGTGAATTTGGAGATTGAGTTGAGTTTTCCATAATCTCCGTGTTTCCAGGGAGCCCCAGCTAACTCTGAATTACATACAGGTGAATGGGTTATTTCCAGATAACAGACTCATTTAGAAAAAACTACCATGGTCTTACAAAGTAGTGTATAAATTCATTCTGTGGTTGAATTATTTACCAATAACTGGATTTGTCTATCACAGTAGGCCTATAAATGCTGGGAACAGATGTATGCACACATTAGCCACACACACACACACACACAAAAAAAAAAAATGGGGAGGGGAATTGTCTTTTTGTTTATACAAAATAAGTATCTAGGTAGTCAGGCATAGTTTCAGAAAGAAAGAGAAAAATCTAGAAAAACAAATTAAACCTGAAGAAAATATGAAAAGCATTCCACACAGAACACCAGCTAACTCCCACGTAGTGATTCCCATATGCCAGGTACTATTTTAGGGTTGACTCATTTAGTCCTACCAAATATCTAAATCAAGCATTATCTTTCAAATGAGGAAACTAAGGCACAGAGAGATGGAAAACTTGTTAAATTTTAGTAAATGACAAAGCCAAGTTTCAAACCCCAGCCATGTCATTCTGGAGTTCTTTCTCTCAACCACTGAGTATAAGACTTCAAATAAGTCAAGTCTCATATGGGACTTATATGTTGTTATTAGTCCTTTATGAATATGATAGTTTTGAGATAAGCATGGAATCATAACAAGAGTGAATTATTTATTGCTGAGACAGAAAATGGAGGTGTCCCCTGGAAAAGGGAGTGAAAATGATGGGAGCACTTTAAAAATTCTATCCTGATGCTGCTTGATTTGCATATTTGTAAATTTCACATCTATACTGAGTGATCAGCTCAGAAATGATAAAATAAATGCTCTATTTCTATTTCAATGGGGATTGCTAAAAATAGTTCCGAACTCTATTTTTCTGTTACAAAATTGGTCAAGAAATGAAGAACTAGGACAATTTAGAAACAGAAGATCAAACTAGTTGGACAGAAGCACTCTAAGAAAAGGAGTTTTGATGGAAATTTTTCTATTCAAATAGGATCACAATAGGCTGATTTTTAATAGTACATCCTGTTCCTTTAAAAGTTCTGAGTTTATATACCACGTTAAACATTTTAGTATAATTTGAAATTCTGTTGCCTGTGTTTCACTTGGGCAGTAAACATGTTCTCCTTTGTTTATAACATTTAAGTTACTCTCTGATAACTTTTCCTAATTGGAGAAGTTATTTTAACAGTTGTTTGTAAAATAAACTCAATTATTCATGTATAGTAACCAGTGAAACTAATTGACAATCTTTCTGTCACAGTTGATTTCAAACATCTCTGTAATGAATCCTGTGGATAATTAAATGCATAAATCTTCAGTAAAATAAAAGTAACTGCATTTATAAGACAAATATTAGGTAATTCTGTTTAGATATATTCAGGAAGGGGAAATGGGAAAATGACAAAACTGACAAAAATAACAAATCTAGAAAAGTAATTAAAAACAAAAAATACAAGCAAAAACAAATATCGATATATCATTATATTCCTTACTTTAGGATGTTTATAATAATAAATTAAGGAGAATGAAATTATGAAAGAGGAATTATTGGGTTAATATTAAATTAGGAAATATTTATAAACACAATAGACGGCCTAGGTTATATATATGTATACATATATACACATAATTTTTTTATTTGTATATAGAAGAAATAAATCTTTTTTATCCTATTTTAAAAATATTTGACCATAACAAGTAATTCATATCGCTTACTAAATAAGGAGAAATAGGAAAACAATGAAGAGCAATTAACCATCATAATGTACATCATTTTAAAGATAGACTATGACAGTTCCACACAATAACAACACTTGTGTCCTACACCACATAGCCCTGGCAGTCTATTATCACACCCAACTAGACAAGTAGGCTGCTTGAGTGATTTCTGCTTACCAATAATAAATGCTGGTGTAAACATAAATATTT
This sequence comes from Otolemur garnettii, assembly GCF_000181295.1. Classification (NCBI taxonomy): domain Eukaryota; kingdom Metazoa; phylum Chordata; class Mammalia; order Primates; family Galagidae; genus Otolemur; species Otolemur garnettii. The sequence goes on from NW_003852431.1 coordinate 15,184,588, forward strand.
GTTCATTGATATCAAGTGTTTTTTCTAGTCACTCAGATAATATTCTGTCAATAACCAAAATGATTTTGTTAGAACTATCTCAGGATCCTAACAGTGAAGATTCTAATATGCCAGGGCAAGCAGAAATTTGCCATCTTTCTCTCTTTGCAAACTTGATGATTTCCCCTTTTGAAATAATCTTTCTTTCAATTTACCTGTTCTAGTTTTTTCACACTCATGATATTGTTTTTTAATTAAGCAAACTAAAATCTGCTTATCCTTTTGCTTGCACTAATTTGATTTCAGTTTGACCATGTGTTACAACAGTACTCCTGATTTCTCTATAGATTTTACCTTTTTTTGTATGCTTTGAGTTTTCATAGACCCTGATTAATATTTTCATTTTAATTTTAGATTAATATGAGGGCTCAGATGATGAAGTTATATTGTTTGCATTTGTTAGGCGCAGTTGAAGTTGTAACTGTGCCCTCAGCAGGAGGTGTGCCATATACCTTCACATTGTTGCCCTTGGGTAAGAGCTTCTCCTCACCAGTCCCCATCCCTTCTACCTTATCCCCATCCCCCAACTTGAGTTTAATTGTGTTTTTGTCTTGAGTGAACCCTGCTTAATCTTAACTACAAAATGTTTTGAACTAAAGTTCATTCAGAAGCCATCAAGTTATCCATTAGAGCTTGGTCTTTATTTGTGTATCTTTCCAGATTATTATGTCTGTTGTTAACTGTGAATTTCTTTAAAATTCAAAATACTGGGGTGGGGAAAGCCTAACTGGCTCAAATTAGGCGTCATCTTCCTACTTGACTAAATCTCTCATGAAAAACTCTCATGGAGCCAAAGGTAACTGATATAGAGGCTAACTTTAGTTCTCATTAGTCACAAAGGAAAGCTCTCTAAAAGCTATGTGGTTCATAAGAGTTGGGAACACAGCTGTTTCCCACAGAAGGAGCAGATGGCACAATTGGATTGTCATGATTGGTAAGCTATTTATAGGCATTTTTCATGAGAACCTTACCTTCTACTGAACCGACTGCATTCTGATATCTACCTGCTCCGCCTAAATTCTCCTTTGGAGATCACCAAACATGGTCTGTTAACAGACTGTTCAAACTCTGGTCAGTGTCATCATGGTCTGATCCATATGTAGTATTGAACCTATGACTGAGAACTTCCTACTTGACGATCTTTCTGAGAATATTTTGGTAAATGTCCATGAGCACGGAATTAATACAAGATAATGAAATTTATATTTTAAGATACAACTTTAGTACAAACAGTCTGAGTGGGAAGTATGATGAAAAGATATAAGCAAAAAAGCTATAGGAGAAAAATGTTGCATCCTCTAAAATTTAGAAGAATATTTAAGTCCTTCACTCCTATGCAAAAATAAATATGGAATAAATACAAGTCATACTTTTCTTTGGGGTAAGCAAAGAACAATGGTTGCAAAAAGACTTATGTACTGAAATTTAGAGAGAAAAGGATATTTCATAGGTGAGCATAAGGCCAGGTCAGCTTCCATACCTAGAGGAGGTGTATAATCTAGGTAGGAGCTAAAAGGTGATGGTCTTGTGATAAGTGGTGACGTTTTAAGAAGTAGAAACTAATCTTAATGATTGTGTAGATTGACGAGATGGAATTAATAGGAAAATGTCCAAATGCAAAAGAAATTGCTCACTTCACCATTGACCTTTTCACACCATGTCCCTGATTTTGTCAACAAAGCAGCTAAAAAGCAGAGAGAAATCACAGAGTCACAACATTGTGACAATGTTTGGACTCTGGGTCCCTAATGGAATTGCATATAAATAGGAACTAGTAAACTAAAAACACCTGAATCTAAAGGCCAGGTTAAATACGGACATGATCAAAAAGGCAGTAGCAGCAGCAGCTCAGCAGCAGTAATAAAGTAGATTGAAGTTGGAGTAATCACGGTTGAGTTCAATCTAATTAAAACCGTAGCTCGACTCTAGCCCACTTGAACTTAAGACCTTAAGAATCTGAACGATTGGTTGCTCACCCCCTCATAACCAGACTGAGGGAAGGGCTCAGATTCTTTCAGGAACAAAAAAGGAACCACCAGCAAAAGGCAAAGCATTCTCCACGGTGTCCTGAATGCACTAATAAATTATAAGACTTGAAGGAAGGAGAAAAGCGTGATCCATTAGCAGGAAAAATCACGGTCAATAAAACCAGACACATAGATAAACCAGTCATTAAGATAGCAGGTATATTAGTCTGCATAGGCTGCCATAACAAAATACTATAGACTCAATCACTTATACTATACATATATATACATTTACATACAGTAGAACTTGCAAGTTGACCACTTCGCTATATTGATCACGTCCATAAATGGGCCTAATGTTGATAGACTGGACACATACTATATAGACAATTCAGCGTAGCAGGCCTAGTTTTTTATGTTGACCACCTCCATATGTTGACCAGTTTGTTACAGTGTCTTGAGTGGTCAACTTATAGAGATTCTACTGTGTGTGTGTGTGTGTATATATATATATATATTTTTTTTTTTTTTTTCCCCACTATTCTGGAAGCTTAAGGTTCTGGCTCATCTGGTTTCTGGTTTCTAGCTATCTTGGCTTCCAGCTAGCTATCTTACTGCTTACTTCATAGTGGACTTTCCTCAGACTATGTGTGGGGAGAGACTGACAGTGAGCACACTATCTGGAGTCTCTTCTTTTAAGGACGCTAATCTTATTGGATGAGGGCCCAACCTTTATGACCTAATTAAACCTTAATTATTTTCTTACAGGCCCATTTCCAAATATAGTCAGATTGAGGATTAGGACTTCCATATACGAATGTGGGAGTGATACAAGCATTCAGTCCTTAACAACAGAAAAGGATTTCAAAAGCTCTATAATCACTTTAAACATTTATGTATTTAAAGAGTAAAGATATGGCCAACCCAAGAAAGAAATGGAACATCTAAAAAAACAATTGAACAGAATACTATTTCTTCAATAATAAATTCATCAAAGGGAATTAATTCCATAAGGAAAAACATTGTAGAATTTAAAGGTAGTTCAATAGAAATTATCCAAACAAAAGCAGAGAGAGATACAATTTGAATACCATTGTGCAAAAATATTAGTGTTATTTAGAGTCCCAGAGGAGAAAATAGAAATACAGTAGCAGAAAAAAATATGTGAGAAAAAAATGGTAAATTCTTTTCCAAGTTTAATTTAAAACATCAGCTAATAATTCCAATAATTCAAGACACCAGCACTGAGATGCTGAAGATGCAACAAAACCAAAGCCAGGAAAGATTAATACAGAGCAAACCACGGCCAGTCAAATTCCAGTCAATTATATGAAAACTTAGTGAAAGATAAATTACAAAAGAAGACAGAGGGAAAAATGACACACTGTTGGAATAGAACTAAATTATTAATTTCTGTAAGAAAAGATACTTGGAAAATCTTCATAATCTTGAAAATTAGCACACTTTCAAATCATCTCTTACTTAAGAAATAAAAGACAATTAACTGGCTAATAAGGAAAACACCATGTTACGAAATTTGTGTGAAGATTACTAAGTCTACAGCTTTATACTGAAAGAAGAAAAATTTGAAAGCAATTATCCAAACACCCCCTGTAAGAAACTTCAGAAAGTACAACTAATTGAATGCACAGTAAGTGAATAAAATAGTAAAAGGAAAATGAAAATCAATAAATTGATAATAGACAAAGAAAAGGTTTACAATGATAAGCTGGTCCTTGGAATCACTAATAAAATTGTTAAACTACAATAAAAGCTACTTAAACAAAATAGTGACTAAAATTATAAATACTAAGAATGTATAAGGTGGCATCATTGCACGTCCTATGGGTATTAAGATTATAATTCAGGAATTTTGCAACAACTTGCACTGATAAATTAGGAATATAGATAGGAGGAACTAATGACATTAAAATCTTATTCAGATAAAATAAACAGTATGTTTTTATATATTTTATTAGGTTGCATAATCTTCTACTTTTGTAAATATATGAAGCAGGTCTGTATAAATAAATCAGTTGGAAAATCAAGTCAAGACTATCGATCTAATACTACCTCATAAATTGTGCCTCTCATCTGATGTTTTTCTCTATATTTTGGAAATTTGTTTGATTTACAAATAGTAATTTTTTCAGTAATACAAATTTCATTCAGAAAAGCCCTAATAATCTATTAGGTTATGCCTCTAGTTCTTTATATACAGCTAATATTAATAGTATTCCTGTTGCACAATTTATACTTTATTTTATTTTTATTTATTTATTGCAGTTTTTGGCTGGGGCCGGGTTTGAACCCGCCACCTCCAATGGTAGAATGGCTGGTACCTGACTCCTTTGAGCCACAGGCACCACCTTATACTTCATTTTAAAATGTTATCATTTAACTGTTTCAGTTCTTACTAAGACTGTCAGGGATAGCATTTGGTAACCTAGGTAGCATTCAGAAGTTCTATCTCACTGAAATGATTGTTTTATCCAGCGCATTCTGAATCATGGGCCCGTCTTCAGCCTAATTGCTGCTTTTAGTAATTGTCCAACTCTTTTAATTGTATGAGAACCAAGAGAAGTTTCACTCCACCTGCTGCTTTCTCCTCCTGGGTGAAAAAATGCATATAAGTTGTAGAAGTCCAGTCCCTCCCTGGCCTGAAAAATCCCATTAGCCAATATAGGTTCTGCATGATCGATCAGTACTATGAATATATACCAGACTTTTCTGAGCAGTGAGGAAAAGAGACAGATTTTATCACATACAAGGAAGGACACCAATGGAGGTGTAAGACTGAAGTTTTAATTAAGTTACATATTCCCTTATATATGTATATTAAAAGAGAGAGAGAGAAAGAATAAAAAGTATGTTTCCCAAGGCTGTGACCTCCATGTCACACCAAATTTCTGCTTTTCACCTCTGAAACATTTCTCATATATGGATTACTTTCATAGGCTTTATATGACACCTCACCAGTTATGAATCAAGTTGTCTGAGAACATATTTTAGCCTCCTAGTTGATAAATATAACTTCATTATGACTTTGTGAGTGGGTATGTGTATGAAATTTAGCAAAATATTAAAGGTGATTGCTTCTGTGATGTTTATGTATGGGCTGGGTTGATAATATTTAGGTGAGTAATCAAATGAAGACATACATAATTCTTGCATTATTTTATATTTATTCTTTAAAATTTTACTTGCTTTTTTCAGTAAAGTTACATTATTTTAATCAGGATTTTCACATAATATCTGTTCTATTGGCATAAATTCTAAATTCAGACAAACTATTCTGATTTGTTGAATTTGAAGAGAATTCGCTCTGCTGAAGAAGCAGCAATTAAATTGTCAATACCATTTTTAAAGCAACATTTACATTGAGAAATGAACCGTGAGTTTGACATATGTTTAAATGTTGTAATTGGGTAGTTGTAGATTATTACAAATTAAAAATTATAAAACATGGTACTAACTATATCACATAATTATGATATATGTTATCTTTACTTTTACACTTATTTAAAGCAATACCTACATCCATAAAATATGTTAACTGTGTATTTCAAATTTCTTAATGCTGGGATAGTATAAAGAAAGTCAAAAATAACAAAATGTTATTTCAAATGTTTGAAAGTAAAATACAGAGTTAACATCTTGAATGTGTTGTAAAATTTTCTATATTGTTACTAGCAAGCAAAAACTCATAACCACATAACTGTAGGTAATAAAAGATCAAAATTAATTGTTTATATCAAAGCCTACAATTTACTGTTTAAGATCTGCTCTTTTCCTGCTTACATTTACGGGATCATGTATTTTATATAAATAAAATTTAGTTGTCCGTACAGTGTCTTGTTGACATTCTTAACGTATCTCTGAGATTTGTTATTAGGTCAAATGTTATAGGTGCTACATGTCTTTCACTTCATATGTAATTTCATATTTCCTTCAGGATTTCATATAAAAATAGAAAACTAGAAATACCCTAAGAATGCCAGTAATTGGGTCCATTCCTCTACAAAGAGAGTTTACATGACCATGTACATGCATAGATCTTTTCATCTTTTCTTCCCATATGAATCAATCTCTTTGATTCATCATTCTCAGTTCTTTGAAACTTTTAAATTGTTTTGGTGGAGCTATGTAATTTATATGTAACTTTTTTTAAGTCATTTTTTTCTTCTTCCTTTTTCTTTGCCCCTCATTATTCCTTCTTTCCTTCCTTCCTTGACACTCCATTTCCATGAATGCTACATCTATGGGTTGATTTAAGTTAGCATCCATAGATATTTTCTCAGCCTTGAGTGATTTTGTCTACATACGTCTAGTTTCTACTTAATATTACAATTAGCTTTTTCGCTCCTTTTTTCACTATATAGCTATGAAAATAGAAAGTATGCATCAGTTAAATGTGGTATTATTCTCTATTTCTTCCCACTAAAAATGACTTATTTCTATACACGTCACTTTCACAGTGATTGGTGTTGTGACTGGAGGCCATTATTCAATAAATCCTAGATTCCATCTGATCTGTGCACATAACCAGATCAGACTAAAGTTTGTATAGAAATACACACTATCACCGGTAAATCAATTCAACGTCACAGTAAACTACTGGTTAATTGAGCCATTAGAGGGAACTGTGTCATTTAGTTTCTCTATATTACCCAGGCAGAGCTCACAAATCAGCAAGAGTCTAATTCCAAGTTCAGTGTTTCCTCACAGCATTGGTCATTAGCGTGCACCTTATCTGAGAAGTGTGCCTAAAAATATATTATCTTGCTCAGAGGTGTTCTTATGAGAAGATCCACATTATGTTTGACTTTTTCCCAGAAGATGTACAGATGATCAGATTAAGATCTTCTTCCAAATTGAATTGGGTTTAGAAACTTGTTGATGTGTTTTCTACTTCAAATATGAAAAGGAAAGAAATAAGTCCATTCTCATATTATATTGCAATTACTTACTAAGAAGTCTGGAGGATAAATACAAATAGTAGAGACACACAAAATACACATACATATAAAATATTCTAGTTGCAAATGAGGTTTTCTTTAGATGGTTCCACCATCTTTAAATGCATTTTAAGCTGTCAGATAAGGCTGAAATATAAATATTTTTGTTTAATGGTTCATTATATCAAATAATAGGAATAAACACAAAATTTTCAGTGCTGAACATATGTTATAGTTTTGAGATAATTTAAACATGCATATTCATAAATTTTACCTTTGAATTAATGAAGCAACTGAATCAGAAAAAACAAATAATTTTGCATTCCCACCAGCAGTGTAGAAGTGTTCCCTTTTCTCCACATCCACGCCAGCATCTCTGGTTTTGGGATTTTGTGAT
>NW_003852431.1:15192772-15194093 GCF_000181295.1 Otolemur garnettii
CTTAACACAATAACTAAGAAAATGACATAAAGGCATGTTAGCCAGTTTGATGAAAATATTTCAAATTGTATATGAAAACACCATACTGTACCCCATGATTGCATTAATGTACACAGCTATGATTTAATAAAAAAAAAAGAATTATCTAACCAATGAAACCTGTAAAATTGAGGTCAAAGAATTAAAAACAGCTGTGAAATCTTAAAAAAATGAAAAAAAGAAAAAAACAAATAAGACATGTCCCATATCTGTATTTAATTTACTTGGTAACACATTTCCAAGAGATCAAAGTTCTAGCAGGCCACATGCCAATTCCAATTTTTTTCTTTTTTTTTTTAATTGAATCATAGATGTGTACATTAAAGCAATCATAGGGTATAATGTGCTAGTTTTATGCATAATCTGAAATGCTTTCATCAAACTGGTCAAAATAGCCTTCACAGCATTTTTGGAGTTATTGTGTTAAGACATTTATTCTACACCTAGTAAATTTCACATGTACCCTTGTAAGATGCACTGTAGGTGTGGTCCCACCAATTACTCTCCCTCCAATTTTTAATTGATAGCTGTATTAAGATAATTGTAGATCCACACGCAGTTGTAAGAAACAATATGGAGCCATTACAGTACACTTTACCTATTTTCTCCAAGATCACATTATGAAAAACTATAGGACCACAACCAGGATATTAACAGTGACACAATCTAGTTAACGTTTTTGTATTTCCCAAGTTTTACCTGTACTTATTTATATTAGATCTGTATTAATTTCCATATAATTCTCTACATGTAACTAATAATAGGTTCATGTATCCACCACTACAATCAACACCAAAAGAAAGAATTCCTTATGTTGCCCCTTAAATCACACCAACTCCATTTTGCCCTCTTTATGTTCAGTTTTTCATCTGTGGGAACATCTACTCATCATAAAAATTTTCAACAAGTTAAAGGGAATTACCTTAAATTGATAAAGTGAACCTGAAAAAAACTACAGCTAAGATACTTGATGCACAAAGACTGAATCATTTACCTATAAGTTTAGGACAAGGCCAGGATGTCTGTTCTTACCATTCATCTTAGTACTAGAAGTTTTGTTCTATGGCCAAAAAAAAAAAATAAAATTCATAGAGATTGATAAGAAAGAATTAAAGCTATTCCTACTTTTTGACTCCATATAAAATCTCACAGAATATACAAAAATATCCTGTAACGAGTGAGTTAAGAAAAATTGCACTATACAACATCATTGTACACAAATTAATTACATTTCTATATACTGACAATGTGTAAACAAAATTATAAACAAAAGACCATTAGG
>NW_003852431.1:15194882-15196610 GCF_000181295.1 Otolemur garnettii
TGCTGTCTATAGTAAAATGTGGGCACATTTTACCTGATATAGTTAGTACAGTTTACCATTTCTTGTGCAATCTGGGGGAAATTTGACCAGCTATAATAGTTTTTGCAGTAAATCATCAACAAAAAAAATCACTCATGTGAGAATTTTATGGAGTGTCCAGTTTTATAGTAAGAAATTAGATAGCATGTGAAAATTTTTGCTAAAATCTCAAAGAAAGAAGTGGACTAGTGGAAGGGATTATGTTATTTATTCACATCATGTGAAAAGTGTGAAATAGTAATAAATTATTGGTAAGAGGCTTTTAAACTGTATGGCAAAAGTCTGTTGTAATTAAAAAAAAGTGCCTTTTGTATGTGCCTTAAAACAAACAAAAAAGAAATTTATGAAAAATTTTAAGTGAACTGGAATAGTCCTGGAAGGCCACAATCAAATAACTATTACAATGATTATGTTAATAATATTTATAAATCATTTAGAACAATTTCTTGCACATAAAAGTACTTAGCATGCTCATAAAAAATAAATATAGTAAGAGTCCTAACCTGTGAAATCAGTAGAAGTGGCTCCAAACCCTGAGTCTACCACTTAATTGTATGCCTTTGGGTAAGTTCCTTAAACTCTTTGAACATCATTGTGTTATCTCCAAATTGAGAATAAAAACATCTAACCTATTTTGTAGGAAATAAAGGATGCAATGTTATACACACTTAGTACAATTCCAGAAGAATAACAAATAGTCGATAAACTATAGCTGTTAGGATTACATGACCACAATATTCATTTAGTTAAGTATTTTTTTTCATTCATTCATTCATTCATTCAGTGTCATGGTCCTTAGTTATACACCTGAATTGAGTTAGTCTGTACAGAGGTAGACTCAGACTCATACGAATGGCTTTTATAATTCATTAGAGGCTGGAAGTCTGGTAATTACAAAATGAGAGAGGGTAGCTGCAAAGCTTTCTCAAGAATGATTTTAGTCAAAAGAGCATGGGACTAAGGCTCATGAAACATGAATCCTTAATCTGAGCCTAACTGCCTAAGTGTTGTTTCTTTCATAAGTCACTTCATCACTCTGGATCTTCATTTCTGCATCTAAGAAAAAAATATGTAGATGTTAGGTTAGCCAATAAACTGATAGTGTCTGAACATCTACATCTCTTTATCACACAATCAAAAGAGATAATGAATACTTGTGAATTTCCAATGTCATGAAGCAGTATATTAAAAAGAATAAGCCATGCTGAGTGGTTATATGAGCAAACCTAATCATCAACACACCAAGTGCCTAAACGATCCTGATAGGAAGTGCCGTTACATGTGCATCTGGTGGCCAGATGAGGCCCAAACAGCAATAAGAGCACTAAGCATCAAGCATAGGGAAGGACTTTTTAATTTTTCTTTTTTTGAAGGAAGATCAGAAACAGTATAACTGTTAAAACCTGCTGGTGAAACTTTGCTCTAGAGCAATTACAGTAATTTGTATGAGGAAAAATACTGTCACTGTTAAAAGTCCATTCTCTTCTGATGGTGATATGTAAAAGGTCAGCCGGTTCAGCAACGTAGACAAACTGAGTACAGATCTCGGAAGACAAACTATTTGTCTTTTGGAGTGAAATAGCCAGAAACATCAAGGTGTTGATATGTATGGAGAAAGAGAGAGAGACGTGTATATATACATTGTATATGTTTATATATATATTTTTTTCTTTATTTACACAGCCACAT
>NW_003852431.1:15202108-15202962 GCF_000181295.1 Otolemur garnettii
CATCAGGGATATACAAGACAATATGTTTGGCATTGGGAAAGTTGATATATATATTTATATCTTATATATTTTATATATAATTGAGTCATACTTGTCATACCTAACTAAATCAGAATTGAGAAGCTAGGTTGAAAAAGCAGTTGGGGTACACATGTCACCAGCTCCAAGAATTAAATTTTCTGCAGTCTCAGTCTGAAATGGCCTCCTGTAAACCTAAGACCAGCCTACTAGCTGCTATAATGTCTTGTGTGGCTCTAAAACTAGTTTTGTACCACCCTTCGCGCTTGTCAGCTCCCAATAAGGTTCTCTTGTGCCAGTGAAGTTTCTTTCTAAACAATATGTAGCCTTTCTTTCTTTTTTTTTTAAATTTCTTATAGCATAACTGTGGTACATGTATACCATGGAGTACTATGCAGCCCTAAAGAAGGATGGAGGCTTTACCTCCTTCATGTTCATATGGATGGAATTGGAAAATATTCTTCTTAACAAAGTATCTCAAGAATGGAAGAAAAAGTATCCAATGTACACAGCCCTACTACTACAGCTACTTTGAAAGCTTTCTTGTTCTAATAAAATCTCAACCTTCTCTTTTTTCTTTGGAAATACTGAGGGCTCTGAGTCCTTTTCTTTGCTTTTTTTCTTCAGGTAGTGTCTTTGTATAGACACTTACTACTCACCATTGAAGGAGGTAGATTTCTTCATCCATTTGCAGTAGTATGTATTTGTCTTGGTTTATTGATAGTGAAAGGCTATCACAAGGCTCTACTTCAAAATAGTTGACATCTTTCTCATGTTAGATGATTTTGTGTGTATTTCTAGGGTCTTTATTCTTCTCCAGGCAATGGATACATAGA
>NW_003852431.1:15203168-15209926 GCF_000181295.1 Otolemur garnettii
TATATCATCTCAAGCTATACATTTGATCTCTAGACTAATTTAACCTACATAACTCAACGTCTATGCTCTCTGACCTCTATCTCCCCACTCTCTCCCAAATCCACTCCCAATCCACAATATTGGATCCACACCATGGTAACCATATTTCTTCTCACTGTTTTTATGTATTAAAGTTTTTCTTCTCTGTTTATTTTGAGTTTCAGGTTTCACACATATGTGAGACCAGGCAATATTTGCATTTCTGCGTTTTACTTCTTTCACTTAGAAGGGGAAATTCAAGTCTCTTTGATGTTGTCATAAATGACGGAATCTCCTTTTTAATGTGAAATATCACATATAAAATGTTGTGAGTTATATATGTATCAAGAAATTCTGATATCTATCAAGAAGATGTGCATGTATTCACACACATATCTCTTTATTCATTTGCCTGTTGACTTACACTGGGTTGTTTCCACACCTTTGACATTGTGCACAATGTTGTGATAAACATGGGGGCACAGGTACCCTACAAGTTGGTGATTTCCTTTGCTTTAGGTATATATCAAGAGGATGAATTGCTAGCTTATATATATAATAGTCACATTTTTAGTTTCTTTATCTATATTGTTTCCCACAATGGCCACTGCAATTTGTACTCGCGCCAACAGTGTACAATGCTTTATTTTATCCACAACCTCACCAACACTCATTATCTCTTGTCTTTTTGGTAATAGATACTCTACCTGGTCTGTGGTGATATGTCATGGTGATTTTGATTTGAATATCCCTGATGATTTCTTTTTTATTCAGAGATTCTCTTTTTATCCATTGCAACTTTATCTTGAGAATATGGTTTGTTGGTGATATTCCTTTTTCAGCTTTGTGTAATAGATTTGAATCTGAGTTGACCTTGTTTTAACCAGTGGAATGCATAAGAAGAAACAATCTGAAAATTCCAAGTTTAATCCTTAAAAAAGCCTGGCGGCTTCCACCTTTGGGTTCTTAGAATCCAGAATCTAATGTCAGGTATTGCCATTCTGAGGCCATCATTCTATGTGGAAGGCACGACTATGTCAGGGGAGCCAGGCAGGGTGGCTCATGCCTGTAATTTCAGTGCATTGAGAGGCTGAGGCAGGAAGATTGCTTTAGGTCTGGGAGTTTAAGCTCAAGACCAGTCTGGGCAACATAGTGAGACCCCATATCTTAAAAAAAAAATTAAAAAAGAAGGAAAGAAAGGAAAGAAGCCCAAGGGAGCCAAGGTCCTGGCCGTACCAACTGATAGCCAGCTCAGCAGAACAGCTGACACTAAACAGAAGACATGCCAGTTCACACCACGTAATCATGAGAAATAATAAATTGTTGTTGATTTAAGCCACTAAATGGGCAGGCTGGTTTGTTTCATCATAATAGAAAACTAAAATGACTAATTTAGTGGAGGGGTGCTGTTATCACCACTTCCTGCTATTAGAAACACTAAGTATGGTTGTTTAGAATTCAGTGTTGAGATTTTCCTTTGAGAAGTGTAATTTGTATGTTTGATAGCAGCAACTGCTAACTCCTTTCACTGCTTCTGTCTGTTTTGGTGCTATTTTCTCACTGCTTTTCCCTCCATGGCACCTGTCTGTCCCTAATGTGTCTCTGTGGGATTTAACAGCCTTTGGGGTACTTTGGAGCCCAGGATTTTAGCAAAATGAGGTTGTGTTTTTATATACTATTTTCTTTGTTGCTTTCACATGCTTTTCATGAGGAAGATGAAACGCTGCCTTTATGATACTGTGTTCAAACTGGAAATGAACATCTGTCAACAGGCAGGCTCTTTAGGATTAAGTTACATGAAGCATTCAGGATTTTAACAGGTTTGTTTTGTTGGTTTTTTGCTTTCTTTTGTGCTCATTTTTTTTTTTTGCAGTTTTTGACCGGAGCTGGGTTTGAACCCACCACCTCTGCCATATGGGGTCATCGCCCTACTCCTTTGAGCCACAGGCGCTGCCCTACTCACTTTTTTTTTTTTTTTTAATATAGTAGAAACTTACCTCAAATCCACTGGCTCAAACTCAGAACCAATTATTATGGTTGCAGTTTGTGATTTTGTCTTATAAAGATATCAGAAACACCCCCAAATCAGTCCCCGAGCCAGTGAGCAGCTCTGTTCGATTCCTTTTCTTAATGCTATAACTTTCTCCTCTACTCTCCCTAACAGTATTAATGTAATTCATTTTATGAAATAGCCTACGGACAGAGGAGGGTCATGATCAAATTTGCATTTTAGATAACGAATCATTTTGACATTTTTTTTCCCTCAGAGTTGCTTGCACTAAGTTAAGATTTAATCTCAGAAGTGTCCTTTTACTTACTTCTATATTAATCAAAAAGAAGTCTTGAGAAAAAATATTCCAGATGCCTGCATAGAAATTTCTAAATTAAGTCATAAAGAGGACATTAAGCAGCATTAGGTAATAATGTGTGAAGACAGACAGATGAAGGCCCAATGGTAAAAGAAGGGATTAGAGGATAATGGCAAGGCACCCCTGCACCTTCGCCAATCATCAAAAAGTAAGATATAATACTTATTACAATTTCAATTTCTCCAAGTATTATTGCAAGAGGCCAATAAATTTTAGCAGATGTGTATTTACCTTGACATCTGTAGTCTTTAGAATGCTGCTTAGTTCCTTTGTTTTGGCATCAATTTTGTGAATAATAATAAATAAACCATGATAAACAATTTGCTATTTTATCTAATAATAAATAACAATAGAGAGTTATGAGAGAATTAAGGATAAAAAAGATACTTTAGCTAATTCATTCTTCAAAATGATTTATTTGATCCTTACAAATACTCAGCTGTATAGTCAGGACAGCGACATAGATAAACGTGCCTGTTCCAGCTTATGTCAAATTCAACTTAAGAACAAACATACAGAACCTATCTCACTCGTAACCTGGGGACTGCCTGTAATATAGTAGTATAATGTAGCATTAATGATTTACTTCTTTTAAGACAATAAGTTTAGGCTTATAACAAAATAAGATAGATCAGGTGGCTTCAATAGCAGAAGTTTATTTTCTCACAGTCTTTAAGACTGGAAGTTCTAGATCAAGGTCCCAGGCTATTAAATTCCTGATGAGAACCCTCTTTCTGGCTTATGGAGGGCTATTCTCACTATCTCTTGACATGGTAGATGGGGAGAGAGCCTTGATCTCTGTTCCTCTTCCTGTAAGAACATTTATCATCTCAAAGAACCTCATCTTCATAGTCTCAACCTAACCCTGGTTACCTCCGAAGGCTCCACTTCCAAATACACGAATTTTAGGGAGAAATGATTTGGTGCATAGCACACAAATTGATGGCTAAGAGAATAAGGTGGAAGATGCCACATAGTAAATAAATCAAGGAGCTTCTTCATTCCTGACACTGAGCCTTATACATAAACCAGCTTTTGCATACACAGAGAATGCGAAAAAATGCATACACATTTTAAGAGATTCTATTAAAGTTGAATCAAAGGCACTGTTACTGGTCAATTGTACTTAGACATGCTATGCCCATCCATTTTACCTGCAATTCGTACATTTTGGGGAATGATTGATTTTAATTCCAACAAGATCTCTTAAAATAGGCGTACATTTTTGACACCAACCTTCATTCATAAAATTGATCACAGAATGATATAAAAATATTCATAATCTGTGTTTTTGTTTACAGATCTTACAGGCAGATATATTCAGAGGCAGTCTGTATACCTCTACAAGAAATTGAGTAAATTACAAACATAGAAGAAAAATATACAAACATGCAACCAATTTTTTTTTTTTTTTTTGAGACGGAGTCTCACTTTGTTGCCCTCAGTAGAGTGCCACAGCATCCCAGACACAGCAACCTCAAACTTTTGGGCTTACGCGAATTTCTTGCCTCAGCCTCGCTTGCCACCATGCCTGGCTATATTTAGAGATGGCTGGGCAGTGTGGTGGCTTACTCTGTCTCAGGCTGGTCTCAAACTCCTGAGCTTAAGCAACCCACCCGCCTCAGCCTCTCAAGTGATGGGATTACAGGTGTGAGCCATGGCACCCAGCCCAAACATGCAACCATTTTATATCAATAACATCTGTTTCTATCACATTACTATATTTCAGTTTTATAAGCCATATAATTTTATTGAAGTATATGGAAAGATCTTTTATAAGTAGAAAACATATTATAGTTAGTGACCCAACTACATGTCATTTTGATTACTCAGGTTATTCCTTATGTAGCAAACATCAGTGTACCCCATTATATCCAGGTATGTGCCTAACACCAGATTGTATAGAACTTACCAAAACAATCACTTGACTAGGTTAGTGCCATTCAGGGACCACAAAAAGGATAAATGCTTTCTTTTTCACAGCCAAAGAAAAAGACTCTACAGTACCAGAATACAGGTAGTCCCCAAGTCACAAACATCTGACTTAAGTACAACTTTTACTTACAAGTGGAAGCTATTGGTATGTCCCTGAATTGCACCATCTGACTGGTGTGCAACTGTACTTTTGAATGGAGACTATTACAGATAATAGGTAAATGTGCCTGTTCCAGCTTATGTACAATTCAACTAAATAACAAACCTTCTGAACCTATCTCACTTGTAACCCGGGGACTGCCTGTAATATAGTGGTGTAATGTAGTCTTACTGATTTCCTTCTTTTAAGGCAGTAAGTTTAGGCTGAAAGAAATACATACTTTGAATAATAAGAATTAATTAAGTAGATAACCATAACATATTACAAAATCTAGCAAAGGAAAATTAAATACTATGAATCAAATGAAACTAAAGGCATTAAAATACCACTACCCGTGGGGGGGGGGGAGAAAATCAGAGAGAAGGAGGTATTTCTATTAAGACGGAGAGCATGATCCATGCAAGACAAGATCTGAAGAGGATTGCAATACTTCTTTCATAACTTTCTTAGAGAGTATTGTTAAGGACTAAACTAAATGGTGCTGTCATTGTAAAAATTAGAGGAATCTCCATCTTCCCAAGGACGCTAACAGATATAGTGGAAGTGGGAAGAAAAGAGTCCGTGAAATAGATGCTCAGTAGTAATTCACTTGAATTGGGAACCTTTAAAGAAAAATACAACTCTAATTTTATTAGTATAAATAAGACAGATTTCATTTCCCTGGCGACATTTATGCTTGATAAAAAAGAAAGTCTTTAACAGATCCCAAATCCCTTTAGCTCGCCCCAGCTGTTAGGTGACTAGGGAACCAGAAATGCAGGTATTTGTTTGTACACACTGCCATAATTGTGTGCTAGCTTTATTGGTATGCACTCCTGTATTAGTACAGTGTTAATGTATTTTACTTGATACATTTTTATGCAGGTCTTCCAGCACATTTTTCGACCACATGTTGGAACATTTGTGCACAAAAAAATTCCCATCTTTATGTTTGAAATTTATGGGAACACAATTAAAATGAGAGGGGTCCAAAGGTATCAAGATAATTACATTTTTCTAATCTTACTAAACAAGATAAATTACCTGCAGGCCCTCTTATAAAAGATGAAATCTTCATAATAAGTGAATTAATCAAGCAGCAGCTTGCTACTGCACTTGCATTTATAACAGAAATGATTCAAAGACTTATTTTATGGGGAAATTAATGGAAACAGGCTTTTCATTCTTCTGCACCAATTGAAAACCTCAGCAACCAGCTGCCCACTTGTCAAGAAAACAGAAAGAAGCTGGAAACAAAGATAAATAAAAACACCTTTTTCCTGGCACTTTTGAAGAGAAAAAGGAGCTCTCATTTACAGCAGCCATCTGTTTGTTATTTAATATGGGTGAATTACATGCTGTAATGAGTTTGTTTCTGCATCACTCAGTGCAATGGAACACAAGTTCACTCTCATAATGTGCAGCAGTTTTTAAAAGCTAATCATTTAATTGGACACAATCGTCAATGACAAATGGAGATGTAAAAACTCAGCCAGCTGTAGAGTGAATATGTAATCATTATGAAATCATATTATTTTACACGCTTGAAGACTTCTTAATAGTATCTGATGTTGGTCATCACCGCCGACTCTGAAGGATGGAAGAAACGTGGTGACAAACAGCCTTTCAAAAGGGCTTTATGTAATTGGCCCATATTAATGCCTGTGTTAAAACCGCCATTTGACTTCGGTCCCTACAATCTCTCTCAAGGGTTTATTACTTTCTTAATTTTGGTTTTGATTATTTTTGCAGATTATTGTGTAAAAATAATGCGGCTGGCATAATTTGTAGACATTTACGAGAGGCATACTGGGCCATGCAAGAAAAACTTGAAATCAAAGCTTTTAGACTACCCAGTCTCACATGTTGATTATACGTTAGGTGTGAATTAGAAAGAAAGCAAACGAGCACGGAGAAACCAAGGCTCAGATGGTAACACATTCAGAACAACACGCTATTAAAATCCATCAATGAATCATATGCAATTGTTATATAACGAAGGACAATTTTCGTTGCTAATCAAAAATCTGCTCTTATCGCCTTCACCTAAAACTAATATCTTATGTTTTTTCTTCATAAATGCAATGTTATTGGAATGCAGATATGTTTATCATTTACATATTCTCTATGGTTATTTTCATGCTAATTGCAGTGTTCACTAGCTGTGGCTAGACTGTATGGCCTAGAAACCTGAAAACATTTTTTATGTGACTATTTTTTCATTATGATCTTATACATTTTTCATATGTTCCATGATTTAGGGGGCAATGGTTATTGTTCAGGAGCTGCATGGGTAC
>NW_003852431.1:15210689-15215952 GCF_000181295.1 Otolemur garnettii
TAATTCATTATTTAAAATTTTTTTGAATTATTTATTTCTTCCTAACACATATGCTTATAATCATATGTGTTCTCTTTTTATGTTAAAATAAATTCTGTTTTCTGGCTATGCAAGCCCTTAAAAAACAAGTTCAATGACTACTTGGCTTCTTTGTACAGTCCTTACTAGCCACATGGTAACTCCTCACTAACTGGTCTTTAAACGAACTTGTAGTCTGTTAAAGTGAAAACGAGCAAGGTTTGAACTCTCTGGAATAAACACATGAAAAAATGCACATTTTAGTGTTTTTCTTACATTACTTTTTTATATAGAAATTCTTGACAGCAAAAATGAAAGATAATATTAAAAATGTACATCCATGACCAGGGGAGGAAAAAAACACACTAACGAAAAGAAACACAGATATTTGAAAACAAAGCACAAAAGCAACTTGTACATCCTAGAATAATCACCCGGAAATAAGATAAAAACAGATGCCTTGTAAATTAAGAAAACAGTCCAAATATTCAGGGCAAATATGATCTGAAAGAAACCAACTATCTCTTTCTTGTAAATGATTAGCAGAGAGGAAAGCTGAGGAAACCAAGAAGTGAAATTAGAACCTATGAGGAAATAAGAAAATCACCCTACATGTAAATTCACACAAGTACAATTAGCTAGACAATTATCTCGGGTGAACCCCATCTAATCGCGATGTTTAAGTTCCATTCATTTGGACAAAGCTATTCTCATGTGAAGAAATGATTACACACCAGACAGAGGTTGTTTGGAACAGAGATCTCTGGACCTGAGCTTAGTTCGGTATTGTGATGTGTTGAAATTCAAATAACTTACACAAGACAAAGCTAGACATGGCCTCATATTTTATTTTGCTTTAATTTACTCTCAGAGCCAGTACTAGCAATGAGAATCAAAGAAGAATCCCAAGAGAAATAGTTTAAAGAAGGGAAATGCAAGTTGATTTCCAAGTGCTCCTTGAAATGCAAAATATTGAATTTTTTTTTCTCCAACTCCAGGTTCATATATTGTGTCTGCTGTTCAGATCGTCTCCATATTGTCAGTTAATGGTAATTTTGCCCTGTCTTAATTTACTAAAGGACTTGTATTCTGTACCCCTATGTAGAGTTATTGAATTATTTAGGGAAATAATTGATTCTACCTATGGATTTTCATATGGGAAGTGTTTAATACATCTTTGATTAGGTAGTGCTTGGCATTATTTGGAAAACAAAGTTTAATGCTACTTAGCTAATCATTGAAATATGCATATCACTGACATTAAACATTTGCAACAGGGTATGTCTCATGAGTGTCTGAAACCACAACTGTTTCAAAGGCTTTACGGACCTTTTCGGAGTTAATCTTCCTATTGTGCCTAGTAGTGCATTGTAAATTCATTGTATTTATCCTATTATAATGTAGTTGTTTATCTCTTTGAGCTCAAGGGTTTGTCTTATTTTTAAATTTAATATTTAGTGCCAAGCACTAGGATATTAACAGTAATTAAATAAATGATAATTCAAAAAAATTCTAAACAATGTATTGATTACTTATTAGACTCCTCTAAAGGCAGATATTGATTATAATATTTTTACTCTCACTGTACTGTACATAATATAGTACACAGAAGATTCTCAATAAATTTTTTTATTGAATTGTGAATGGCTATTTGGATGAATGATGAATAATATGTGGATATTTTCATAGATATATTAGAAACACCAAACATACATGTAAGGTCTTCTTTTTTACATGGAATAAGAATTTTAAATGTTGAAAATTAAGAGAAATCTACTCTAAACAGCAAATTTTACACCAGAAAAAATTCAGGCCAGATGGCTAAGATCATTTGTCCAAAGTCATCTAGCTGTATAACCCTGATTCTCAAGCAATATATATTTTATTTCAAATGGTCTTGAGATTCTCAATATACAAGTAGCAACAAACAGTGTCCTTTTATGTCAGTTAAGGGAATTAAAAGTCAAGAGATAAGCATTTGCTAAAAGTCCATATCTAAAATATAAGAGATAATATACACCAAAATTCTTAAATCCCAGCAAATTGACTGTAAAAACAAGATAATAATTGTAGTAACTCCAATGTAGTAGCCAAAGTTCTCAAAGTTAAAATGTATAGAATGAAAATTATGCCAAAATCAGTAGAATAAGAACAATAAGAAGGATTAGGTACACTCTTGTAACTGGTAGCCACATTTATTTCATATTGAATAACAAAAATAATGTAAATGTAAATAGGGATTTTCTTTCTTTCTTTTATTTCTTTTTGAGATAGTCTCACTTTGTTACCCTTGGTAGAGTTGTCATGGCATCATAACTCACAGCAACCTCATACTCTTGGGCTCAGGAGATTCTCTTGCCTAGGCCTCCCAAGTGGCTGGGACTACAGGCTCCCGTCCCATCTCTATTTTTAGAGATGAGGCCTTGCTCTGGCTCAGGCTGGTCTAGAACCAGTGAACTCAGGCAATCCACCTGCCTCAGCCTTCCAAGTGCTGGGATTACAGGCATGAGCCACAGCACCTGACCTTAAATAGGGATTATCTAAACTTCTTCTAGAAAGTAAGTAAAAATTGATGCAACTAATTTTTTGAAACATTTATCAAATGATTACATTTTTTTTCCAGAAATGAATCAGGAATCCAGTGAAATAGCTCATCAATTGACAAATTTAGGTAAAATAATTATAATCCTAAATTAATAATTAATGAAAGTAACAAGAAATGAATATAAATATTTATATGAATTACACTTTATTACCCAAAATGATCATGACATTAGAATTATTGCAGCATGAAAAATTGATGTTAAAAATATGAACAGTCATATTGCACATATTTACTCTTATGTTTTTCAAATGCTATAATGATTGTGATGGCTTTAAGCTTCCCCCTCCCCACACTTGTTTGTGTTGTGACTCACAAAGAAGATAACATACTCAATGTGGAGGTAGGTGGGTGTGGCCTATGAGGTAAGTGGCACTGTAGGGAATTCAAGAGTTTACTGATATCAGCAGCACTGTTATCCATTCCTAAGCTCAGGAATTCGAGACTACCCTAAGCAAGGGTGAGAGAGGCTTCTCTTTTAAAAATGAAAAAAATTAGTGGGAGTTGGTGGCAGGTGCCTGTAGTCCCAGCTACTCAGCAGGTTGAGGCAGCCAGATCTCAGGAGCCCTCAAGTTTGAGGTTGCTGTAAGCTGTGATATCACAACATTCTATCCAGGTTGATGAAGTGAGACATTGTCAAAAGAAAAAAAAAAAAAGGAAGGAAGGGAGGAAAAGATTCTGACAAATAATTTATAATGAACTGTAGCAATGAATGGCCTTCTTCTTTTAGGTGTTAGAGAAAACGCATGTTTTTTTTCTGACACTCTAATATTGAAGAACACTACTAATTTTGAATCGTGAAACTAAATCCTACATAGGAAGTTAAATAACTAAGGATTTTCAAAACAGAATTCGATTCCAAGCGATGATCAGAGGAAAGATCTCTACGGATGGGAGTTCTCCAGATTCGTTTGCCCCTGTAAGAGTGCACCTTCCCAAAAGCCTATTGCCCAAGGATGTGGTAGTCATCATCATTAGGAAGATGATAAACTATTGATAAAATGGCAAATGTATGCCGAACTCTTCCTAATACTTATAAGTAAGTAGCTTTAAGAAAGAGTAAGCTGCGTAAATAAAGAGTATTTTCTCTACATTCACTCCTCAGATCTCTGCATTGAACAAAGGACAACACCTCTGTCAAAGCCCTGCTTCAACTTCCTAGATTGAATTCCATGCACGAGTCACTA
The DNA here is from genome assembly GCF_000181295.1 of Otolemur garnettii. NCBI lineage: Eukaryota > Metazoa > Chordata > Mammalia > Primates > Galagidae > Otolemur > Otolemur garnettii. The sequence continues at coordinate 15,214,497 of NW_003852431.1, forward strand.
ATGTATAATATTATTACCGAATATTACCTGTGAAAAAATAGAAACAGCTTTGTTTTCCCCATTGCCAAAGTGAAAGTGTTCAGTTTCTTCTCAATGTATATTCTACATAGCTATAACGAACATAAAATATATTTCCAATAGGTGTGGAGTTTTTTTTTAATATGCCAGATTCATTGCATTATGAATGAAGTCCCAATAATAGCTAGCCATTTTAGCAGTGTCTCATCGTTTAAAATTAATAAAGAAATTTATATCTACCAATCAGTGGCTTGGAGATCCATGGAAAATAAGGAAATTGACCATAGTTTCCACCTAAATTCAAACCACCCCAGGGTAATAATGATATTGTTCAGAGGGCAAATTATTTCCTTTAACCTAGGAATTATAAAATCATCTATCATAATGTCCAGATACTTTTCTCACTGATATTGTAACTCATCCATTTAACTGTCATGGAAGCTTCTGCATCTCTGCTTCTAATTTAAGTGAAAAGGAAATAACTAGGTGGTTACAATATCTGAGTTAATACAAAAGAGAGAAAAGAGATTAACATGATGTATTTTCTGCAGACAACAAATGTGAGAAAACTTCAGAATCACAGTGTGCAACCGGCATCACGTATGTCTTCCTAAGGGCCATTTTTCAGATGGATTTTTTATTTTTGTACAAGATTCTGAACACTGGAAAGATTTATCCCCTCCAGCTGATGAGTATAAAAAAAGACCATCACCGGCAAAACAAAATTACTAACAATTATTAACAAAATTACTAAGTTTTCTTTAAAAATTCTAGAACAATATGTAAATCCATTTATGTAAATTTTCTCTTTTATATTTTTCTCTATCCTTCTCTAATCTTTCTTTCCTTCTAAGATACTGATGATCACTTTTCCAAAATTCTATAGATAATAGAATAGCAAACAAAATGTTAACTTATCTGCTTCCATTTTGTCATTCATTTAATGTCAATGTATTCCTAATAAATATTTTATTCTTTTTACAAATTATTTCTTGAGCGAGTCATCCATACATTGAGAGAGAACTTTGCCAGTTGCCAAATCACAGAGATTTTAAATGTCACAGCAGGAAAATTATAAAGCAGACATGCCACTGTAAAATACATTTTTAAATGCAACAAGTAAAAAGGGAATAAATAAAAAAGGGAAAAAATAAAAGGTGAGGATGTGAGCTCTTAACTCAGTCATTTGAAGTGTATGAACTCTGACCAGTTTATTTCTGTATTGAAATGGCAGATATATTATAGCTGGAGACATTTTTATAAGAGGTAAACAAATGACAAATGTGTATAAAGCATTTAAATAGATTATGTCACTTAGTATGTGTATTATAGTCTAAAACATTGGAATGAGTTTGGTCTGAGGGTAAAGAGTGTAAACTTAGTCTGATTTAGGGTCTTATCTTGGAGCTGCTATACCATATAGTATTGTAAGGATCAC
>NW_003852431.1:15216247-15218085 GCF_000181295.1 Otolemur garnettii
AATGTATTCTTTTTCTTTATTTTTATTGACTATTCATAGTCAATATGAATATGCTCTGCTTCCTAGTAGATGATCAGAGATAACAAGCGTGGTTGGCTAAGTCCCTTCTTAAGCACACAGTCTTGTGATGAGACAGTTAGAATCAACACATACACACACAGAGTGCAGTAAGTGGAATAACACAGATGCTAAAAAAATATTGTGGAAATGTTTTAATGGGAGTGAGAGGGCTTGAGTTTGCAAACTATTCTGAGCAGCTGAGATGAAATTGAAAAGAAAATATGTCGTTCTCCCGATAAAGAAGTTGCTGAGTGGGGAGTCTCCCAGATCCTGGGAGTAGCATGTTCACAGACGAGGAACATGTTTTAGAGCATAAGCAGTTCAGCGCAGTTAGTTTATTAACAGTGGTGCAATTCATAATAATGAAAAGAAGGTGGTTTCTAGAAAATAAAGTGCTTTGTAAGTCTTGTGATAGCGACAAGTTAGTCTTCATCATTCAAGTGCATGGAGAGCCAGTGGAAGATTTTAAGTAGAGAAGTGATTTTTAAAAAAATATGGCCTACAATTGTACCATTCGCGTGGGGCAATAAAAACAGTCTTAATAAATATGATTAGTAGTAATAATGAAAGCTTTATAGAAATTAATCAAAGATGAAAATTTATAACATAAAGCAAGTAACTAAACTTGACATTCCTCTGTTTATTATGATAATAATAAACAGAATCCCAGAATCATCATTTGCTGACTTGTATTACCAAAATAAAATACTAACGAACAACAGGAACATTATTTCAAATGCACTAGGATATGTGAAGATAATCTTATTGTGTTTTGAGCATTCAAAATTCTCTTTCCTTTTATGTATGATTTATTGCATGTCAATGTCCTATATTACTAAAGTATATTATATTTCATTGCAGAGAAAATCAGGAAAAGATGAATCCCATAACATGCAAAGAGGCAGAGTAGATGCTGTTATGAGATCTTACTTTATTTAGCTGCTGATTTATTAAATACCAGAATTTCAATTAGATCAGATTCTTCATTATCCATAACAGCGCATAAACATTCCTACAACACTGGCTGGGTGAGTGCGAATGATAAGATTAGGCTTCATTTCACCCCGAGAACTGCAATGCTGAATTTTGCTATTTGATTAAGAGTAGTAATGACCTCTCTTATTTTCAGCTTTTCATTTCCAAATGCTTGTAGCATTATCTTGATCCTGGTAAAACTAATGAAAAATGGTACAAACACTACATTTTATACAGGGTGATTTGGCTGAAAGTGATTAGATATTAATTGATAGATGCCCATGTGGGAGGAGAGTAGTAAATGAAGGGTAACTAGAGATGATCAAAGTCTGCCATGTGCAGCCTTTTTGGACCTACCAAACATGAGATCATGTCGTTTACTATCCAAACCGAGACATTTGTGAAAGTAAGATGAGAGGCAACTAGTAATTATGACAGCTGATAGATTTAAGCGGAGACCACTCCCAGCAAACTGCAATGCTTGCTCATCCTACCAATAGTATGTGTTTCCATCCTTCTGTAAATATTTAAAGACTGGCATAAAGAAGGCACCCTTGATAAAGATCAATATGTCTGTGAAATTTTGAGCAATCATGGAAATATACAAAACTATTCAGTGATCACCATAGAGAAACCATCATGAATGTTTACTATTTGACAAATTCCCATCTTGAAGTTTTATGCATCTCAATATTGATAAAAGTTGATCTCTACTCCTGGTGCCTACCTTAGAAATGACTGCTTCCTTTATTTTCAACTTCAGTCAACAAAGTATCCTGGTTCTACCATAACTGTTTTTTTTT
>NW_003852431.1:15219257-15237390 GCF_000181295.1 Otolemur garnettii
GATTGATGTCTATTATTCCATTTCTTAACTTCCTCATTAATCAAAGAAACCCATTCTTTTATACTGTTATTAAAACACACTGCATTATTTTCTCATATTTCTCTTGATTTGTCATCATATATTATGATGTGAGTATGGATTTTGAATTTGTCTCCACAGTTCCGCCTTTGAAATAAAGTAATACGTTTTATTTATTAGAAGAAGAAAGTGCCTAAGACTTTTGACTGACTATTCTAATTACTCTGGAGAAAAGAGCAAAGCAGAAACCTAGTTTATTTTGATGTTTTCCAGCATACCTAAAATGCCAACATGGACGGAGCTCAGAAGAAAAATGTTGGAATCTTTCAGATGTTAAAGGGGAGGAGGATAACAAAAAGCACGAAAAAGACAGCAAAATCAATAGATGTGCTGATCTATTCACTTTTATTACTGAACTTTGGGGTTTTGAGCTGAATTTCAGCTATTTCCCATGTCCCTAGATATAATGAAGGGATGATATAGGCTTCAGTAAGTTATGGGGTTTATCTCATACATGTGAGTGCCTCGTAACTTATTAGTGCCCGAAGCTATAATGAGTTATGGTGCAGTTCTCGTATAGAGCCTCCAAAACTTGTAACTCACCAAAACCCGGGGCCATTTCATTTATTTAACGCCTTTTTAGTATTGGAGTTTCTAATCCAGAATTTGTTAATTTTTTTCATAGTTACAGGGTAGCGTCCCTGGTGGTATGTTAAATTCCAAAGGTCATAAGTCCCTATATATTTTGCTGAAGTGAACATTCTCTGCCACAACATCTAAAGAATAATATTTGGGGGTGGCACACTAATCCATCATGTCAACCTGACATTTATATCATGAAGTTTACTGTTTTCTGGTGATATTGTCCATAATATAAGCCTTTGACTTGTTTGCAATCACAAGTTGGTAGGATATAGTGTTCTGTTAAGCATCTCTGGTGGTGGTTTGCAATGAATATGTGACTGCTCCACAAATTTTCAGAGATGTTTTGCCCTTTCATTTTGGTAGGAGTATAGAGAACATGATAAAAGGCTCTATTCATCAAATACTGTTTCTGTGGGAGTATCTTCAAATTTTCCCGGATTCCTTTTTCAGGTGGCCAGATGTATATATATGTGGTTCATCACTCTGAACAATAGCCCTGAAGAAAATTGCATTTGTTGTAACCGATTCCAAAAACAAAGCTGTATTAAAAAGTGTTCTTTTGAACATCATAAAACAAGATTGCTTTGGGTTGGTTTTGCTTCACTGCATTGCAGCATTTAGTAAGTTTTGCCACAGAATGCAACAGGCGACATATAATTCATTAAATCCGAACATACGTCTCTGCAAAAAGCAGTTTAGAATTATTTTATGAGAAACAGAAGTTTCTTAGCATAATGAATAAAAATGTTCTTGAAAGAATTCAATATTTTATTACTTATAGCGCTATAAAAGAAGTAACATTTTAAGACCTAAAAACAATGGCTCCTTGATTAAATATGGCTACTGCCTTTTAATAATTACGTGTCTGGAGGAGATTATATGTGTGAGTCTAGCTATCTTATACACTATCTATACATTTCAACACACATGGAATCCACTTCCTCTTTGGTATATAGTGAATAATTACAAATCAATTTGGCATAAAACAGAATTTATAATTAAGATTGACTTTCTTCCTGAAAACAATATAGCAGTGTATTCCAAAGTCAAATGTAATTATTTTTGGATCCTCTTTTTACTGGAATGTCTATGATTATGCAATTTCTTACCTCTGTCCCTGAGAGTAATTGAAGATGATAGAATCTGTATCTTACATTTTTTTTTCACTTTATGTATCTTACATTTTTGATATTCACTTTGCTTATTCTAAAAGCTAAAGTCTGTTTTGTTTTTTTTTTTTTTAAAACTATTTAAAACATTTTTGTTGAAATCTCCAGAGAAAACAAGTTTTTCCCCTGAGAATCCAGCTATAATTAAGAAAAAAAGATAAGGCCTGCACAGTGGCTCATGCCTGTAATCCTAGCACTCTGGAGGCCAAGGTAGATAGATCACTTGAGCTCAGGAGTTCAAGACTAGCCTGATCAAGAGTGAGATCGCCATCTCTCCTGAAAAAATAGGAAAACTCACTGGGCATGGTGGCACACATCTGTAGACCCAGCTACTCAGAAGGCTGAGGCAAAAGGATCTCATGAACCCAAGAGTTTTGGTTGCCGTGAGCTATGGTGATGCCATAGCACTCTCCCCATGGTGACAGAGTGAGACTTTATCCTCCCCCCCCAAATAAATAAAATAAGGAAAGAGAAAAGCAGATAGGCATTAATGACACAGAAATTGACTAATCTAAAATTGTGAAAAGTTAAAGACTCTCTAGAATGAGTAGATATTTGTAAATAAACTGAAGACAGTTTAGTACGCTCTTTTTCTTCTTGTAGATGCTTTTCTTCCAATCACCATTTTGTTACTTTACGTTTTATGTTTTTTTCTAAGTTCTGCTCATTTTACATTAGGGATTTATTTATGACATTATCAATGCAATATAAAACTAAATAAAGTGTTGCGATACCAACGATCTGAAAAGAGAGACACAGGAAACAAAGACAAATGAATAAAGACCTTCTCAAGGAAATGCTAAGAACCTAAATACAAGAGAAATAACTTGTTTTCACAATAAAGTGACAAGCTATTCGATTGTATGTTCTTAGCTCCATTGTCTTCCGATCACGTTTACAAAATAAATAAAGGGAGAAAATCTTTATAGGTCTGATGAGTACTGGCTTGTACCAACATTTAATTTTGCTTCTGAATTTTAAAATAAAAATAAAATCAAGACGTTATTTTTAAGAAATGAAATAAAATGAAATAAGTCTTCACCTGCAAGTAAGTCTGACTACCAGTTCAGTTATTTAAGTCATTTTCAAAGTCTATACAAGTTCTAGGTTTAGGGGGAGACCGTTCATACTTGCATGAAGTAAGAGTAGTAGGCACACCTAATCTTTCAGAAGCAAAACTAAAAGCGTTAAAATACATAAATTTTAAAGTATCTTATAAGTTATGTAGTCAACTGAGGCTTGTTTTAAGATAGAATCTCACCAATTTGGAATATTGGCTAACAGGAATTACACAGAGACATAGAACAACCCATAAAAGGGAGCTATTCATAAAAAGTAATTAAAAAATTAGAAAGCAAAATTATTGGAATTTTTAAACTGGAACAAGTTAAAGATGGAATTGAAAATGAAAATGAGGCTTAGAGAAATTTATGAAAGATGGCCAAGTTTATAAAGTCTATTCATAGCCTCAGTGAAATTAGGTATTTCCATATATTCCTCTGAATAGGAAAAAATATACTTCTTACAATGTTGTTCAACCAAGTGTGTTTTAAATGTATGGCTTACAGATCACTAAGTGCAATTCAATATTTAAACTGTGTTTCTGCCTGTGTGTATGTGAGTGTATTCCTAAAACGTGTCCAGGAATATGGATTACAGTATATCCATGTTGTCTAATTTCTCTAGCCTTAAGGAAAACTGATCATACTATCAATCCTGTTATACACATATTATACACATATATTCTAATTATACACATGTATCATTATTCTGATAGGTACCTGAAGCTTCATCCTGGGAGAACATTTTAAAGCTGCCATTAGATAAAGAGTAGCCACTAACTATTTTTCTTGATGAATATACATCATGCTATTTCTTTCAATTACCTCATATTTTGAGATACTTTATTTCCATAGTACCGTTATTTAGAAACCATGATACTTTTTAAAAAGTTGGAGAAAAATATTCCATTGATATGTATCAATCGTTGTTGCCATATTTCCATAACAGAACAGAAGAGCATTGATCTAAATCATCTCCCCCTTTCCCCAGGGAGCTATTGAGGCTGTCTCAACACACCTACATGATACAGCCAGGATAACTGACCAGAGGGGTCTATAAGGATGTTGGGACATGTTTGACTAATGGGACATGTTTAAATAATGGAGAGCTTCAAAAAATTAATTTCTTTATGAACTTTTCATCTTATGTATATACATGGAGACAGAGAGTTTGGAGTTTTAAAAACAAATGATGGCTCATAGACATATTGTTTCATCTGTGTGTTAAATGGGGGAAAACGCTATTGCTATCTGTGTCTCAGCAATTTTCACATGCACACATGTAAAATAACACATATATATCTCAGATATATGAGAGGGAAGAGAAAGAGAGAGTAGAAAGAGTGTTTGGAATAAGATTCAAAATACCTGCTATGCAATAATCGGTATTGAAGATGAGTACAGAATGTAGTTTGCAAATCCCAGCCCTGTAGCTTCAAATTCCACTTCAGCCAATGACTATCTATCTGCCCCTGGCTAGCCTGTTGCTGTCTTTGTTTTCTCATCTATAGGTAAGAGTGATGATGATGACAGTTGCTTTTTCCTCACTATTCTGTAATAAAAGCGTTAATTCTGTAAAGGCCTTAAAAAAGCCCATACACTTAAATCAGCCAAGTTTCATATCTGTGTTCACTGATTAAACAATCAATAAAGTATTCAATTTCCTCAATCTGCTTATAAGATATGAATGGGACATGTCCAAGAGGTGCCAGGTTAAAAGGCAAATAAGCCTCTGTTGAAGGACTAAGTTTTCTTATTCTTTATAACATATTGAAGATAAGTTCTCTAAGACAGAATGCTTTACAAATATCTTCTAATTAGTTCTGCTGTTTGTAGCCATATTTATTTCACTTTCCAAGGTGTATTCAAATCTTATTTGCTTTTGATTTAATCTGAAACTTCTCATCTTTTTAAAGCAAGAATGCCTATCAGAAAACAATTTGAAAACAATCAATTAGTATAGAGATATGCACACTGGTGCTTTAATATACATGAAGTACAAATGCTTGGGAAAAAACGTTTTCTTTCCATATTATTTATTTTTTTGTTTGTTTGGTTATTTAGAGACAGAGTCTCACTCTGTTGCCCTGGGTAGAGTGCTGTGGCAATGACTCATGCTAGGATTACAGATGTGAGTCCATGTCAGATAATAGTAATATAAATATTTCTTTAGTACATTTAATTTAGCAAAGCAACATTTGTTACAGGTGCTTTTTGTTAGAATTGATTATCAGATGTTTATTACATCACTGATGAACTTATATCCTGACACAGCAAAGTTCAAGCAAAGTAAGTTTAGGGAGGTACCTTCTCACCATATTCCACACTGGACACATATGGGAAAAGTTCGCTTGGCTCAGGGAGATGAATCTGTGGATGAACAGCTAGTTCTATCCTTTCTGTAGAACTCTAAGTCAAGTCATTTCTCATTACAGTGTCTTGCTTAAACCATTACTTTTTACTTGAGGGAAGGTCCATATTTTCTTATTTTATAAATGTTATGAGACTAGTCCTATAAAATATATATAGTATAACAAATATGTTGCTATCAATGAATTTATACTTGTATGTATTACACAATAATATTTCTATAGTCTAATGTCAAAGAGTTTCACATAATTCTCGAAGTACTTCTGACATAAGAGATTGTGCTTTTGCTATTTACTTCTCTTTCCCCAATTGTAAGATAAAATAAATCCCCAACAGCCACAAATCACTATATCAGAACCACGAAGAGTATTGTAACACATTTGGAAATAGCTTTTATTTCCATATTTGACTCATCGATGAAATAAAATATCTGTGAGCTATCACCTTCTTTAAAAAAGGATACTTCATGCAACGTTATCTCACTATAATGATAGTTTAAATGTGTCAGCAAATACTTAGATCTTTATCGTTCCAGGCATTTAAATTTAGCTACCCTTTGCGGGGTGGGGGGCTATTTATTTCCTAAGGAAAAATGTTTTTGAGTAACAACAGAATCCAAAGGATTGAGTAGAGTAGAAATTTGGGAGTCTGTCTTTGCTTAAGTTTTCTCATTTTTTTGTGACTGGCATAGAGAGGCTCTTTGTTTTTTGAAGGTCAGGTGACAATTACACTAACTATAAACATTCATTCTATTCCACTGCTAAGTAATTTCTACTTTAAATTGCTTCTAAATCTTTTCTCACCACCTTAAATCCAATATTTATTTTAACCTTGAGCTGCCTAAGACCTTTAATAGGAAGCTTCAAAGCATTTTAAAAATCGTATCCTTTTTAAATCTTTCTCATTTGAATGCAAGTGCCTTGAAAGCTCAAACAGTGTTGGTTGTTCTTATTGAAGTTTATAATGCTTTAGATATTCAAATCAGCTCGATGTCTTCCATTTGTTATGCAAATCTTTAACTTTATATACTGCATGGTTTATCTACATTAATACAGCTTTCACTAACAGGTCTTACCAGAGCAGACATCTACTCTGAAGGTGCACGTTTTTTTAGTGTCTTGAATTACCATAAAATCATAAAAATAGTGTGTATTGCTTTACTCTAATCAGACTCAGTTTTATGTGGTTGTTGAAAGCCCTTTTACATTCCTTTCTGTGTCTGGAGGTCTGTGTATAAAACTGATTCACAAAAAGCAAAGTGAAGACACCTGCTGGCTTATAGCACAAATACGAAAATATCTTAGAGCCTGCTGAAAGGAGAATTGGAACAATATGTCATTACTGAAGGCTCACTTGCAAGTTCTAATGTATTATAATGAAAACAGTATGACAAACCTAATGAGACAGTGAAGATTTGGGTAATTGTTCCTACAATGTATGGTAACTTTTCCAGCCGTTATTGGCAAACATAAAACCTAATGAGATTTTATTAATTTAAATGCAGTACATCTGCAAAACATTTCCTTCCTTGCATTCTCCTCTGATAGTCTTCCTTTCCACATGGACTTGATCCTTTTAAGTTAATTGTTCTGTATAGTACACTCCCCAAACAAAATGCTTGACATAAACATGAATCAAACTTTTTTTCATTTATTTTGGTATATATTGTCCTGGAGCAGAACGCTGCCTGCAAACTTATGAAAACTATCAGTACAACACTTAATAATAGCATAACATTTGCAGTTCTAGTAAAATTACTTTTGCTAGAATACTTGATTTTTCTTTTCAGGCTGTAGAAATGCATTTGTCTTCTTAATTGGTGATGGGAAGAAATTAATTTCCTGTTATTTTCAGCCATATGTTTTACATTGTCGAAAGATTACAGATGAATAAGAAGCCAGTGTCTGCCCATTGACTGCCTCTGACTCAAGCAATCACTGTTTGCTAATTTTTAAAGTGTTAACTATGTTTGCAAATCTGTCTGCTTTCATGAAACCCAGATTCAAAATTTTTACCTACCTTTACATGTACAGGGCAAATACGTTTTAGTTGAAAAATGAAAATGTTTTCATTTAAGGAAATCTTTTAAATAGCACTATTTTAAACATGAAAAACATGAAGAGAATACGAATTTGCTATTATTACTCTTGGCTTCTTGTTCGCTTTCAGCTCGCTTCACTTCGTCGTGTGTCTTTTTCAAGATACAGTGTCATACACACATGATAGGTGAAGTCTTGACTTTGCAGTGTTAGGTGAAAGAACATTTCTTGATGAAGGCGCCAGTAACACATTGCCAGCTCATGGTAGAAAAAGCAATAGAGCTGTCAGGAAGTTCAAAAATTATATTGTCTCTGCTAGAATAACTGGAAAGAGATCATATTCACTTTCCCCCTGAGTTTTGCAGGTCATTTTGGATTTACAGTAGAGCATTTTATTACAGTTTGAAAACTTCATAGAAAACTAAGTTGTCTTGTTCATTGTTATCAAGTGTTTGCCCATGCAAGCAGACATAATTGAATCAAAATATATTTTAACTATTTCTGTGATATGTTTTCCAAGCTCTATGAAAAAAATTAAACAGAGGAGTCATTGTCTTGTTTTGTACTTTAGACTTAAGGCTCATAAATTTATCACGTTACAAATAGGATGGAGTTTATAAAATACCACAGAGATTAAAGAGGTCAATAATTTCCCTGTGACCTTTTGGAGGTTTGAGTCAAAACTGATGGAGAAAAAATAGATTTATCCTAAAAAACAAATTACTTATTTGACAATGATTTTAAAGGAACATGTTTTTAAATTTACCATGTGTTCTATAATATCCCTTGTTTTCTGTCTTCCAAAATACCCATATTGCCTAAAGTAAGCATTTCTTGGAAGGCATTACAAAATAACTTTTACTGGAGAATAGAATGTAAAACATATTGTTCTCTCCCTCACTGATTTTATGAAAGGCTATTATACACTAAATTAGTATACTATTTAAGTAAGTATATAATTTCATTAATGCAACTTAGAGTATTTTGATGGAAAATTATCTGGCAGTTTTCTTTCTTCTGCTACAATTCAGAGCGCTATATTTTCATTGTAAAGCACAACAAAGGAAAAAACAGGATACTTCCAACCATATTTTTAATATTAAAATTTGCTGGCAGAAATAGTGTTAAAAGCTGAGATCTTGGAGTCAGGATTCTAAAATTTGTTTCATAGTGTTATCTATCGATTCTGTCGTATTTACTCTGTGTTGTTTAAGCATTCCCTGTTTATACCAATCTCTTTCGTTGAACCATGAATGTTATCAAAAAGCCCAGTGTATGGTCAGAAGAGACACATCCTGTGAGTAATCATGAAAGTGTGAAACTGGTAATAAAATATGCAGATTCCTATGGTTTCTTTGCTTTATAATAATAAATGGTATTAATTCTGATGGAGTATTATTTAGGATAATATAAAAATATATTCCACAAAACAGGTTTTCAAGAGTGCAGAATTTGTATATGATTTTGAAGTATTTTCTATTCAAATGTTCACTGAAAATCTCTCCCTCTCTTTCCTGTGCACATTCACACAAACATACATGGAGACATGTCAGTTAGAAAACTCGTTTGAGTCTTTAGTGATAATAATTAATTTAGGTGAGTGTGTGAAATGATTTCTTTTACTTATTTTCCTTATCTTTCTCAATTGGAGACTAATTCTTCCACTACAAATTAAAATAGGAGTATGTAATAAGAATGGTCATTGTTTTTAGTATTGTCTTAATTTTTCCATAAGGATCTTTTTTCAGGAGCACAATCTCTAATCTCCTATGTATTTTCTTCTGTTCTTTGTTTTTGGTGCAATGGGATAAGAAAAAACTCATAGTTTCACCTTTAATAAAATCCTCACGAGCTATGAGAATTTGGGAAAGCTGTTAAAATCTCCTATCTCCAGTTTAGTCACATACAAAATGGAGATAATGTTGAAAGCTTTGCAGAATTGTTGAAAATACTATGTGAAGAGTCTTATGTTGCCATACATATTATATTGGAGCTGGCAAAGGCTTCAGAGGCTTGATGACAAAGACATCTCCTTCCTTTCCTACATCAGTGATTGGCTCCCAGATGTGAAAAAAAAAAGTATCATGTGAATATTGCATGTTATATCATGTTATATACTTAACACAAACCCTGGGATATGAGTGTAAGTAAATGCTGTCTACCATTTCAGATTTTATTTTTGTTTTTCCTTGCTTAGTTAACAACTCTAATTGTAGGTTTAGGCAACTCATCTAATTTTCTGCTTTATTTCCTGAGCAAAAAAAAAAAAAAAATAGGTACAGTGACCCTGTACCATGTCCAAACCATTTCAACAACCCATGCTTTCAGTAAAATGAATAAAATATATTTAGTGCTATTTTACTTTCATCTGAGGAAAACACAACACCAACGAGAGTTTCTCTTTTTTCTTTTCCCAACCTCCAGCAACCACGCAGCTCTTCCTTTTGTGTCTCGGGATTCCTCCCAGAAACAAAGCTGCAATGGAAAATGCACCCGAGCGAAGCCTTGTCATTGACCAAATGGTGTAGGCAAGAGCTGAAAATTAAAAAGAAAACAAAGCAAACAACAAGCGGCAGGAAGGAGGTTGCCAATGAACAAAAACCAGTTTCCTGCTCAGTGTATTTGTAAAGAGAATAATGTGGTTGCCATACTTTCTTAAGGAGCGAGGATTTTAGTTTTCTGGAAGCTGATCAGACATATTGATAGTAAGCAGTGGTATGTCTAGGTCAGGGGTACGAGGAAGCAATCTGTTCTTCTGTCATAGTGAGAAATATGTTTCATTTACTTATATTTACATGTGTAGTAATATGTTGTTACAGGTAATAAGATACTGGATCCTTGGTAGAAAACTTAAAAATATTAACCTAGGCTCAGTGTCCATAGCACAATGGTTATGGCACCAGCCACATACACGGAGGGGGGTGGGTTTGAACCTGGCCCCAGCCAGCTAAACAGCAATGACAACTGCAACAAAAAAATAGCCAGGTGTTGTGGTGGGTGCCTGTAGTCCCAGCTTCTTGGGACGCTGAGGCAAGAGGATTGCTTAAGCCCAAGAGTTTGAGGTTGCTGTGAGCTTTGATGCCACGGCAATCTACTGAGGGCAACATAGGGAAACTCTGTCTCAAAAAAAAAAAAAAAATTAACCTCACTGACTAAATGTCATTTATTTTTTCTCACAACCATAGTATAATAATCATTATAAACTATGCTAGTAAAAAATTTCTTATTTATTCTGGGAAGACTACACCTACCATGTAACTTATGTTAAAAATGGTTCCAATTCTATCATCTTAAAATGTGGACATAGTATTTTTCTGATTTATATTTAAAACAATGACAATGATCAATGACATTTCGAGGGTTTGGGGGGGTGCAAGTTAAGTGCCCTTATCTTAGGTGATATAAAGCATATTTTTTAGTAAAAGGTAGAAAACATATTCATTCTAAAGAATCGTGTGCATTATACACACAATATAGTTCGTGCGTATTTTAGGTTCAATTTTTGCTAAAGTGTTTGTCCTCGGCAGGACAATGGGTGATATCATTTTATGCTTAACAAAAAAACCTACCATCTTCAACAACAGCAAATCATATGGTTCAAGGAAGTCTCAACAAAATGTGTTGGGAGAGGACTAAACTGTTTTATGTCCGTTTACTACGAGACATCATTTCTAATTCATATGTCATTTTATAGTAGTTGAAAAATGTGTAATAAATTCATAGATTAAATACCACTCCAACTAAGAATAATCAATCAAAAATGACAGCTGATTGATTTCTTTTGTAAATGAGAATATACTTATTGTTTAATTGATTTCAATATGCTCAAAAGGTGATTTGAAAGTCATATATTCAAAAGAATATTGCTGCTGTTTTAGTGAGAATTTTAGAAGTTCAAAAATGTGACTCATTGACTGACTTGAGATCTTTTATCCCTGTCAAGAGAAGAAATTTATGACCTAGTCACTTAAAATAGGAAAAAAAAAAGTTTAAACTCATGAAGAGGTCTCAGATTTTAATTTTATAAGCCGTTTTTCCCCAGCTACTTTGGAGTTTGAATCAAGTTACTTCTTTTGAATAAGAGGTAGAATACTCCTATATCATGAAAAGTGTGTGAAAATGTCCCTTGAGTCCTCTGATTACAGAACTTAAGCATCATAAAGGCAAGAAACAGATGGCTCCACAATGCTGGAATATTTTAAAATAAACATTAATACAAGTTGGGATAACATTCTTATTAAGAATACAGTTTTAATCATGTTAATTGTTGTTGACTTTGCTACTTAAAACTATTTCTTAGTTTCTAGAAAGGGGAAAAACAATTACACAGAATGTAATAATTATGTGGCATTAACTCTATTATTTACAGTAAAGTCATCTCCTAGAAACACTATTTTGGTTTCCTGAGACATAGTCGGGTAAATATTTTAAATTCCTTTTATGATATTTGAATAGGCTTATTACATGTGTCTACTTATCTTCTCATTCTAAAATATGTTAGTTTATAAGACAGCGTAATGCACAGGGTATACACTGAGGAAGTTTTTCCTCTGGATTGTGATCATGTTTAATTGACCACTTAGAATCACAAGTCATTTCTACAGTGCATTAAACTAAGACATATGGATTAAGAGATGCTTTTATGTCTATTCATCTATGTATGTATCAAAATATACATATATAAATTTTAATATCTTCAAAAATATTTTTCTCATACTAACATATTACCACATATGCAGATAACAGTATATTAAACATATTTCTCCATATGAAAGAAGTTAGAGTTATTAATATAGTTGTTTACATATTTAAACACATACACAGTTAATACATGTTTAATGTATACGTGTTTAATTTTTGCGAGGATTGATTTGATTTTCACAAATGACTGACTTAGGTTAGATCTTTTTATTAACAGCATAAAAGAGCAGGATGGAAATGGATACTCCTTCCTATCTCATCTTCGAGTCATCTTCAGAGTCAATAGAACAGAGCTTAGAATGTTGAATATGGTAGGAGGAATATGGCGTATGGAGTAATATAGTCAAGGTTTGAAAATCTAGCTTTAGCATTTGCTTCTATATGCTTTGGTAGTATGTTGCTTACCAGCCCTACGTCTATTTCTCCAGTGGTAAAAGGTGACTAATTACACATGGTATATCCAGCGAGTTACATATAGTACATGGTGAATTTAGTATGTGGTCAGCATTTTTTTTTTTTTTTTTGAGACAGAGTCTCAGTATGTCACCCTTGGTAGAGTGCCGTGGCTTCACAGCTCACAGCAACCTCAAAGTCTTGGGCTTAAGTGATTCTCGTGCCTCAGCCTCCCAAGTAGCTGGAACTATAGGCACCTGCCACAACGCCTGGCTATTTTTGTTGTTGTTGTTGTTGCAGTTGTCATTGTTGTTTAGCTGGCTAAACAAACCTGCCAGCCTCGGAGTGTGTGGCCAGCTCCATAACCACTGTGCTATGGGAGCTGAGCCATTGATCAGTTTTACCCTTTCTATTACGAGCATAAAATTTTAATTTATTTTTTGCTTTCTGCAAAATAAAGTTTTAATTTATAATCTAGGACAGTTATAATCTAGACCCTAATTTAGCGGGTTATATATAGATTATAATCCATTATAGGTTATAATCTATAACCCCAATCTAATTTATAATCTATATTGCTCTCTTGACTCTAGCTCCATGTCTTCATCCATTTTAATCCTTTGAATTTTCTCCACTACATGGCAATTTTCTGAGCTATGCCTATGAACTATGGCTATGAGGTATGCTTGAGTCCTACCTTCTGGTGTCTTGTGAAATTCCCCCAAAATAAACACACAATTTAAGGTACCAAGAAAATACTAGACATTAAAAAGAGTGAGCTCTGTTGTTGAAAAAGGGAAATGGATTAAAATGATTTGCCTAAAATCAAGCGGATGGTAAGGGGTGGAACTTAAGTTTAAGCCAATGCTGTTTTTGTTGTTTTATGCCATTGTTTTCATCAGTATATTTTATAAGTGTTACTAATAGAATTTTTTCCTCTGGTATCCCAAGATGTGAAAGAATCACACCAAGAATTAAATGATTAAAAATCATTTAATCTTTTGAATTCCAAATCACACAGGAATCCCACCTATGTAATTCTCCATACAGTGAGGTAGGTGATTCTCGGGAAGGACATACATTGATGAACATGAGATATTCTTTCATTGTGTTCTTCAGTAGCTTGTTGTTATGACCTTAAAACTGTAATGGATTATGTGCTTTATGTGTTGAGTCTTTAGGTTTGTATTATGGAAAACTCTAGGCTATTCTATTCTTTGCTTTCACAAAAATAAAATTAGTTTTAGTTGTTTTTAAAAGTAATAATTAAGCATTTGGTTTATAGCACTAGCACAAAGAAATAAAACAAATAAATAAAATGTATCCAATGGTGTGCAAAATTATTTCCCAAATTGGTAATATCTGTCTGTAAGCTCAAAGCCAGGACCCCTATTCACATTTGCCAAATGATTGCATGCCAACATTTTTCTCTCTGACAGTTTTAATAATATGCCAATAGACTTCACCATCAAATTCAATAAGAACAGGTATTTATTCTAACATTTAAAATCAAAATAGAAAGCAAAAATTTCTCAATTCATCCATATATATATACATAATATTCTTTTCACTTGGACTTTTTAAATCTAAAATCCTTTCTAGAGATATGTTTCCAAGTGTGCTATTATCAGAGATACCCAGAAATATATAGGATATGAGAATTACAGAAAATTCTGGGAAAAGAAGGAAAGAAAATTTATAGGTCAATATCTTAGTTCAGTATACTGTAACAATTTACTATAATTGTGGAGGCATAAATAACACACATTTACTTCTCACAGTTCTGGAAGAAAAGAAGTCCAATTTGAAAGAGGCTTACAGTTCCAGTGGCTGGTGAGGGCACTCTTCCTGGTTAGCAGGAATTTGGAGTATTTCAAATCAGAGAAAACAGACATTCTTATCAAAAATTATATCTGAATTTGAACAAACAGAAGTCATGTGCTACCTATGGATGTAGAGGAATTATAAGTGATAGAGGGAGAGTGGAAAATTAGTCTTCAGCTGTCCAATGAGCAAAACTTTTGTCATGACAGTGTCCAGGCTACTTTAAAAAGTCCAGGCTACTACCCTGGCCATTTTCTAGTTGCTTCTACACATGTCAGAAAGCTGAGGGAAAGAAGACAAACTCTAGTATCTCTTCTCATAACTGCTCAATCTTCTTAGTGAGAGTACCAATCTCATTACCTAATTACCTCTCAAAGATGCCACCTACTAGAGCCTCACATTTGAGGATAGAATTTCAGCATATGAATTTTGGAGGGTAAACAAACAATCTGCAATAAGCAACAATCTTATTATTTAATCCCCCACCCAATTCTACAGTATTGCTGTATGTGGGCAAATTAGCTATAGTTAGTTGACACCTGAATCATTCAAATGAATAAATTTCTTTCATATATTGAGTATAAGCCTACTCTTTAACTTTTTATATTTGTAAATACAATACAATCTCCATAGTTGACCACCTCCTACATTGACCACCTCCTTAAGCTGACCTAATTTTCATAGACCAGACATATACCACATCTATGTGTCAGTACAGTAGGCCTAGTTCCTCATGTTGAAGATCTCTTTATGTTGACCTATTTATTAGAGTCCTTTGGGTGGTCCAGAGGTTCTCCTGTATATCTCTTTTGCAAAGTACAGTACAGATGTATTTGTAATTCATAATTCACAATCCTCCTCTTCACATCCATAAAGACAGTTTATTCTGTGAACCAAGAATTTGGTCCAGACCCAGTCTCAGTCTTTTGTTTTAATAATACCGATTCTCTCAATAGTTTGGAAATTATGTGTTGTTTTGGACCTGGTCATGCTATTTGGACCTTTTTACACTTATTAATCTCTTATTGTATGGTATATGTGTCTTGTGATATTTGATTCACTAAACTAACCCTTAGAAGTGTTTTAAAAATTACTTACTACTCTCCAAAATAAAGGATTATAAGTTACATAGCCAGGACATACGACAGATGTACACAAAGAAAATATCCTCTTTCATTTTTCAACTGTTAAGATTTTTTACCCTCTGAGTAAAACAAGTCTTAACTAACATTTGCTACAGCAGATATGATAATGGCATACAGTAAAATCAAAAGAAAAAATAAGTGTTATGGTTTACTTTTTAAAATCAATAGTTGTTAATTCCAAATAGATCAATCTTAGCTTTTCTTATGGCTAACCCAAAGAGCTTGGATGTCTGGAGTTGTAACTTTTGTGGCATCAGGCTTTGTGAAAACCATCTTTGCATCTGCTGCTACGTTAACTGTATTCAATTCGCTCGCATGTCTTATCAAAGAAAGGTCTTAAGATTGCCTGTTCCAATACTTATCTTCATTGTAAAATATTAAAAGAAAATGAATAAAGTACCTTGTAACCCTTATCTATGAGTGTACATTTAGCGACTCAGAAACAAAAACCATATTTGACAATATTCTATCTCTGTAACATAAGTCAATGATCAGATAACCAAACATTGTAAGAAAGATTGCCTTCCAATAGTTGTAAAACTAAATTATTTACCCTACCCTCACCAGGAAACTTACATAGGAGAAGGTATATGTTTCAGTAATGAAAAAAAATTATGCATTAAAAGGTCATAGGGTATTGATTTGGGAGACGAAACTATAAGGGTAATTTGTGGAAACTGAGTCACAAATATGGTATACACTGCTAACAGTCAGACACTGGAAATAATAAATGGCAGAACTGAAATCCAATTTAGATTTATTGAATCCCAAAGTACAAATCCCTTTATTGATACCTAGTTACAGAAATTTGGAGTATTTCAAATCAGAGAAAACAGACAATCTTGTCAAAAATTATATCTGAATTTGAACAAACAGAAGTCATGTGCTACCTATGGATGTAGAGGAATTATAAGTGATAGAAGGAGAGTGGAAAATTAGTCTTCAGCTGTCCAATGAGCAAAACTTTTGTCATGACAGTGTCCAGGCTACTTTAAAAAATGAGTCACAAGGAACAGAAAGAGGAATGAAGGATAAATTGACTGATTAAGAGAAATGTAGGGACACATGTAGATTTTTTTAAAAAAACAATTAAAAAACAGGCAAATAGGGACATCTGGAAGACTAAGCCAGTTGATAATATTAAGGCATTGTTGCTAATATTTTAATAGTTTGATAACGCTGAGTTTGGGTTTTAAGAAAAGGGTCTACATATTTTAGAGATAAACATGGAAGTATTTACGGCTAAGTACTATGATGTTTGGGATTTTTTTTTTAAATCATCAGTTACCTAGGCAAATCATTAACTGAGTAGGAACTCTATGAAATAATATTGGCAATAGATGATGGGCATAAGAAATATCTTTATGTTTTATTCTGCTATTTACTTTTGTGTGTGTCTGAACATTTTCATAATGAAAAGTTAATAACATTTAAAAGCATCTGTAGAAGAACTGAAAAGCTATTTTATATATTTATTTCTGTAAAATATTTTAATTCATGATGTAATGTGGGACATCATGTCACTGGCCAGCATTTATCATTTATTGAATAAAACGATCACTTCTTAAGTTGTATTGTGTTTCTACCTACCATATTTCTTACTTTTTAAAAAAACATAATCAAAAGTAAAAAGGCAGTTTCAAAGCCATTTTTAAATAATGAGGACATTTTCCATTAATAAGAATTTCATATCACAGACATGAAGTCACAGTCTTTTTTGGTGTGGCGGGGGTGTTAAATATTCTGTCTACATTTTCTATTATTAGAATCAATGTCAACACAGAGGAAAGCATGTTCGTGCTGTCACAGGGTGTAGACTTAGACTACATCTGAACATTATTTTTCAAGAAGTGTTCAATGATTTGATCACCTGTCAGACGCATCTCACTGAAAGATCTGGCAAAGCCTTCAGTTTCTTTTCTCTTCCTTCTGGAAAACACTGAACGAACAACGGCCCAAGTCTTCCAGGTAGTACATTGAAATCCATGTATTTTGTAGACATGTTTCTGAGTATCACGGACTGTATAGATTTAGCTTTACCCTTTTTGACCTGTATTATCTCCATTACTAATTTTGTTATTCTTCTGTACTGTCATAGGTTTATTCCGATTTGGTCAGATTTTGGACAGATTGAAGGAATTGCTATATGATTGTGTGGCAAGAAACTTTTAAAAGAGCTCTGCTACCCATTGATATAGGATACAATGCTGATGGATATGTTGTGGAGAATATTTTTAAGCAGATGGTACCGACAGTGGTATATCTACAGTTTTGCCTGAAAGCGCCTCCGTCATTGACTGAACCATACCATAGCTGAAAGTGAAGCTTCCAAAAGTATTTCCTATAAAAAAGATGTCACAATGTGATAACTGCTTCTACCTCACCGGAATGGTGGATAGACAAATTTATGCTAAATTAGATACATATGGGATGCAAATGTATATGACATGATCTGGACTTGTAGAGGGGAGAAACTAGAGATACCTTCAGAAACTTCAGATCAGGCTTTTCGGTTTTTTAATAAGTTGATACAATCACATTGACCAAACCAAAGTGAACAAACAGATTATTAGGTCAGGACCCCCTGAAGCCAAGTGTTGAAGCCTGACCCTAGGCCAGGGAACAGGGTACTTTCCATATCTATCGTGCCAAAAGCAATTGTTAGAAGTGCCCTCACGGGTCTGATTGATAAAGACGAAGATTCATAAATACAGAATATTTTTTCTTTCTTTCCCAGTTACATTTTCCGTATTTTCTAGCAGCAATAA
>NW_003852431.1:15237631-15256052 GCF_000181295.1 Otolemur garnettii
GCCACCTTAGGTGTACGTGGCTGGCGCCTTAGCCGGTTGAGCTATAGGCGCCGAGCCTACTGTTATTTTCTAATTCACTGATTTCTATGACTATTTTAGACTAATTTGGTTTGAAATGCTATCATGTCATTAGCTAATGCGATTTGCATTATTATTTTGGCCACTTACTGATACAACCATTATCATTGTTTCAGTCCCACTTCTGTATAAATACAGACACCTTCATGGTTTTTAAAGTTTAAATCAACATTCAAATAAGACTCTCTTTATTTAAATAGACTTATTAGAAATTTAAAGCAGTTGAAGATGATTTCAATGAAATGAATAAATAATTAAGGCAAATCTCTATACTTGTCAGAAACTCCATATTAAGAATCAGGTGAGGGGAGACAGTCTTCTGACAGAGCTGTCATTTTTTTAGTTAAAGGTAATGTTAATTTTTTTTTTTAATCTTGATGTTCTTTTCAAGTTTACTTGATCAAACCAAAAGCCCCCCCAAAAAGCTGCCAGATAACTTACACAGGTAATAATCAGAACCTTTAATCACACATAAAAGAAGGCATTCAATTCTATGTTGCAAAAATCATCAGCTGGTTGAGAAGGCAGATTTTTGTACTTCAAGCAGTTTTAATCATTGATCAGGTTATGAAATAAAATAACAGATTGCATTTTACAAACTGGTCACTAGCAATGCCTCGTCAGCAGACCTAGACAATAATCCCTGAGTGTTGTAGGACCTCAGCCGTTAATAACCTGGCTTGTTAGTTGAAAGCTGGCAAAGTCTCAAGCATTTAAGAGGATTACTGCTATAAACCATATTAATTTTTTTTCTTAACATTCAAGCCTGTGGTGATGAAGAGCTTCTGTAATAGAAATAGTGAAGTCAAATACATAACAGAATCTGGTGCAATTTCTTGTCTTGGTTAGTGACTGATTTTTTAAGAGGAAAATAAAAGTCAGGCTTTATCATACTAAGTTAGAAAGTTAATTTTTGAATGAAATAATTTTAATTGCAAATCCTGCAAAATAAAATAAGACATTAGTTTTGAGAAGCCTGCCAAAAGGATTTATTTCTATTAAGACTTGTTCAAACAGTTTTTTTTTTTTTATTGGTCTTTCCCACTTACTGTGGAAAGAATTAGGCAGAAAGCCCAATAAAATCAAAGCTTCCAACTTTTGACCTCAAAGAAATTTATCAATCTCATATCATAGACAGCAGAGAGTGAAAGCTAAGAGTATAGACTCTAGACAGACTGCCTAGGTTTGGATTCTGGTTACATCACCTTTGGCTAACTGCAGAGTCTTGAGCAAATTGCATATCTTCTCTATGCCTCACTTTCCTCACCTGTGAAATGGAGATAATAATAACTATAATTCCTAAGATTGACACAAAGAATACATGACTAACATTTGAATTGTTCGCAAAACAATGCCTCATGTATAACAAATACTATATATACTTTATAAATTTTTTTTAATTTCAGGCTCCTTTATTCCATGAATATTTACAGAACATCAACTATAGGCAAAACATTGACATAATCATTGCAGATTACATCGGGACAAATATATAAATTTTATGAGGAAACAAAAGCATTATCTACAAATCATTATGAGATAAGCGTACTCATTACCACCACTCCCAGTAAAGTTGAAGATCCTAGCTAGAACAATTATGATAACTTAAAAATCCCAATGGTTTGTAAAAAAAATACAAATTTCATTACTTCCGAGTTACCAAGTTACTTGCAAGTTACCAAAAACAATAGAAAAATTCAGTATTGTAGCTAACTTCAAAATAACTATACAAAATTAATTATATTCCTATATAAAAAAGAATTACAAAATAATATTAGAAAAAGGAAGATAGCACTTTATAAAATTTAAAAAGAAAATATAATTTTAAGAATATATTACAGCATAAATTTTTATGATGTACTGAATTTTGCCAGTAGGATAAAAATCTAAATTAGATAATATTCAATTAAAATTACTTCAAAATAATTATACAAAATCAATTATATTCCAATATAAAAAAGAATTACAAAACAATATTAGAAAAAGATCCCACTTTATAAAATTTAAAAAGAGAATATAATTTTAAAAATACACTACAGAACAAATTTTTATGATGTACTGAACTTTGCTAGTGGGATAAAAATCTAAATTAGAAAATATTCAATTAAATTACTCAAATAGGCTGGTGTCTACAGATATAGACAAAGAAAATTTAATAAATATGTATACCTCTGAAAATTCTGGATGTATAGTAATTTCCATGTAGTCACAGAGAAGCTATGCTAATTCTATCAGCTGTAGTTTTTGAGTATGAATATTCAGCTAATTTGAATTCAAATTTTTCAAATTTTTGAAAATTTGAATATTTTTAAGAATATTATCTACTGTGCCCAATATGAAAACTTTGCAGAACAGAACACTATTTTCTGAAGACCAGTTCTTAAAGTGTCAGACCACCAGAGCTTTTTCAACATAAAAATGATTAAGAAACATAGCAGTAACTTCTTGAAAATACAACCATGGAAATTCTAACTCAGGTGTTGTGTTATTGAATCCAGGATTCTGCATTTTAACAAGACTCAGAGAATATTTTGGCATTTCTCCTGAGAACCCATTTTGAGGAACAGTACAGTGTAGAGTACTGTCGCTAGTGAACATCTTAATGGTTTGGCAAATTTTATACCAAGCCTGCAAAATACCATGTAGTTTTAAAAAGCCTGTAATATCAAATAGATTACTTACATTTGTCTCTTTTTCAGAAAGTTGACAGAACAATGTTAGTATTAAAGAAAACACACACACACACTAGTTTGTTCACACACACTAGCTTGTTAATATTTTCTGGTACTTTAAGTATTATCTGCACTATTATTAAAGTTTTGGGTGGTGGTAGAATTAAATTATGATGAGATTAAATGTTTAAAAAAAGACATGCAAAGAAAAACCAGTATACTGTACTATATCTAATTAAAATTTTGATTCATATAAACCATGCTACTTTAATCATTAGTTATGAATACTATTATATGTGAATAAAGTGATTATAATTGAGACCACTGGATAGCAATATTTTAATTATAATATGTATATCAAGTTGTATGTATTTATTTGTATCTGGTATACTTTTATGCACAATAGTAAGACTTCAGGAAATGTTTAAAGAGCTCGTCCTGCTATTCAAATGAATGTAATCAACAAGCTATTCAAAGAGGCCAAAGATGGAGGTAAAAGGGATCAAATGCCATTGAACATATACATTATATTATTAAATTTTCCTATTAAAAATTTTGCAAGAGTTTACACGTTTATAGTCTTAGGAAGTTATTTCACACATATATTAATATTCTTTTTATGGAATTATGTATCTGTTTAGTAGATGATCTAAACTCAACCAATACAATAATTATAAATATCAGAAATATTCTGGACTGTACATCCTCTGCACCAGCTTACTCAGTGACCTTACTAAATCATGCCTGCTTTTTAATGATATTTCTTCAATAATAAAAAAGTAAGTTAATTTTTAAATTCGCTTTTGCCCTTGCAATTTTTAGTGTCCCAATTATTTGTGGCAACTGCCTTCTATTAAGGGATTGGTCACTATAGAGAAAGTCTACTTCTGTAGTTTAATTTTATATCATGCCCAATGTAATCAGTGTGACAAAATTTAAATAATATCTGTTGACATTTATTGAGTTTTTACTCTGCCTAGATGTGTCCTTCAGTAGTAAATTAATCTTCAGAACAAACTTAAGAAGTGGTTATTGTTATAAAGCCCTGTTTTTATATGAAATGAATCTCTAAAAGATAAAATAATCTTTTCCAGTTTACAGAGGTCGAAACTGACAGAGCCTAGGTCTCAATTCCAATTCTCTGAGGACAAAAGCCTTCTCTAACTACACCAAAATGTTCTACCAGACTGAATGTTAATATTGCACATTCCTAATGTTTAGCTGGGAATGAAAAATAAGTAAAATAGTCTTAACATTAATTTATTTAAACCTTCTGAAATAATGGGAACTATAATAAAGAGAGACTTCTTTTATTTCAATTCACTAGCTTGAGAAATTCTCTTTACCCTTCCCTATTCCAACCCACCTCTGCAGTCGCATCTTCTAACACATTCCCATGTGCACCTAGCACTCCATAGCACTGAATGCATCATCCAGTGAATATTTACATGCCTTTGATGAATTTACTCTTGGTTTCATAGAGAAAAGAGGACATTTTCTATGAATGGAAATTTTAAGCTGCTTTTCACATCATTGTTACTACAACTTCACCATCCAAGTCACTCACCAGTCTTCTTTAAGACCCTATATAAAAATCACTTGATTGTATTTCTCAATATTAAGTTTATTTTTTTCATCATTGCCTTTGTTTCATGAACCACTGAGTTCATACCACTGTTTTTTCATTTTATTCTTATGCTATAATTAATTCATTTAGACATCTCTGCTACTCAATTGTAACCAACTCGAGGCAAACATTATATTTTCTAAGTACCATACATAGCAAATATCATACCTTAAGACACAAATAAGGCATTCAAGTGAGTTTCAAATAAGTAAATAACTGACTAACTGAATAATGTTTATGTAAAAGCCACAAAACAACTTTCAAATCCAAACATAATTATTTCATGACTGTTGTGTTTGTGGAATTGTTTGTGAAGATGTCTCAATTATCCTCCAATATTTTGATTTATAATGTTGAAATGACACTGTATCAAAAATATCTTACAAAAATGATTCTGTGACCACAGGAAAATCCAATGCAGTATAGTTTTAAACTTAATTGGGAATACCTAGCAATCAAATCTTGCCTTTTAAATCCCATTTGCCAATAAAGGAAACCAGAGATCTTTAAATAAACAGTTTATTATAGAAGAAGGAAAATGTAATATGATCCTGGAGCATATTCCAATGCTGGAATACGTGGAAATGCTAAAGGGAAAGGAATAGAAGTATGAAGAGATAAAGAACACAGGATCCACCTGAAGGAGCTCCAAAGGATAAAGCTGGAATCATTTGAGCATATTAATATGAGTAGGTTAGTATGGGATTATAAACCATAGAACAAAATAAATATGTATAAATTTATTCTACTATGAAATGATTGAATACAAAGATAAATATAGGAGAAGGACAAATCTCTCATGCAGAAGTAGCCCAAATAATATGTAGAGATACATGGTACTTTCCCATTCATGAGGGGGAGATTAACTTCTATATTCTTGAATATGGGCTAGACTTAGAGACTCACTTCAAAAGAATGGAGCAGCAAAAAAGCAAAAACACGGGGCAGGGCCTATGGCTCAAAGGAGTAAGGCACCGGCCCCATATGCCGGAGGTGGAGGGTTCAAACCCAGCCCTGGCCAAAAAAATGCAAAAAAAAAAAAAAAGTAAAAACACATCCTATGCAGTAGAAAAAATTGGTAGACACTGCCTTAACCAAGGGATCACGGTTACCTCATCAGGATAAGTCATGTGGACATCCTACAACGTGACTGATATGATGCTGTAAGAAGGGGACTTCATCTCTGTGGTAGTATCCCCCAAATCTCATGATGCTAATATGATCATGAGAAATCATCAAACCAACCCAAACTGTGGAACATTCTACAGAACACTGTACAAGTGCTTCCAAAACCTGTCAAGCATTTAAAAAGTAAGGAAAATACACAAAATCATCCCAGCCTGGGGATGACTAAGGTGACATGATGGCCAAAGGCAATGTGCTTTCCTGGGTTGGATCCTGGAATGAACCTTAGTAGAAAATAGGTGAAATCTGAATAAAATCTATGGTTTAGTTAGAGAAAAAAAAATAAACTGTGACTAATCCTTCCACTCAATTTCCTTTTCTTATTTTTTGTTTCTGAAATAGCTACATTTGTCCTGCTTTAGATAAGTTGATCATCCTCCCCTTGTGAATTATTTATTGACATTTCTTATACATAAAACATTTGCTCTCCTTTCATCAAACCAACGATCCTAGAGTCTGATAGGATCTCTTCTAAAGATATTCTTCTTGAAGGAAGTCAACATTTACTTTAAGAAAATAACCATAAAAAGTAAACAAGTTGCTAAATAAATGTTATTAAGCAGTTTATTGTTTGACTAAAAAATTTCAACGGTCAGATCGAAGGAAATGTGAAACATTTTTAGTGAAAAAAAGATTCAAAGTTAAAACAAAATTCCATATTATGAATGATAATGAATATTCTCGTTTTCTTGGTTTTCTTTTCAATTATGTATTTCCATAAGCAAACATCCTTGAAAGAAGTAACTTACTGCTTTGGTACTAAAAACACAATTTATTGAAAAATAAAATTTATTATCCTGATTGGCCAACTTATTTCATTATTTCACACTATTTTAAAAAGCATGTGAAATTTATGGACACCCGGTGTAGGTTAAATGCCATTTTTCAAATCATAGTGCAGGTGCATATGGTTTCAAAGGGCTACAACATGAAGCTATTAGTTTGTTTCACATGAAAATTCTTCTTTGTTAAATGTCAAAATAGTAGCTAGAACTTGAAAAATAAGAAATAAAATATTTATTTGCTTCCCGCTTCCCTAAGTGGTTGATAATCAGAAAGAACAAATATTTCCAGAATCAGATTCAGATGAGGATATGAGAAGTATCTACTCTTGAGAGAGACAGCCTTCAGAACTTACATAGTTTAAACAATGATGTAACTTACGTTCTGAACTCAGCCAAAAATTAATTAAGTCAGCAGATATTTTAAGTTAAAAAAATGAGAAAAATGCTTGAGAATTGTGTGTGTGGCCTAGTGTGGTGGCTCAGGCCTGTAATCCTAGTACTTTACAAGGGTGACATGGATGGTTCCTGGAGCTCAGTAGTTTGAGACCAGCCTGAGCAAAGCTAGACCCTGTCTCTACTGAAAATAGGAAAAAAAAAAGTCAACAGAAAAACCTAGCTGGGAATTTGGCAGGCATCTATAGTCAATTCCAGCTTACTCTGGAAATGAAAGGATGGCTTGAGCCCAAGAGTTTGAGGGTGCTGTGAGCTATGACACTATTGCACCCTACCCCACCAGAAATGAATGAGACCATGTCTCAAAAAAAAAAAAAGAAAAAGAAAAAAGAAATAGAATTATGTGTGTGCAGTAGCAGTATATGATTATAGTAAATAACTTTATCAGTGTCCTTCCTAAGTCAATATATTTCCTTCAGAATGGGAAAAGAAGTCTTTTCCCATTATACAAAAATACCCATTATGATGTTTCATAGTGATTTCTGTGCAAGATTATCTTCCTGGTGAGGAAAGTACTATAGTATTTTTTCTTTCAATTGAGGATTATATTAACTGCTACAAAATAGTTATCTATAAGTTAAATTTTAGTTAAGAATCTTAGTAATTATGATATTATACTATTTGAAATTTACGTATTTTTCTGTACATATTTCCTATTATTTTTAAAATACAAATATTATATATAGCAGAAAAGAAACAATAACTTAATTTTTGAATTATTTTTATTTGTCATAATTATATCTAAATTAGTAGACATCGAATATTTCTTATGCAAATAATATTGTGACATGTAGAAAGCTGTTTAAGTAAAAATCTATGTATTTTGAGTCATTTTTTGTTCATAATAATAATAATACAATATAGAGTTCCTTTTTTTAACTAACTTATAATTAAGACATAATTTTTTAATCTCAATGAAACGCCTTGAAGTTCCCTTCTGTTATTTCAAAATATTACAGGGTAGAAATGTTTTTGGTTACGTGGATTGCCTTTGTTAATACCTGAGTCAAGGCCATAAGTGCGGTCATCTCCCAGATAGTGTTCCCTGGTACCTATTAGGTGGGTTTTCACCTATATTCTCATCCCCCTCCTGTTTGCTTTCCTTTGAATTTTATTTCCCTCGGTGCCCACATGTCTATTTATTATATAGCTATAATTTAATAGTGAGTACGTGTGGTGTTTGTTTTCCATTTTTAAACAATTCACTTAGTAAAATAGTCTCCAGCTCCATACAAATTGTTGCAAAAAGCATCAAGTCATCCTTTTTATGCATAAGTAGTATTGCATGGTATACATATGTCATATTTTTTTTGTTAATCTGCTAATGAACTGATGGGCACTTAGGTTAATTTCAAATGTTTAAAATTTTGAATGATTCTACAATAAAATTTTGAGTACAGGTGTCTTTCCCATAAAATGATTTCTTTTTTGATAAATACCCAGTAGTGGGATTGCCGGATTGAAAGCCAGGTCCATTTTTGTTCTTTGAAGACTCCTCTTACTGTTTTGCATAACTGTTGTGCTAATTTGTAGTTCTACCAATAGCAGATAAGCATTCCTTTCTCTCTTCATTCACACCAGTATCTTGGTTTTGGACTTTTTAATAGAAGTTAATCTAACTGTGGTAAGGTGATATCTGATTGTAGTTTTAATTTGTATTTCCCTGATGATTACTGAAGTTATATATTATATATTGGTAAAGAAAGAAATTCAACAAGAAGATACAGCCATTCTAAATATGCACCTAACATAAGAGCACACAGATTCATAAAGGAAATCTCCTAGATCTCAGTAAAGAGATAAACAGGAGCATTGTTTAATGGCCAGAGACTTCATACGCTACTGACAAAACTAGACAGAACATTTAAGCAGAAAATAAATAAACACTGGATTTAAATGGAGTAGAACACAAGGATCATGTGGACATTTATAGAACATTTACCCCAAAACTACTGAATCAGCTCATGGAACATTCTCCATGATTGATCACATCTTAGACAATAAAACATGACTCAAAAAACTCATAAACATGGGAAATTATATCATGGATCCTCTGAGACTATAGTGGAATAAAATGGGAAATCAACTCCAAGAAAATATTCAATTCTACACAAAGTCATGGAAATTAAATAACTTGCTAATGAATGATTATTGGTCCACTGATGAAATTCAGATGGAAATCAAAAGATTTCTTAGACTGAATGACAAAGAAAACACAAACAATCAAAATCAATGAGATTATGCAAAAGCAGTCCTAAGGTGAAAATTCATAGCTTCAGTGCCCATATCACAAAGACAGAAAGATCACAAACTAACAAGCTAACGGCACATCTCAAGGAACTAGAAAAGGAAGAACAAACCAAACCCAAAGCCACCAGAAGAAAAGAAAAAAACTAAGGTAAGAGCTGAGCTAATTGAAATTGAAACTAATTCTAAGGAGCAATGAAACAAAAAAATGGCTGTTTGAAAAGATAAACAAAATTGATAGACCTCTTGCTATGTGAATGAGGAATAGAAGATAAAGGACCCAAATAAGCTTAATCAGAAATGAAAAAGAAGATATTACAACTGATACCATGGAAATACAAAATATCATCTTTGAATATTTTGAAAATCTCTACATCCGTAAACCAAACATTGTAATGAAATAGACAAATGCCACAGTATCAAGGAGGGAATCCTCCCCCAACTCATTTGATAAGGTCAGTATCACCATGATACCAAAGCCAGGAAAGACATAATTAAAAAAAAAAAAAAAGAAAACTATAAACCAATATCCCTTATGAATATAGATTCAAACATCCTCAATAAAATACTAGCAAACCAAATTCAATAGCACATCCAAAAAATAATCCACCATGACCAAGTGGGCTTTAGCCCAGAGATGTAAGAATGATTCAAGAGAGGCAAATCGATAAATATCATTCACCACATAAACAGAAGCAAAAACAAAGACCTTATGATCATCTCAATACATGCAAAAGAAGCAGTCAACAAAATTCAGCACCACTTCATGATAACAGCCCTTAAGAACTAGACATGGAAGGTGTATATCTCAAAACTTAAAAGCCATGAATGACAAACCCATAGCCAATACCATAGGGGAAAGGGAGAATTCTCTGTAGAATTGAGAGCAACCATTCATTTTACTTTTTAAATTTTTTATATAAACTATTTAATGCACTAATAAACAAGTACATATAAGTAGTAGAGTCTATTTATTGTCATCCAGCCTATTTTGAAGCAATTCTAATGGCAGATGGCTCACTGTAGTTTGTATAATTTGCCTCACTTACTTATAAATCTGATTGTTAATGATTTATTTTTATATTGAATAAACATTGCCACCAGTCCTATTTCTACAAAATGAATTTGAGCAAAATTCATCAAAGGCACTATAGAAACTGATTACAGATTTGTGAAAGTGCTTTCCTACAATTTATTTTCCCAAATTGAAATAATTTTAATATAGTTTTCATATTTTAAAATATTGCTTCCTATATGATATAATATTTTAAACTTTGGTATTTTTTTGGTTCTTGATTTTTTTCTATTTTAAAGTATTTTTTCTGTAGAATTATTTTTAAAGCCTACCAATAGATGCTTATTTCGGGCAATGTAGGATGATAGAGGAAAGTGTCTGAACTTTCAAACAGAGGAGCAATAGGAAAGCCCTGATTCTGTCACTTTCCAGCCACAAGGCAAATTAGTTATTTTACTGCACCTCTGTTTCTTCAGCAACAATGCTTTATGGATTTTTCATCATATGTACACAGTAATCTCAACTATCTCTTACATAGATATCATCTATTTATTGGATGAGGAATTTGAAAGCAGACTATGATTATTTATTTATGTATCTTTACTTCAGATAATTTGAAGATGCTACTTACTATTTCTTATATCATTTTGATAAATACACCGTAAAATATTGCATTTCTAAGAATTGTCAAAGATTGTAATATTCAATTCCATAAAATTTTCGAGAGTTCCCAATTGCTATACTTTTATTATTTTGATGTAATTTTCATCAACAATAACTAAGAACTTTAAGTATAATTGATACCATTTGTGAGTATGTATAGTCATTTATTTCAATAATATAATTTAAAATATATTGTAAAATCCCATTAAAATGTCAGTATCCTGGCATTTAAATATTCTCTATAAACGTTTGTTTGGAGCGATAACTGGAAGATACTCTTTAGATGACCTCATTTTTGAGAATTACTTGATCTTGCATATATTTAGAAATATATGACAAGTTTTAAGTGTCCTCATGACATTTTCTTTATTTTAAATAAAACATAAGTAATCTCACTACTGGTTCTCTAACTTATTATTCCTAAAAATACACAATGCTAATATAGTGCTCACTTACCAACATTTATAACTATCATTCAATAGAAGGTTTATGAATTCAGTTTTTTCAACATTCAAAACCAAACCTACCATAGCATATCACTAAATATTACATTAATGTTCATTGTAAATACAATAGAAGTTTTTTCCAGAATCTAACTTCAGAATTTATTGATAACTTCATTTAAAGCAATACTAAATGCAACTGAAATCATGAAGAATAAAGGTATTTCTTGATATAGATTTATAATATACCCTTTCACTTTTCAGTTATAAGTCAAACCTGATTCTATAAATCAACAGTATGATTTGCATGCTGGATATGGTATATTGTGCAGATATACTTATCTAAAGTTACAGTTCTTTACCGATTTAAGTAAAGTGTTATGGGTTTTCCTCCTTTCCAGGGAATCAGGCATGTAGAAAAGATTTAACACTATATCAATAAAAATGTTTCTTTTTAAGTCAATCCATGAAAAAATCCCGTAAGCTATATGTAATGACAGATTAATATGCAGTAGTTAAGATTCAGATTACCTTGAGCCTGCAAGTCTGGAAAATGATTAAGCAATATACAGAAACATTCTGTTGAGGAATTCAAAATTCAGTTAGGTTTTTGGATTAGTAGTGACATCTTTACTACCAGTTTAAGTACAGAGAGACTAAATTCTCAGCCATCTGCTGTTTTAGATCTGTTTTCCAAGAATTGCTGACATGATAGCTACCAGATTTGGAAAATACATTCAGCTTCCAGTGACCCAGTATATGACAGCATTCATATGGCCCACTATAAAGTGGTTTAAAAAATCGGGACATCATAATATATATCAAATTACATCTGTGAGAAAAACTTCTGACATAATACTTTAGATAGGCATTTTTTAAATTTTTTAAGTGTAATTTCCCAAATAACAGATATAGTAGTACATCAAGAGATCATATTAAAGAGTTGTTATTGAGGCATTTTAAAGTGATTAGACAGTTGTAGTTGTTTTATGATTAACAGAAAGCTAAGTTTCTAGATTCTACAGGACATAGTTGAATTTATTTTACTTATCCCTTACAGATTAGGTTTCAGTTAAAGACCTACGGACAATTATTGGAACTATCTTTCATTAATAATATCAAGAAAATGTTTTGGACTAAATTTTACATAATGAATGTTAGAAACAAAACCAGTTCATTTCATCAAGTTGAGATGAAGATGATAACCATTAGTTATCAAAAGAAGACAGTGGAATATGCTAATTCATTATGGTCAGCAGTTTTGCTCAGTTAAGATTGAATTAAGGAAAGAGATTAATAAGCATTTTAAATTAAGCTGACTCAAAGCAAGTATAAACCAACAATAATGGCAGTTGAAAACATGAACCATTTGGCTCAGTGCTCCTAGTTCAGTGAGTAGGGTGCTGACCACATACACTGAAGCTGGCGGGTTTGAGCCCAGCCCAGGCCTGCTAAACAATAATGACAACTGCAACCAAAGAACACTCCTGTGTTATGGCGGGCACCTGTAGTCCCATCTAAGGCTGAGGCAAGAGAATCACTTAAGCCCAAGAGTTTGAGGTTGCTGTGAGCTGTGACGCTACATCACTCTACTGAGGGTGACATAGTGAGACTCTGCTTTAAAAAAAAACAAAAAAACAAAAAAACAACACCAACCATTCATAGTTCTGAACTTTTTTTTTTTTCAGAAAGCCTAACAATATTGAACTCTGGATTAATATTTGGTGAATTACTGAGCAGTATAACAATGACTCATCCCCAAATATTTTGACTCAAATACCGGTGCTCTTTCCCACACTCTATATCCATTCAACCCTTTTATTGCTATATACCATGGAAGAGAATGTTTCTTCACTTTTTTGTTGAAGTAGGTATGTTCTTGCTTAAGTTTACTGAGGACACTGCTGGTCCAGAGGAGACAAAAGCATAAAACATTGTTCTTACTATTCTGTGTGTTAGGTTGGAATGAGGAGATGCCACTAAAAATGGTCTGTTACTTGTTCTTTCTGAAATGAAGGCTGTTCTTTTTTGCCTGTTTCCACACCTGTGAAACAGAAAGAGTAATAGCTGGTAAGCAGAGTTCTTATAAGAGTCAAAAAGGTGTGCAACAGGCTGTTCACAGAGTAAGGGTAAGTAAGGTCCACAAAGAGCCCACTAAATATTATCTATTAATACATCATTGTCTACTTTTTCTTTTTTTTTTGAGACAGAGCCGCAAGCTGTCCCCCTGGATAGAGTGCTGTGCCATCACAGCTCACAGCAACCTCCAACTCCTGGGCTCACGTGAGTCTCCTGCCTCTGCCTCCCAAGTAGCTGGGACCACAGGTGCCCACCACAACGCCCAGTTATTTTTTTGGTTGCAGCCGTCATTGTTGTTTGGCAGGCCCAGGCTGGATTTGAACCCGCCAGCTCAGGTGTATGTGGCTGGTGCCTTAGGCGCTTGAGCCACAGGCACTGAGCCATCTACTTTTTCATATACAAAACCTGAGGCCAGGATTCTTTAAGTACTGTTATATATCCGTACATTAACTTTGGAGTTTTTTACTTCTCTGCCATAGTAATCATTTCATTTAGTCACTGTTACACTTCCAGAGGGCAGTATCACTGTTCCCAGCATCCAGACATCCTCCAGCTGTGGCTCCCAGCACAGCTGTAGGTTTTGAAATGCCTGAGGGGTGCATGGGCATTCTTACTCACAACTACTGCTGCCATATTTGTTTTTTTCTATTACCTTATGAGCCGTATATTTTGCAGGTCTATATAATTATGGATTAAGAAGAAGACTTAGTTTTTTGGGGTTTTTTTTTGCAATAATTGGTAAATATATAATATTTGACCTAGAGGAAACAATTTTAAATTTAATAAAACAGCCACATTTTCTTTCCTATATATAAATGTGTAGGTTGATCACTTACTATGAACATAATACTCAAATACCAGTGGTAAAAAAAGAATCTGTTAAAATTATGGGTACCAGAGACATACGAACTCTCAAATTATTTGATAAATATGCAACAATTAATCTGAACAGTCTACATATTTAATTATGTATAAGAAACATTTCTTCTAAAATATATCATGTGCTCATCTTTAGAAAAAAATTGTTCGAATTATTAATCCAATCCAATATTCCTAAAACAGAAGATATTTGTATTTTAATTTTG
Source organism: Otolemur garnettii (assembly GCF_000181295.1). Taxonomy (NCBI): domain Eukaryota; kingdom Metazoa; phylum Chordata; class Mammalia; order Primates; family Galagidae; genus Otolemur; species Otolemur garnettii. The sequence goes on from NW_003852431.1 coordinate 15,251,964, forward strand.
AATAACTTACTTAAAAATCAAATACAAAGTAACTCCTCATCAAACTGAGTAATGGTTACCAAATTTACCCTGCTGCATATACAACTAACAATATCTGACAAAACATGCAAAACTAGGTTTTCCAAATGTAGGACACTGGCAATGGACAACAGTGATCCAGCAAATGCATCAACTGAAATATACAAGAACATAGAACAGATTAGAGAAGTACCAGATTCAAACAATGGTTATTATAATTATGTTTCTTATATGTAAGAAGGCAGAGGAAACATGGAGCATCTCCAGAAGAAACATAAACAATATTTGAAAACAAATCTGAATTTAACTTGTAGGGTAGCTTGCGTAAAACTGAGTGATTGAGTGACATTAACAGAGACTATATATGATAAAATAATTGATTACTGAGCTTGAGGAAAGAACAACAGAAACAATTCAAAATTAAGCAGAGAAAAAAATAGGGGAAAAACGTGAAGAGAGCAAAGTAACCCACAGGCAATTTCAAGGAATGTATTATAGAATTAATTAGAGTCCAGAAAGGAAAAATGAGAGTAAAATTTATTTTTTAAAAAATGGTAAAACAAAAGCAAGACTGAGAGGACTTCAGAGGGAACTACTAACACCCACAGTTACAGTTAAAGATTCTAACATCATTCTATCAACAATTGATAGAAAAAGTAGGGAAAAAAATTCAGCAAAGAAACAAAATTCGAATAAACACTTCACTGTGGGCTAATTTCTGTGTATAGAGTACTCCACATAAGAGTAGACTATACCTTCTTTTTAACTAATCATGGAATGTTTGCCAAGAGAAAAGTTGTGAAAACTTAAAATTGTTTTATTGATAAGGTGATCAATATTTTATGAAGCCACTAGTCAGAATAATTAAGGAAAAGAGCAGAGGAAACTTAAGTTGAGTCAGTAAAGAGAGACATGATTCTACAATAGGTTCTATACAAATAAAAATAATTATAAGAAAATATTAAGAATAACAAACATTATGCTAAAGAAGTTAGATAAAATGAACAGATTCTTTGAATAATGCAAACTAACAATATTCACTCAAAGGAAAAAAAAAAGATAAGCTGAATGGCCATATATTTTTTAAAGAAATTATTTAATATACAGTTGAAAACTTTCCTAGCTCACTACTTGGCATCTCTGATGAATTGTATGAAATATTTAAGAAGGAAAAAATTGCCAAATTTTCAGAATACTGCAAAGTGTGGCATGCTTCCCACCTCATTCAGCAGCCAGTCTAATATGGTTATCAGAACCGCTAAGACATTTCACACATATGTGTACACACACTCACAACACATCTCCCACATGAACATATATGTAAATAATAAACATAATAAATGTACAAACAAAAATTTGTAAATAAATTTCTAATAAAATCCTAGGAAGCCAAAACCCAGTGATATAAGAAGGTAATGAATGAATCATGGACAAGTGAAGCTTACTTCACCAGTGCAAAATAAATTAAATATTTGAAAATCAATGTAAATAAGACTTTTAGCAGACTAAATAACAACAACAAAAAATACATATGGTAAGCTAAATAGTTGCTAGCTGTATGTTTGGGCAGGATTCAAGGAAGTGCTTGCATTGGGAGCTAGCAGGAAGTGGAGATAATTCCTGGGGCTCTTAATAATTCTTATCCAGAAGATCACAGCAAGGCTAAAGCTGCATTTGGTAAAGAAGCAGTAGTCATATGGAATAATAAGGCCATATTTGTGATCTGGAAAATGTTATTTTTGTCTCTACACAAACATGATTAAGAAATGTTCTTATTTTTGTCCTGATCCACAGTAGACACAGAGTAACCTTGGTTGATATTTGCATTTTGTGTTTTTTGTTAATGTTTCATTAAAGCCTCATTCTGGGCGCTCCATCAGCTCTTACCAAGGCCAAAATATAACAGAGGGGATCATGCCTGTTTCTAGCTGTCATGGGCCTCTCTTGTCTTTCTCTCTCTTTCACACTGGTTTCCTCATTTGTAAAATGGGAATAAAGATTATATAAAAACTTTGGGGGGGAATTAGATAATGAGTTATTAAAATAGTTCTGCCTTGAATGTTATGAGTATTTTGTGATAAAATGATTAAATGATTTTTTCTTCCGGGTAAATTCCTAGTAATGGCACTTTACATCTTTTGTATTAACCTGAATAGAGTTGAAGCACATTCTTCTCAATAAAGTATCACAAGAATGGAGAAGCAAAAATCTGACGTACTCAGTTCTGATATGAATCCAGTAAACAATCTAATACATACTCGCATAAGAGAAAAAAATCAAATCAACTCAAGGTGGGAGGCCGAGGGGGATGGGAGTGAGGAAATGGAGAGAGTGTGGGTGTGCTCCCACTTAATGAGCTTAATGTTGGGGTGTATAGTACTTCTTGGGGGCAGGACACAATTATAAGAGGGACTTTACCCAACAAATACAAACATTCAAACCTAATTATTTGTACCCTCAATTAACCTGAACCAATATCAAACTATTTTATAAGTATTATTACTATTTGAAAAGTGCGTTTATAAGATGAAACTAAGAAAAAAATCTCAAAATAATTGAACAGTGTAAAAGTAGATCCGGCACACAGCCTTCAGTGCTACTTTCATAGACTCTCCACTATCAGCAGTCATCCAAATCAGTCCAAACACATAGAATCCATTTTTTCTCAACTCTTCTAAATCTTTCTGGCTCCACTGAATTTCCAATTCAATCATTAGTTGGAATTACCAAAGAAAAAGAGATGGAAATGGTATAAATCATTCTATGTACTTTGAAATAAGAACCATTAAGAGATGGATGTGTTTATTTTGAATAACATGGGTTAGCTCAAGGGAAAAGCTTGTGAATTTAGAGATAGAAACTCTAAATTTGGAGTCTTTTCAAACAGTTATACTTCCCCCCCCATTTTTCTCTAAGTTAATTTTGATAAAAAGTGAACATGTGACGCAGATTCAGGAGAAAATATATCTTAGTTATTCAGACAGAGTTGAACTAACAAAGAAAGAAAAGAGAAGCTATTCCTCAGCCTTCTTTGCTTGTTTTTAATGAAAACACTGAGAAATCATTTCCTAAGTTCATATTCTCCTTCTGGTTTACTCATACTCCAGAAGTATGGTACTCATACTTCTTTGACTTAAAATACATTTTATTTTTTAAATAGGTCAATATATTTTAAATTTTATCAGTGGTATAATATTTTGACAAAAGAAGATATACTAGACTTCCATAATATTGAACAAAAGTACTTTTTTGGCCTTTAGATAAGATAATTCTTGTCAGAAAAGCTTTGTGAAACTTTTCCTTTGCTGTGCACTTCTTGAGTTGGGTCCAAAGTAGTGGTTCACATAGCTATACCGATAAAAGTCATAGCTGTAAAAACATTGCCATTTGACCTTTTAAATTATGGAGTTCATGTTACATTAAACTATTTCCAGCCTAACTGGCTTAAAATTGATGGAGACATGCTGCAGGTAGGACTAAAGTTTTGAGTTCATAGCTTGATAATAATAAAGTGAGTAACACTGAGATATAGACAGCATGAATTATTTAATTCTACGAATAGTCTTAGTTAACTATGGGCTGGACACTGTATGTATTCTGTCACTAATGTTTTATACAGGCTCCCTGTCCTGGTGCTGGTGCTGGTGCTGTTTCCCAGAGGAGATTACCAAGCAATGTCAAACACAGTGCTAAGAACTAGCAGTTACTTACTACTTGTATGTACCCTGTTAAGCAGTGTGGTACAATGTGTAGCAGGTGCTTTTAGCAAGATCCTGCCCTGTCTGAGGCATGCAAGCCCTTCTTCCATCTCTATTCCTTTGCTTGAGGACTTTCTCAGCTGGAATGCAATTGCCTGAGAAGCAGTGTCTGCACATGGCACCCACAGCACATGTGAGCTTTTCCAACAAGAAAAGGTAGGAAAGCTCACTTTCCTACCTAAAGTTTCTCAGTAGTGCTATCATTTTCAACACTTCTCAATAAGTTTGAACTGAAAAACTGCTAAAGAAAATTTCTAAGCTTATTTTGCTTAGGTGGTAAACACTGTACATGTAACCAGTTTTAAAAACAATC
>NW_003852431.1:15257100-15264589 GCF_000181295.1 Otolemur garnettii
TGAGTTATGAGAAAAGCACTGCTGTATAATACACATTCAGAACTAATTGAACAGTGCACATTATTGCAGAACTCAAATACAACTCTAATTTTTAACAACTGAAATATTATATTTAAAAATCTATAAGTTGTAGAAAACATAAACAGAAATAATGGAAAGATAAGAGGAGAATTAAACCCCTCCATATAATGGAGACCATGTAAGCATGCCTCTCAGATCAAATTTAAGAAAACTAGCTGTAAGGGGCAGAGTTGACTAACAGCCCCATCTGCTGTTTCTTTGACTCCACCTCCCCATTCCTCCAATCTAGGCCATGCTCCACCCAGCTTCTCCAGCCAATGACTGAACACAATCTGAGAAGAAAGATACTGGTATATATTTGTAAAGTCTACCACACTATCAAAAATCTAGTTTTCGAAACAAAAACATGATCTAACATTTTTAGGATAAATTTTACTTTTATATGTTAAAAGTGGGATAATAATTTTTGAGATTATACTTGTAGTTAATTTTAATACTTATAAGGATATTTGGCATTATTTCACATGGAATACTTTATTCATATAGATGAAGTTTGATAACTTTATTCCAAGAATAATGTATTGGGGTTCAGGAAATCTAAAAATGCTACAGATTTTTAGAGAAGAGTTGTATATTGTCCCTTTCCTGAACAAGTTCACAAAAGTGAAAACAATTTTCAACAAACTGGGACCAGTGGACCAAATCCATTGGCCTACTGCTTAATTTAGTAAATAAAGGTTTGTCAGAGTGCATTCATAGTTAGTCTTAAAATATCATCTATGTGTGCTTTTGCCATTTAAGGGCAGAGTCAAACAATGGGAACAGAAAAAATATGGCATGCAAAGAATGAAATACTCACTGCCTGTCCCTTTACAGAAAAAGTTTAATCCTAAAGACGCATAAGCTGGCAGTATGGAAATTAACCAACAAATCCAGAAACCAAACAGAATGCAATCATCTAAAACTTCTATGAACAAGAGGAGATTGATAAGGCTAGCACATAAGTAGGGATTAACTCTAGTTGGGTGTTGACAAGAAGAACTCAAGTTGTTTGCAATGGCAAGCACTGTAACCTAATTAGAATATTGCTAATCAATTTTGTAACTCTAATTTATAGCTACTGTGCTTTTATTACCGGTAAATTCTGCAAGTTTAATAAAACCTGGTACACTACTTATATTAATTTCCAAAGCCTCAGGCTTTTTTCCCAAAGAAACATGACCTAAAATGCTATTATGCTGAGATTTTATAGAAAAGCCAAGTAAAGAATTAGAGTAATTATGCGGAAAATTTGGGCAAATCCCACACATTTGCTTCAATTACAAGCAATTTTCAAAATTATTTTGCATGATATAATTTGATAATATCTAAGATTAAAAGAGAAAAATGAAATTTCTGGGATAAAATAGCATGCTTTAAATTTGAGGGGATTTATAGTGTAATGGTTGAAGTAAATATAGATCTTGAATGCATGTTACTATTTCTAATGTGCCACAGTTAAGGGTAAAGAAATAAGTGGTACTAGTGGTATCAAAATTGTAAATTATTTTTGTCCTTTCCATTGTTGCCTTATTTTTTATTTGTATTTGTCTTCTGATAGTTATGATAATCAAACTTTGTACATCTCCAACCAGCAACAAAGCTAAACAAAGCTAAAATGCTTTGTAAGAACAAGGCCTTGTCTTCTCTTTTGACTTTTTACCTTTACAGTACAGACACAAAGAACAAAGGGTCACTACTTGAAAAACTCCCTTGAGAGTATCCTAAAAATGTATCCCTGTATACGTTAGGTTTTTATCATAGTTTTAAATTTAATAAGTCAGACTAACTCAAAACATTTAATCTAGACTCATATTTGGGAACATCCTTTAGACATTTTCTGTTTTAATTTCTATAGTGCTTGATATAAAAAAGGTTTTTCTTTTCACATTTATTGAAGAGTATCTAGGACCTTAATGTGCCATATTGACAGAGTAATAAAAATAGCAAATTGCTTTTCAGGCCTTGCGCCAACATCATTAAATTCCCAGTCATACCCAAAACAATAACGAGAACAAAACAACAGCCATAGCCTCTCCTCCAGATCAAATCTGATACCTGTGAACTGCGGTGAGTACCCTCTGCCTTTTTTTTTTCTCTCTTTTACCTGGAGCCATTGCATAACACCTATGCCGTATTTTGACTTCATTTCCTTGTTCTTTTCATTTTTTTTAAGCTTCCTTGATATCAATGCTTGTTCTATGAATTGGCTGCCTACGTGCTCACTGTTAAAAAATGAGGTCTCTCCTACCAGACTACCCTATTCTTCACATTTGCATGTGAAGAATTTAAATGTGCCAAAATTAACATACCTTTTAGTCGAATCAGTGACCCCCAAAAAAACCCATTCCACAATTTTAATACTGCACTTGTCCATGGCAAATTGAGCAAAAGATGAAAATGTTTGACCTACCCTACTGAAATGCAACCCTGAAAATTATAAGAATAAATTAAAAGGTAAATCCTCAATATAGTCTACTCCTTTAAAATCAATACTCTGGAAAAGAATAGCATTTTATGGCTGCACTTACAGACTGCTAAAACTTTTATTCTAGGGAACACAAAATAATATTTAAAAGAACAAAATTAAACTTTTATTTTTTAAAAAGTAAATCTTCTTAAAAAATATTTTGCTATTTAAAATTATAGAGACAAATATTTTACTATTATAGCCCTTAATCTAGTATGTGAGCATTCACTTAGCAGTAAGAAAACACATGTTTGTCATTTTTTCTTTACAAGCACTCCTTTTAGATAGAAAACATATTCCACTTACAGAATCTTTTTTAAATAACATAAATAAATGCAAATAGACTTACTGTTCAAAGAGCAAATCAGGAAAATCATGCTCTCTCTCTATATATATACACACTCAGGAGAAATGTTTTATGGTACTTTTTCCAGAATTTTTTGCAAAGGAGAGTGGTTGAGTATTACTGTTCAACATTGCATGGTGCCATCTTCAATTGCTTTAGACAATATCTCAGGAAATGGTCCAGCAGGTTTGCAGTAGCTAAAATGAGATTCATCCCCAGTATCGATTCACTTGTCCCATGACAGTACTCCCATCTTAAAAGTCCTCAAATGCTTCAAAATCCTCATTTTTGTTCAGTTGACTGTGAATTTAGCTACTTGTTCTTTCACTATTGCAATATGTGGACAAGATTTCACTAAATTTCTTCATGAATGATCCAGAAAAAGGAGCCAAGGTAGTGAGAGAAATGGATTTCTCTAGTCTTAGGTTCAAGCCATACCTAATGATAATACCACCGTAGAAGTTTTCAGTTACTCAAAACAAAAAGAAAAAACTCCCCTTTTACTTAAAGTTTATGTTGGAATTTCTCAATGTTATAAATAAGAGTTATAATACAATATGAAAAAGAAAAGACTGAAGACCATGCTAAATTGCAAAATGATTGATCATATAAATAAATTTTGTTCTAATCTACTTCACACATGAATATAAGTTTAGCACAAATTTAGACTTGCCATGCAGAAATGTAGACTAATGTAAAAATTTGTATTAAGAGAAGTTAAGAATCTAAATTTTAATTTAAAAATTTTAAATTAATATAAAATTAATTTCTGATTTCTAAAGGCTATCAATTAGGTAACTTATTTCAGAATACTTTGTGGACTTAAAATTGTGGTGTAACTATTGGGGTGGATATATCTCAACACTCACTTACATGTTACATCTAGAGGAAAGGCTCCCCCAAATTCATTTTAGACTCCACTGAAAATGAGGGGAAAACTGTGTTCCTTGATTATAACTATAGGAAACAGCTAAATCTCAGCTTGTGATAACAGAGAACACAATCAGAATATTTTTATAGGGCCATATAGGAACATACTAAAATATATAAAAATTAATAAATGCAATTCCAGAATTAGTGTAATCATTAGGATTTGTTATAGCTTGCTTCATAACAAACAACCCCGCAGTTAGTGGTTGGTTAGTGGTTTAAAATGAGAATTGTGGAGAAGAAGCCAGACGGCTGACTAGAGCTAGCTTTTCACAAAGGCTCCCATCCAAAAGGAGAGTTAAAGGACTGAAGTTTAGCAAGTAAGCTGATGTTTTGGAGCTGAGCCAAGAGAGAAGATTGAAGAGTGCACATCACCCCTGCTGAGGCGAGCTGTGACCCCAAGGAAACAAACAATAGGTACAAAACCCAACCCAAGCAGACAGGAGTACCCTTCCCCATGAGAATAGCTTGCAATATGCTTTCTACAAATAAGCAAGCAGAGTTCAGATCTCATCCTATTTTATACCACAGGAAAGACCCTCTAAAAACTGGAACTCCTTCCCCAGAGAGGACCTAGTAGTATGCCATGGCACTCTCCTGCCAGGCATAAAACTGAAATTATATGCTACCTACAATTCTAAACTCTCAGCACTCCCCTCCACTCTCACCCCATGGTCTGGAAGCCTGTCCATCATGGAGTCCAGATTCTTGGGCATTTTCTTGAGAGGTGTGGACAGAGCATGGGCTATTACAAGTCTATGCTGAATCTGCATCATGGATGTAAAGTGGGGACTGTGGAGCAAGGGAGCCATATGGGAGAGGGAGAGACAGTGCCCTGTGGAGCAGCACAGCAGTGGCAGTGGTGGGAAGAATAGGGCTCACACTCCTGGTGATGTTTTGGACAAACACTTTCCACTTCTCTTAGCAAGCAGAGGGAGCCAGCCCTCAAAGATCTGAGAAATACTGTAGAATCCCTCAGTAACAATAGTGTAGGCAGAAGAAAGGATTTCTGACAGTAAAGACAAAGCTTTTGAATGCTCCCAAATGTTCAAAGAGGAAGGAAAGTGGAAAGCAAAAATGGATCATTCTCTCAGATAGCTCTGGGACAATTCAAAGAAAACTAATATTTGCCTTATAGGAATTCCTAAAGGTGATGAAATTGCCTCAAATGGCCCAGATGCTCTACTCCAAGAGATAATCATGGAGAACTGCCCAAACATGGCAAGTGATTCTGAAATTCACATAGTAGAAAGTATCAGAACCCCAGCATGACTAAACACAGATAAAGCGTCTTCCAGACACATTATAATTAACTTTGCCAAAGTTAATATGAAGGAGAAAATTCTGCAAGCAGCCAGACATAAGAAAACCATAACCTACAAGAGGAAGAATATTAGAATAATTGCAGATCTTTCTGCTGAAAATTTTCAAGCTAGAGGAGGGTAGTCATCAAACTTTAACCTCCTAAAACAAAATAACTTTCAACCCAGGATCCTGTATCCAGCTAAACTGAGTTTCATTTATGATGGAGAAATTAAATACTTCAGTGACATTCACATGCTGAATAAATTTTCCATAACTAACCAGCTCTCCAGGATATTCGTAGACCTATCCTGTATAATGACCAGCACAATTATCTACCACCAAAGTAAACTTATTCAGAAATTTTTGATCAAATTCCAACTTCCACAGTGGTGAAAGGATTAAAAATTTCCACTGGACATTTGAAAAACTAGATACCCAAAATACTACAAGGCTTATCAATATTCCCAATTAATATGAATGGCTTAAATTGTCCTCTAAAGAGGCACAGGTTGGTTGACTGGATACAAAAACTCAGGCCAGATATCTGCTACATACAAGAGTCTCATCTTACCATAAAAGATAAATAGACTCAGGGTGAAGGGATGGTCATCTATAATTCAGGCAAATGGCAATCAGAAAATAGCAGGTGTTGAAATTTTATTTGCAGGTACAATAGTCTTTAAATGAACAAAAGTAAGGAAAGACAAGGATGGTCACTTCATATTCGTTAAGGGTAAAATTCAACACGAAGAGATTTCAATTATTAACATTTATGCACCCAACCAGAATGTGCCTCAATTTATAAGAGAGACTCTAATGGACATGAGAAACCTCTAGCACCATAATAGTTGGAGATTTTAACACCCCTTTGACAGTGTTGGATAGATTCTCCAATAAGAAACTAAGCAAATAAATTATAAACTTAAACTCAATCCATTCAACAATTGGATTGAACAGACATCTACAGAACATTCCATCCTAACAATACTGAATACACAGTCAGCCCATGGAACATCCTCCAAAATTGATCACATCTTAGGTTATGAGTCTAACCTCAGGAAATTTGAAAGAATAGAAATTCCTTGCATCTTATCAAACCATTATGGAATAAAAGTTGAACTCAGTAACAACAGGAATCTGCATACTTATACAAAAACATAGAAACTAAATAACCTTATGCTGAATGATAGCTGGGTCAGAGATGAGATTAAGAGGGAAATTACCAAATTTTTGGAACAAAAGGATAATGAAGACATGAATTACTAGAACTTCTGGGATCCTGCAAAGACAGTCCAAAGAGGGAAATCTATAGCACTGCAAGCCTTCCTCAAGAGAATGGATAAAGAGGAAGTTAACAACTTGATGGGACATCTCAAGTATCTGGGAAAGGAAGAACATTCCAATCCCAAACCCAGCAGAAGAAAAGAAATAACCAAAACTAGAGCAGAATTAAATGAAATTGAAAACGAAAGGATTAGGCAACAGATCAATAACTCAAAAAGCTGAGTTTTTTGAAAAGGTCAATAAAATAGACAAACCATTGGCCAACCTAACCAAGAAAAAAAGAATAAAATCTCTAATCTCATCAAAAAGAAACAGTAAGGATGAAATAACAACAGACCCCTTAGAAATTAAAAAAATCCTTAATGAATATTACAAGGAACTTTATTCCCAGAATTATGAAAATCTGAAAGAAATCAACCAATACTTGGAAGCACGCTACCTCCCAAGACTTAGCCAGAATGAAGTGGAAATGTTGAACAGGCCTATATCAAGTTCTGAAATAGCTTCAAATATACAAAATCTCCCCAAAAAGAAAAGCCCCGGACCAGATGGCTTCACGTCAAAATTCTACCAAACCTTTAAAGAGGAACTAGTACCTATACTACTCATCCTTTTCCAAAATATAGAAAAAGATGGAAGACTACCAGACACATTCTATGAAGCAAACATCACCTTGATATCCAAACCACGAAAAGACCAAACAAGAAAAGAAAATTATAGTCCAATATCACCAATGAATATTGATGTATACATATTCAACAAGATCCTAGCAAACATAATCGAGCAACACATTAAAAAAATTATATACCATGACCAAGTGGGGTTTATCCCAGGATCTAAGGCTAGTTCAATATACGTAAATCTATAAATATAATTCATCACATAAACAAATTAAAAAACAAAAACCTTTGATTCTCTCAACTGATGCAGAAAAAGATTTTAATAATATCCAGCATTCTTTCATGATCAGACACTTAAGCAAATAGGTACAGAAGGGACATTTCTTAAACTGATAGAGGCCATTTACAGCAAACCCACAGCTAAAGTCATATTGAATGGAGTTAAATTGAAATCATTTCCACTCAGATCAGGAA
>NW_003852431.1:15265289-15270423 GCF_000181295.1 Otolemur garnettii
ATTCAGTGGGGAAAAGACTACCTATTTAACAAATGGTGCTGAGCAAACTGGCTGGTTACCCGTAGAAGACTGAAACTGGAACTACACCTTTCACCATTAAATACGATAGACTCTAATTGGATTAAAGATTTAAACTTAATACATGAAACAATAAAAATACTAGAAGACAGTATAGAGGAAACACTTGAAAAAATCGGCCTGAGAAAATATTTTGTGAAGATGACTCCCCAGGCAACTGAAGCAACAACAAAAATGCATTACTAGGATCTGATCAAACTAAAAAGCTTTTGCACAGCCAAGAGCACAGTAAGTTGTGCAAGCAGACAGCCCTCAGAATGGGAGAAGATATTTGCAGGTTATGTCTCTGACAAAGGTTCAACAAGAAGAATCCAAAGAGAACTCAAATGTATTAGCAAGAAAAGAACAAGTGATTCCATCTCAGGGTGGGCAAGGGACTTGAAGAGAAACTTCTCTGAAGAAGACAGGCGCACGGCCTACAGACACATGAAAAAATGCTCATCATCCTTAATTATCAGAGAAATGCAAATAAAAACTACTTTGAGATATCATCTAACTCCAGTAAGATTAGCCCACATTACAAAATCCCCAAACCAGAAATTTTGGTGTGGATGTGGAGAAAGGGAATACTTCTGCACTGCTGATGGGAATGCAAACAAATACATTCCTATGGAAAAATATTTGGAGATCACATAGGGATCTAAAAATAGACCTGCCATTTGATCCTTCAATTCCTCTATTGGGTATATATCCAGAGGACCAAAAATCACTTTATAACAAAGATATTTACACAAGAATGTTTATTGCAGCCCAATTCATAATTGCTAAGTCATGACAGAAGCCCATGTGCCCACTGACCCATGAATGGCTTAATAAATTGTGCTATATGTACACCATGGAATATTATGCCACCTTAAAATAGATGGAAACTTTAACTCTTTCATGTTTACATGGATGGAGCTGGAACATATTCTTAGCGATGTATCTCAAGAATGGAAGGAAAAGCATCCAATGTACTCAGCCCTACTATGAAACTAACTTATAAGCACCCACCCTTCCACATGAAAGCTATAACACAACTATAGCCCAAGATGAAGGGGAAAGAGGAGAGGGAAGGGAAGAGAGCGGGGAGAATGGGTGGAAGGAGGGTAATTGGTGGGACCACACCTATGGTGCATTTTATAAGGGTACATGTTAAATCTACTAAGGGTATAATATAAATATCTTAAACACAGCAACCAAGAAAATGTGGTGAAGGCTACGTTAACTAGTTTCAAGTATTTTAAATTGTATATAAAACCAGCACATTGTACCCCATAATTGTGTTAATGTACACAGCTATGATTTAATAAAAAAAATTTTTAAAAGAATAAAAACTTACAGCACCTGAAAAAAATAAATAAAATGATAATTGTGTATTATCTCTTAAAAATCAAAATGTTGGTTGGGCTCAGCTGAGAAGCTGTTCTGCTCCACATGCTGTCGGCAACAGCTGCAGTCACATAGACACTCCACTGGACAGAAGTATCCATGTGGTTCCCCACACAGTTGGTAGCTGGGACTGGCCATCGGGAGTGCAGCTTGAGCTGTTGGGCAGATGCTTCCACTGCTCCATATGACCCCTCTTTATGTCCTGGGCTTCTCACAACATAATGGTTGGTGTCCAAGAACAAGTGCTCTAAGTTTGCAAAAATGACAGCTGCAATTGTCTAAGGGTCAGTCTCAGAATTTACACATTATCATGTTTGCCACACACCACTGGTAAAATAAATACAGTTCTATCTTATATACAAAAGGAGGGAAAATTAATTGCCTATCCTGAAAAGGGAAAAAAACCAAAAACTTCATAGTAAGCAAAAAGTCTGGTCCATTCATTGTTACTACCTCATTTATTTACTTATTTTATTGGTTTAGTCAGTACACATATACTGATTGTTTACCATGTTTTAACAAAGATACATATGCAAACAAATTACCATGGTTTTATAGCCTTTGTGTAGTAATTCATACTTTTTTCTTATTTTATTCCTAGAAGCATTCATTCTAAATCTAAGATCTATCTCTGAGATTCTTTTGACAAAGCATTAAATTCATTGAAGGGTAATTACCAAGTTATATGAAATTTAATGACTTACTTTTATACAAATCCACAAAAGCTGCTAACATGAAATGTTTTCATTAGGTTTTGCCACATACAGGTAGCTATCATCACAATACAGTTGCACAACAAAACACCCAAATCTCAGCCGTTTAAAGCAAAGATAATTTATTCTTTTGTGAATAAACTGAGGACATTTATTCATGTGTCTATGGGTCAGCTTGGACTTACCTAATTTAACCATGGTTGGCTGGGCCCGGTGCCAGGCTCTGGTTGCAGTTCCGGTCAGCCACATTTTCTCTCCAACTCCTTCACCCAATCTGCCATGTGAGACAGATTGTTCTCCGGACACTAGAAGAAAATAAGTAGGGTCAGTGCGATTGTGCAAGCAAATTCCAAGTCTCCATTTACACACAACTGCTAATGTTCCTTTAGCCAAAGACAATCGTGTAACACAGTGCAATATCAACTGAGCAAAAAATTATACTCCTCCTCTAATAGAAGAAATACAAAGGGCAAAAAGAAGAATTAAATAGTAAGAACAATAATGCCTTCTCTTTCAGGTAAAAGTTGTTATATAAAACCTTGGTAATCACTATTTATTTCAGGGAAGTTTTTGAAAGACTAACATGAAGCGAATTTATTTCCTATTTGTATTTTAATATCTATGATCTATTGATTCAATATCAATAGATATTATCTATTGACTAAAATTTATAGTGAGTTAATATTATATGAGAACATTCTTTTTAGAACTTATAATTAATTCTATAAAACTCCATTTATTGAAAAATACAACTCTTTTAGTTGTAGATGACAGAAGTTTGGTATCAAGATAAAATTTCATTTTAGCTCCTTGATTTGGAAAATACAGATAAAAGATTTTTTTTTAAACAGAGTTTTACTCTATTGCCTTAGGCTGGAGTGCTGTGGCGTCATGCTCTCAGGACCCTCAGACTTCTCAGCTCAGGTGACCCTCTTGTCTCAGCCTCCCAAGTAGCTGGGACTACAGGCACCCTCCACAAGACATGGCTAATTTTTCTATTTTTTAGCGGAGATGGGGGTCTCACTCTTTCTCAGGCTGGTTTCGAATTTGGGAGCTCAAGCAATCCACTCACCCTAGCCTCCAAGAACGTTAGGGTTATAGGTTGGAGCCACCACACTCAGCCTTAATATTCTTTTGATAGTGAGTAAAGGAAGAACATTTCTAGAAGTTTAGCTCCTGAATCTAAATTATTCTATTTCCTAATCTTTTTCTAATCTGGATGAATTTTCAAAACCATGTGAAATACACATTAACTTCCAGAACTTTAAACATATCTAAAGGTCATAGAAAATACTGCCTATCAGTAAATCTTATTTTGCTTTAAGTATAATTTTCAAAGGAAAATAGATATGCAATTCTGAATATGCATAGACTGATCAGTAACAAACACAATGCAAACATAAAATGTTAGCAATATGACTCAATAAGTTAAATATCATAAATTATTTATCATTGATCTCAGTTCCCATGCTATACAATTTAGTAAAAAGTTATTTATTATTTGATTTATCATTCTGTAATTTAGTATACATTCATAATAATTATAACTATAATTATTTTGTACATTTATTGCATGTTAATGCATAATTGTTACATAGTATGTAATATTTAATAAAATATTACAAACTATGAGAAATTATAATTATTATAGTACTAAAACCAATATTGCTTGTGTACCAAGAACAGTGTTAGGAGATGAATCTTCCTTTTTATCTGTTTTTCACTAATGACACAACTGTGACACAGGAAGTTTTAGTATTTTGCAAAAGATCCTTTAGGTAGTTAAGTGTTGGAGCCAGGATATAAATTAAAGCAGTCTAGATCATATATAAGTGGGTAGGTAGAGATTATAGCTACTTGCATATTTAATAATCCTAGTATCACAATTTTGCTGATTACTTGACTATTTTCTCCTATCAGGGATTTTTATTTATAGTCATAGTCTGTGGTTCCATAAGTTTTCATAAGTCCCACAAAGTTTCTATGCATATTTTATATATAAGAAATAGAATGTTGGTGTGATTATATTTGGAAATTCTCTCCATATTGAATGAAGTTAAACATGTTTTTATATCTTCAAGAACTACTGTCCTTCCCCTTTTCTCATCGTCTCCTCAAATCATTTGCACCATTTTTAATAGAGCTACTCATATTATTTTCTCCTAAGAATATTTGTACATGAAGAAAATTAGCTACTTGCTATATGTATTCAGTTTTCCCCAGTTTTTCATTCTCCCTTTTTTATTTTTTGTGCCATTCATAAGGATTTTGCTTCTTTGTGTGTGTGTGTGTTTACATATAATCAACTATATCAGTCTCTCAGTTTGTGGCTCTGAATTTTGAACCATGTTTTGAAATAAAGACCTTACTTAATCTGTGTATAAAATAATTTCTCTGTGGCTTTTATCTAATACTCTCATGATTTCATTTCGCTCGAAGGCATTTGGTGTATTTGGAATTTATCATTTGGCCCACCTGGAAGTTATCATGTTTAACATTTCACATGTGATATTTTTGGCTAGGGTCAGGTAAGCTATTTGATTAAGTGAAGATTAGAACCTACATTTTTGTTGTTGAGTCTTCAGAATTCTTCCTAATTCACTGGAATTTTATGTTGTTTTACATGACACAGTAATTGTCACCTCTCATGTAAGCTTCCCAGATGATGAGGGACAAAATTCTACAAATAAATAATGGTTATGATTGATTACATTATCCTTTGTTACTAAAGAAATTGCTAATTTTGAATAATAGTTGTTTGTATTATTCATGAGTTTCTTTATATTCATTCATTCAGTGTTTCATTCTTTCACAATAAGGAAGAATTGAATTCTCCTCAGGCATATGGGCTATGGTCATAAAAATATAGATGAGACTCAGAACTCCAATATGTGAAAGACAAGCAAACTAGTAGGTTCTGCTCCTTGGTTTTTAAATTTTTATAAATCCTATTTATGTTGACAATAGAATGC
>NW_003852431.1:15272337-15284333 GCF_000181295.1 Otolemur garnettii
TATTCCTTCACTTTAATTAGACATTTTGCTCTTGGCTTTCTACATCTACTGGAATACATTTAGGTTTGCTCATAGTCACCTTAAAATTTCCATTTTTAGCTTTTCATCCAAATTAAAAGCCAATTCATTTAATTTAAATATTTTGATTTTAATACTTATAATTTATTAGCAGCTGCATATAACAAGAAGAAATAGTCATTAAACAAGATAAAAATTTATTCGTCTTTCACATGGAGAACATTAAGAAACACGTCGTCTGAGCATTCCATAGTGACTCTGCAGTGCCACTAGCAAAACTCAGTAATAATTGTTTGCTTTTTTAAAAATGGTTTTAAGTCCATAATTATAAATGATCCCAAGGAAGACATAAAACTTGTGCTTGTATTACAGATAGCAGATAGTTTAGAGTAAAAATGTGGTTCCTTATATTTTCAAGGAAGGGAGAATATGCATTCTGTTCATACATAAATAGAAAGTGAACACAAAATTTTTTAATCTAATAGACAGTAAATCAAATAACAACAAATTCTAAAGGATTGAATGCTACAAAAACATGTTGCTTCACATTTACAAAATTGATGCTTGCAATACCTGGCAATAAAACTCTTACACACCTGGTGAAAGTGCAATTTGTTTTATAATTCCAAAAGCGATTTTGTTGTTATATAGTAAGATTGAATATTTATAACTTCTTGCTGAACAATTCACTCCTAATAATTGATTCTTTTGAATATATTCACCAGGAAACATACATCCATGAAAATGATTGTACAGCATAATACTAGAAAAAAGATTCCAAGAATTGTAGACAATATGAATGAAAGATTATTTTAAATAGCAGTCATATCCACAAAGATAAACCTTAAAATCTTGAGGCTTCCAGATGAGTAAGTTAGTTTAACAATAAAAAAGCCAGAAGGATATAGAAATTAGAGGATTGTTTTATAAACAAAGACTGCAAAATGAAACAATTTATGATTGGTGATATATATGAAGTACTGCTGTTAAAAGTAATGAAAGTTAAGGATGATGAAATAAGGGAAAAGGAGAGTGAGAGAAGACCATGAAGGCAAGGCAGTGGGGGAGAACAGGGGATTTTGGAAGTGATAGTCTTTATCTCTGGCTGAGTGTCTAATATGTTGTTAAAATTATGTACATACATCGCATATACTCCTTTTTGTAGAAAAGGTTGAATTGGAAATTGCAAAAATCTGACAAAGGTAGATATGTTTTAATTAAAAGAAACAAATACGAAACCATGCAATAAAGATTCAAAGTGAAAAAGCAGGACTATATAAAGAAAATGTAAACAAAACTTAAGTAGGACTTAATTAGGAGACTATATAACTACATTTAATATTTAAAGGACTAAAGTCATTAAAAGAACATGTTGGAGGATAATATGAGGCACAGTTTATGAATTGCGACGGTCCTAATTTTGTCTGGAACAAATAACACAGTCAATGAAGCAAAAACTATTAGAAAGGCAAAGAGATCTGTTTCAATAGTTTACATATTTACTGATGTTACAAAATACCGGAAACAGAGTTCCTAAAACTAGCCAGTACATTTTTGTAATGAATAGAAGACATGCTTATAAAAAGCATTTATTATAACTGCTAAATTTAGACGGGGCTATTCTAAACAAATAAATTAACAACATAAAGTAATATAAAATTTTCAGCACATACATATGTACACTCATTTAATATATATTTCTCTATTTCATTGTCTATCCAGAAGAAATGAACCATAATTATGTTAAAGTCCAAATGTATAATCATAATTTAATAAAATTAAAAATAGTAATTAAAGTATAACGAAATCACATTAATCACATGAAAATAAAAAATATTACTATTTTTTCCTTCATTAAAAAGAAAAAAGCAAAATTACTTATAAATCAATTAACCCACATTTCATACAAACCATCTATGATTAGCAAAATGGTATTCAGAAGGAAATATGATTACTTAAATACATTTCTAACTAAATTAAAAGCAATGGTAAAGGACTAAGACAGAATTAAATTAATTAATTGATTAATTTTTATTTTATTATTTCAGACAGGATCTCTGTCCCTCTGGTTTAGTGTTGCGACATCATAGCTCACAGCAACCTCAAACTCCTGGGCTTGAGCAATCTTCTGGCCTCAGCTTCCCGAGTAACTGGGACTACAGGCGTGTGGCACAACACCCAGCTAGTTTTTCTATTTTTAGTAGAGATGGCTTCTCACTGTTGCTCAGGCTGGTCTCAAACTGCTGAGCTCAAGCAATCCACTCACCTCAGCCTCCCAGAGTATACTAGGATTACAGGTGTGATCCACCATGCCCAGCCCTAGAAATAAACTAAATGGTTTTGTTTTCTGTGGGTTTTTTTTTTTTTTCGGCAAGAAAGTGGAAATTCACAAAGAGCTAAGCATGAATAAGTAAGAAAAAATTGAAAATAAACACAAACACTTTCATACAATATGAAAATGCTATTGAAAAACTTATATAGAAAAAAGTACAAATAAACAAACACTTTCATAAAATATGAAAAGGCTATTTAAAAACTTTGGAGACTGAACAAGCAAGAAAGAGATGAAAATAAAGGGCTATGGGAAATTAAAACAGTTATATGCTCAGATGAAGATTAAATTAATGGTTCCAACACTATATTAAAATTTTTGAAAATTAATAGTAACAATAACTTACTAGTGAAGTAAAAATACTAACATATACACTGAAATAATCAGAAAATGTAATACCAAAAAATCAAAAATTTGATGTAAACATTATCATCAAGAAATATGCTAGAATAACATTATTTCATGGCTAATTTCTATAAGATCATTTGAAAGTATAGCATTACAAACATGTGAAGAGCTAGAAGCTACTTGATTAGTTTAATGTAAATTTATAAGTTGTGCCAAAATATAATAAAGATACAAAAGAAATTTATAGGCCTGTAAATATCATTTAAAACTATAAAATATTAATTTCATTCTAATGAATATCAGGGACTAGACCAGAATCTTTGCAATGACAGTCAATGTTTTATAGCAGAAACAATAAAAACTAAAGTAAAATATTTGCATAATAAAGTACAAATTTGTATTTACATATAAGATTTAAATATGTAATGGTCACAAATACATTGTGCCATTAAATAAAATGTTTGAGGAAAAAGCAAAGACATTTATTCCAGGTTACTACATATTATAATTTGAAGTAGCCTAAAATACTCTGGGGTATTAAGGAACCTAAGGGAATTTACTAAAGTGACTGGATTTGAGGCAATAACAAATGATTAAGTTGTTCTCATAAGCACTTATAACTGGAACATGAAATGTGCTTTATACATACTAGAAACAAAAATATAAACTACTGGCTCAGCACCCGTAGCACAATGGTTACAGGGCCAGCCACATACACTGTGGCTGGTGGGTTCAAACTCGGCCTGGGCCAGCTAAGCAACAGTGACAACTGCAACAGAAAAATAGCCAGGCATTGTGGTGGGCACCTGTACTCCCAGATAGTTAGGAGGCTGGGACAAGAGAATTGCTTAAGCCCAAGAGTTTGAGTTGCTTTGAGCTGTGATGCCACAGCACTCTATTGAGGATGACATAGTGAAACTCTGTCTCAAAAAAAAAAAATATATATATATATATATATATGTGGACTACTTTGTAAAAAGTTAACAACATATAACCTACACATATAAAATTATAGTAACTTCAAATCATACATCAAGAGGAGACCACATAGAAATATATAACACATTTATGTAATAGATGGGTTTTTTTTGCAATTTTTGGCCGGGGCTGGGTTTGAACCCACCTCTCTGGCATATGGGGTCAGCGCCCTACTCCTTGAGCTATAGGCACTGCCTTTGTGAAATAAATTTTAATATCACAAACTATAAATTTTCTACAATTCAAGTATATACTTAATATTATTTTAGTTAATGTTCTGTCAGGACTGGCATTTTGGGTGTTGCTGGTGAAAATTGAATATTCTACACTTAAAATCAAATATAAGGATTAATAACTAGACCCATTTATGCCTGCATCAAAACATCACATGTGCCCTATAATTGTGTACTCAAAATACTTAAAAGTAAAATATTAAAATAACAAAGAAAAATTGGAATTTATGAAACAGGAAAACTGAGATGGAGATCACACTTTACAAAATATTACAATATAGATGACATCACATCACATCAATGTACTCCTGGCATAGAAACAAATAAATACAGTCACATATAAGATAAAATGAAGTAGAATGAAAAAGAGAAGGCAGTAGTGGAACCAGGTTTATATGAGAGGTTAACAAAATTATATTTCAAAAAAGTGATGCATTAAAATTGGTGCAGTCATATTTCTTTATTCCTCAAACAAACTTGTTTTTTAATCTCATTTTTAAGACCAAAATAAATGACAGTTACATTAAATATATAAATTTCTGAAAGTTGAAAACTAAAAATTATAGAAGAAAATGTAGTCTAACATATAGATAGGAAAGAGTAGACAGGAACATAACCACGATGGTATAACACTTTTAAAAACTGAAAATATTTATTCTTTAAATATTAAAGAATTAAAGCACGGCAAAGGA
Organism: Otolemur garnettii; assembly: GCF_000181295.1. Classification (NCBI taxonomy): domain Eukaryota; kingdom Metazoa; phylum Chordata; class Mammalia; order Primates; family Galagidae; genus Otolemur; species Otolemur garnettii. The sequence continues at coordinate 15,276,939 of NW_003852431.1, forward strand.
TAATCCAAAATTAACAGACGGATCATAAATTGAAAAGTAAATTGATTTGCAATGAAAGTCACAGAGAAGGTATTATTCTTTACAGTAAACACCAAAATGTATAAATTCACAATACATAAATGATAAACTAATAAATTGTGAAAGGAAATGGGTAGATATACAGAAAAGTAAAGGATTAAGAGTTATTTAAAAAATGTTAAAACTCCTTAGTCGTCAGATAAATTAACATCGAATGCCAGTAGTTACATATTTTCAGCCTTATATTTACAAAAGTAAAAACTAGCAATAATGCCTACTTTCTGAAAATAATGTAGATAAGTATTATACTTTCTTTCTTTGACAGCAGAAGTATGTATTTTGTAGGATGTTTGGAAAGCAGTAGCAAAATTTAGTAAAAGAACATTTACCTTGAAACCAAACAAATTCACAACTAAGAATCTCAAATGCAGAACCAAACCAATATGCACGACCTCTGGGTGGGCATGTGCCTTTCAGCTTCACTCGTGTCAGCTCACACCTGAATGTGAGATCGATTCATGTTCATCAGTATTTTGATGATGGACTATGGTGTTGTATGACATAACGTGCAGTGATTAAAAATAATAATAAATTCTAACTATGGCTTTTGACTTGGTGGAATTCCAATGAGGTTAACAAATGAAAACCAGTATGTGGAGAAATTATGTCATAAAATCCCATTTGTGCTAAGCAGGAATAAATGTCATATCCATCACTATGTAATAATACACACAGCTGAGAGTCTTTGAACTCTGAATGTTTATTTGGTTGTTTAGTGAAGAATAGTTTGCTATAACATGAATATAGTGGATATACTATGGGGAAAAGTTATTATGGAATTAAGTTGTATAGAATTATATTAATGGCAGCAGGAATGGAGAAAAATTTACAATTAGGAAATCATTTACATCTGTATTACTCAATAAAATAGTGAATTTCCATATGTGGGTATTTCAATTTAAATTAAACAAACTAAGAATGTAATTCATTGGCCACACTAGCTATATCTCAAATACTCCATAGCTACATGGAGCTACCAAATTTGGAGAAACCAAATTGGACGAGAGCAGAAAGTTCTCTTGTGTAGAATTGATTCCCATGGTCAAGTAGATAAACATAGGGACCAGTTGTCAAAATCTAGAAAAGGGTATTATATACTTTTTAAAAAAAATTTCAAAGTGTCATTGACAGCATTTTGAATATTTGCCTGTCTCCAGATTATGGATCCCCTAGATTTATAATGTTTATACCTTGGACATACACTTTATAAAAAACAACAAATAAAATTTTGAGCTCAGGAGTTCAACACCAACCTGCGCAAGAGTGAGAGCCCATCTCTACTAAAAATAGAAAAACTAGCATGGGTAGTTGCACACATGTAGTCCTAGCTCATGTAGTCCCAGCACTTGAGACCAGGAGTTTGAGGTTGCTGTGAACTATGATGCCACGGCACAAAAAAATAAAGTAAAGGTAAAAATAAATTTTTGAAGGCATAATTTTGGCAGAGGTTGCAGGTAGTCTATGCTAAGATATGCATATTCTCCCTTCCTCCCTTAGTAACAGTAATCCCATTTTAGTTTGACAAGGCAGGATAAAAAGTAGTTTCCAGAGTTGCTTGCACTGATGTGTAATCATAGACTTGAAAGAGAAAACACGTGCACAGAGGCACACATACAATCGAATCATCTAGAATAGTTTAATTCTCCACTCAGCCTTTCTTTCTTTTGACAGGTCACTTAGAGGTGATAGCTAGAGCTTTAATGTTTCTTGTGTAACAAGAGATGACCTGGAAGATGAAACCCATGAATCTGACAGTGGAAAAAGAATCTGCAAATCTGGGTTACTGTTGCCAGTATGAAAACATAACCTTACACATCCTAACTCTTGGCAGGATGTGGTGGCACACAACTGTAATCCTAACACCCTGGGAGGCTGATGCTGGTGGACTGCTTAGATTTGGGAGTTCAGAGACCAGCCTGTGCAACAATGAGACTCCACCTCTACTAAAAAAATAGAAAAACCTACCCAAACATTGTGGTGCATGCTAGCTACCAGGGAGGCTGAGGCAAGAGGCGCTCTTGAGCCCAAGAGTTTGAGGTTGCTGTGAGCTACGATGATGCCACAGCACTCTATCGAGGGTCACAGAGCGAGACTCTGTTTCAGAAACAAACAACCAAACAAACAAACAATTGCCTAGCTCTTGAATCACTATATTCAGTAACACAGAGGGAGATGGGGACGGAAGGGATCGGAGAAAGAAAGGAGGAAAAGAGATCTCTATGTCACAGTTGATTACAGATACGCTATCTTTCTTAATGTGAAAGGTACTGGTGTAAATCTGAAAGGAGATGATTTAAGAGGATATATGTGAAAATGTTCTTTGGATCTTTCTTTCCAAAGTAGCCGAAAGCTGCAGGTAATTAGGGTCCCTGAGGTAGGACAGATGGGCAATGGAGCGGAGGCATGTTAAGGTGCACCACACAGCAGTTACAAACTTTGGAAAAAATATGTAATCTGTAACGTAGATTGCTCAGAAAAACATTGTGTTGGATTATAAAATGTAAAAAATATTATAATGCAATAACATATATCAAAATTCTTAAATATGTACACAAAATGCAAAACTGTATGTTCTGTGAATATATTATATACCAACGAACAAACATCAACACATCATGTTTCTTCAGGGGCAGAGTGAATTGGAGACTGAAATGAAGGTAAAAAAAGAAGGAAGAAAAATAAAGAGACAAAATTTTAAAAAAGGAAAAAAATTGTTCCTTGGGAATTATAATTAATTGAATTTGTTGTACCTGAGGTACAAAATATTAACAATTTGTTGCTGTATAGGAGGATGCCAGGGAAGTAGGACAACTGGCAGTGACACTAGTTGCCAGTACACAGAATCCCGTGTACCACAGCTTATGTGTAGTAGCTACTCGTTAAAAACTATGAGAATAGTTTGCATTCTTTAGAATTATATTCTACTTGCTTTTAGAATTTAAACCAGTAGGATTCTTCAACTCTTTCTGATAGGTGAGCAATACTAGAATTTATCAAATTGCATTTCAAAAACAATAGTATTGTTTCACATATAATTGTGGGATATTCTGTTTATTCTTGTTATTATTCTCTTTATGTCACCAAACATGCACATAGCATCTATAAAAGGGATGGAGTCTTCCGAGAACCCTGTTTCTCTGGCATTGTTCTGATTCTACCATAATCCTTGGAACGAAATACAGTGTGACATGAGTGTGTTTTGCTTTAAGTCAGCTCAGAACATGTCTACCCTTTTGATTCTTTCAACCGCACATTTTCCAACGTGCTGGAAAAACTGCTGTGGAGGTGTCTGAGTAGGCGAAGGCACATCTTCATCACCAGCTAATGTCTTTGCTCTCCGAAGGCAGGAGAGGAAGCCACGGAAGATGCCTCCACATCTGGGTCCTCCAGGCGGCGGTTCTGCTGCTCTCCCACTGTTTTCTTCATTAATGCTAATCTAGTCTTGTAAGAATTGGCAACTGCTTCGCAAAATTTGAACATTTTTTCCCCTTTAGAGAAATAGATCAGAGAATTTATGGCACTGATTAAATTTTAAGAAATAGTTATGAAGTCAGCTCCTGGCCCCAAAGATATTGTTCAGTGTTGCTCAACCTGAGAGGACAGTTGGCTGCCATGATTCTCAGCATTGTAAACAAATCTTCATTCCAAGAAATGTTATTCCGTGAGGAATTTTGGTAAGTTCTTTGAAAAATAAAATGAAGTCATGGTGTTTAAACAAAAGCCATAAGATCTAAGTCTTATCTGAGGATAAAATGCATATCCCTCCTTACGAAATCTTTAGAATATGAAAAAAAAAAGTAACTAGTATATGTACAGTAAGTATATGAAGTTAGATGCAAGACCCATAACAACATCATAATTTTCATGTTAGACAATAAAAATCTTTTAAATTTTAAAATGGGTGAGAAAGTGATTTTTGATGATTCTTTTTTTTGAGAGAGATGTACAGACAATATTCTTGTGTTTCCTTTTATTCATTCATTCATTCATTCACTAAAAAAGAAAATAATAATTGCTGAGTTCCTTCTTGATTCATGGAGTTGTTCTAGTTGTTGTGAGGATTAAATGCTGCTTCTGGGAAATTTAGATTTTAGTACGAGAGATCACATGTACGTGTATGTGGCAATTTTGGTATGAAGTGAGCAATAGGGACTAGGGACCTTACAATGAATGCTGACTGGTGGGTAAAGTGAGTTCATGAGATAATTCCCATAAACTGGCATGACCTGGGGCTAAAAATGTTTCTTTCCTGGAATTCACGCCATTGTGAAATTTTCCCCTCTTGAGTGTGGGTTGGACTTGAGTACTTGCTTGTAATCCAACCAATCAAATAGATCCACAATTATACGAGGGACTTTATCAAATGCAATCAGTATAACCTAATCTCTGTGCTTTCAATGAATCCTGAAAAATAAAAAAATAATAATAAAATAAAGTTATGAGATGTAGCATCTGAGATAAGTTTATAACAGACTGTGAGTTCTGTGTTGTATGCAGGCTCTCTTGGCTCTTCTGTCTTGCTCACACTGCAAAAGTAAATGATACTGGCGCAATGCGTCCTGTGGAGGGTCTTGTATGGCAAAGAAGGGAGGCGGCCAGCTTCTGGCCACCAACCAGCAAGTAACTGAGGACCTCAGCTCATAATGAATCAAATTCCAGCAACCATGTACATAAACTTGGAAATGGATCCTTTGCAGTTAAGACTTGGATGACTGCAATTCTCCTAGAAACCCTGAGGGTAAAACCTTGTGAGAGACTCTGAAATAAAGGTCAGTGCTGTGCCTGGATTTCTGACCCCAGAAGCCATGAGATAATAAATGTTTGTCATTAGCTTCTATGTTTGGGGGTTGCTTTGTTAAGAAGGTCCAAGAGGAAGAATTTGCAAGTCCAAATAACAGTCTTTGGAAGACTCCTACATGTTAGAGAGAAAAGACAAAGGCATAAGCTTGCCGACCTTAGGGTCTGCTAATAAAATATTAAACAGTAATTATATGGATACTTATTCAAGTCATACTACGTTCAACAAAGGAAATGAGCAGCGGGCAGACAGTGTGTAAAATAAGGGTTTCTGGTTTGAGCCTGGGGGTGAGTAATAATCTCTCCCCCAAAATTATACTTAATAATTTGAATAAATTAAGTAGGAGGATGAGAATAGTGCTTTGGATAAAATTTAGGGAAGTCTACCCCTACAGAGAGGGGAGAAGCACGTGTAGAGGCCCTGGGGCAAGGAAATAGTGAGACAAAGTCTCTGACATGGTGAAATCTTTATGACATTAAATTCTTGAGACTGTTCTTCAGGCAATGATAAGATTTTTAAAAAATTTAAGCAAGGAGGCAACATAGTCATATTTGACAATTTAGAGGAATTACATGATTCTTGTTATCTCCTGGAGAGAGCATTGAATTCTAGGAGGCCAGTTAGGAAACTGAGAGATGACGGTGGTGCCAACTCAGGTGGCTATGATGCTGCCAGATGAGGGAGGGATTATGTTATACTCTAGATATTATAATCCGGTCTACTACTAAAATATCATAAAGTTATAAAATATCTAGATTTAACAGAGGTCCCAATGTTTACTAAATATGAAAGTTTTTTGTTTAATCAATCAGAAGTACCTAAAGATGAGTTGTTATATAAAAGTAATCATCATATAGTCAGAAAGGATACATGGGATAGAAAAGTAAAAAGAGATTAATTCTACTTTGTTGCAGATTTCACTAGTTTAATATTGTTTCTATTTTTCTACTTCTCTAAAAAATGAACATAAGAACTTATATTGATATTCTTGATATTTGTCTAAGAATTCAGCTGATTATATTTCCATACTCATCTTTTGGACTGTTTTGGTTTATATCATGACTACAAAGATGGGCAAAAATTGTATTTTTTTTCTAACCCATGTGAAGAGGAGGAAAATATACAGTAAATAACAGCAGGGTTATTTTTCTTTTATTACCCTCCCCCCTTGGAACATTTTCTCCCACAAGATCAAAGTTCAGTATTCAGTGATATAAAATAATGAAGTGCCAGGGACATTAAAAAATTGACATTTAACATTGCAGAGTTAAATGGAGAGTTATTGATACCTTCTGTATCAATACTATACAGTTTCCAGGAGGAAAGTGTTGAATTACTTATAGAAAAATTTTATTTTCAATTCATATTTATAATAAGGAAAATATTTCATATTATAGCACAGCTGTTCTCAACCTGTGGATCACAACCCCTTTGTAACAATGAAAATACATCACGGCATTAGGAAAGTTGAGAACCACTGTTATATAATATCCCATACTTTTTGGCGATACAGAAATACTATAGTGAGATGAGACGATTTCTGGCTACATCATTGATAATGAGATTATTTGGCAGATTTTTTTTTTTGAGACAGTCTTATTTTGTTGCCCTCTGTAGAGTGTCACGACGTCACGGCTCCTAGCATCCTCAAACTCTTGGGCCTAAGTGATTGTCTTGCCTCAGCCTCCCAAGTAGCTGGGACTACAGGAGCCCCTGCCACATGATCAGCTATTTTTTTTAGAGATTTCGCTCTGGCTGTGGCCTGGGCTGGTCTAGAATGTGTGAGCTCAGGCGATCCAGCCGCCCAGAATGCTGGGATTATAGGCAGGAACCACTGCACCTGGCCTGGTGGTTTCTTTTCATCTTTTCCTCTACCTAGAATAGATAAAAACATAATTAGAGATTTTCTCTAGTTAGATTCTATGGTGTAAAAATCAACATATGAAAAAGTGTATACTATAAAATTAAGAGTTGGTATTGTGCCTATTATAAAGCATTTTGAAAGATAATGTGTATTTATTTCTCTCCGAAGGACTATAAAATAATTAGCTTTCCCAGTGTACCTCCATTTGTACTGTGGCAAGTATATGCAAGTAGTATACTTACTCATGTCTTCAAATTATTCTCAGGGACAGCACTCAGAAATTTGACCTTATTTTCGGTTCGATACCACTTTCAACTCCAAATTCTGTGACTCTTTGAATAAAAGCATGCCATGTTTTTCCAAACGCTGGTGCTTTCCCAGGAGTCTAGTTCCCTGCCTTCATTTAATGATTATTGGGCATAATTGTTCAGGTTTCACTGATTAGCATCTGTCACCTTGACAGCCGTTTTAACCTTATTCTGATAAAGGGCAAATACTGTCTCATCATCTTTGGGTTATTACGCTTGGTTCATACTCAGTGATTATTGACTCCGTACCTCCAGCTCAGATTTAAATAAAAGGCCACTTATACCATATTAGACAACCCATGCTTTAATTTCATGAAGGTTATGCTTATGTCAGGAGCTGTTAAGCC
>NW_003852431.1:15285983-15297206 GCF_000181295.1 Otolemur garnettii
AAATTAGAAGCCAGAGCACGTCATACCTCTGCCAGACACTTGCCACTGTGTCCATTGCTATTCCAATTAAAAGTCATATTTCCCCCTTTGACTAGATCTCCTATTACCATTGTCTTTCCTCTAGCTTTCTTGCTCTTCTTTAAACACTCTGATTATGTTTCCACCTTAAGTCTTTGGTTTTCATCTTCCTGGAATGTCTCCTCCAGCTGTCTTCATGGGTAATAACCATGCCTTCTTCAAGTCTTTTAAATTAGCATCACCTTCTCACAGTCTTATCGTAATCACTATATTAACACATAGTCCTACAATCTATCCTCCCAATTTCCTTACCTGGTCCTTACCCTTTTTCTTGGCACCTACCTATGTATCATCTTCTAGTGCACTATTTAATTCTCTCACTTGTTACTCTCCTGCTTGTAGCTTCCTACTCATTACCATCTCCCCATACCACCTCTTGCCCCACCAAAAAGAGTGTCAGCTTCAGGTTGAGATCACTTTTCTCTTGTTTCTCAATGTATTCTCAGTGCTTAAAACAATTCTTACAAACATGATGAGAGGTCTATAAAAATCTAATCAGTGTCTGTCAGGTACAGTGTGAGCTGTAGTTGTGTTCTTCACTCAGGAGCTGTGCCATATACCTGTACATTGCAGCTGTTGGGGGGACTCATGAATCTCCCTCTCCCCGTTTTTCCTCCTCCCCCCTCTTGAATTTAATATGGACCTGTAGTTCTTAATATACTAGTTTTAACATAGTATTGACTACACGAGGTACTTGATTTTCCATTCATGTAAGTCAAATGTACTTGACTTACATTGTTTAAAAATACCGAATTAGTGAATGAATCAATAGAAAAATTTTAAAACGAAAATCTAAAAACCAACAAAACAAATATGAGATTCAGTAGAAAAATGTGCGTGGATATGGGCATATTTTTAGGAAACATAAACTCAAATAGTTAATGAATATAAAAGGAGATGTTCAGATTCACTAGAACAATATAAATTAAAGCTATTATAAATATAAGAGATTGGCACAATTAGAAAATTGGATAAATACCATAGTTTGATAATATGGAGCCAGAGTAACCCTCTTCATGCACTATTAAGGGATATGAACTGGGATAGCCACTTTGATATGCATTCTGGCAGTTCTGTCCTCAGTTAATTATGTTTACCGCCCATGGCTCAGTGATCCCTGGGCTTGATATTCATCCCAAAGGAGGTGTATATGAAAATATTTATCATAGTATTTTTTGAGCCAGAATGAGATTGGAAGTGACCTCGTTATACATGACTAAGGAGGTAGATAAATAAAATATACAGATGTACAACATGGAATTTTACGAATTAGTTAGAAATCATGGATTAGATATATGTTAAGCAAACTCATGAGATTATAAAAATGAATGCTGAAAAATATAAAGAACACACCTGAAATACAATTTTAGTGCAATGGAATTAACAACACTTCATATTTTATAAAGACAAACACGTATTCAACAATATAGATCAGCCAAATTGCAGTCTTTGTTAATTAGAGAAGGAAGAGCGGGCATAATGATTAAACCCACTGTAAGAGCATTTCCAGCTGAATAAGAGAAGGAACCGGCTCTTGGGATTCACTCCAGTGGTATTTGCAACTCCTGCTGTTTCTATTAGTCCCATTCTTCTTTAATCCTTTGAAGTTCCTCCAATACCTGTGGAACAAACTTCTGTATATGGGCTTGGTGCCCATAGTTCAATGGTTAGGGTGCCGTCCACATACACAGAGGCAGGCGGTTTCGAACCCAGCTCAGGCCTGCTAAAGAACAATAACAACTGCAACAGCAACAAAATAGCCAGGTGTTGTGGTTGGTGCCTATAGTCCCAGCTACTGGGGAGGCCGAGGCAATAGAATCGCTTAGCCCAGGAATTTGAGGTTGAGGTGAGCTGTGATGCCACAGCACTCTATCCAGGGCAACACAGGGAGACGCTAAGAAAAAACAAACAAACAAAGTATTGTATAGAATCTCTTTTACCAAATAGTTAGAACAGAAAAAAAATTAAAATATATTAATTAGAATACATTTAAATATATCTTCCTCCAAATTTTAGGTTTCCTAAAATAAATAGAATTACAGCAAACTAAAATCTTCTGCAGGCGAAGGGAAACAATCAAGAAATTAAAAGGCAACCAATGGACAGGGGAAAAAATCTGCAAACCACATCTGATAAGGGGCTAATATAAACATGTAGGAAGAACTCTCATGACTCAATAGTAGAAAATGAATAATCCAATTAAGAATGGCAAAAAATTTTAACAGACATTTTTTCAAAGAGGACATAAAAGTGGCCAACAGGTATACAAAAAGTCACTTAGCATTAGACATGCTAATGAAAACCACTGTGAGACATCACTTTAATACCCTGAGAATGGCCCTCATTCAAAATACAAAAGAGTTTAAATGTTGATACAAGTTTGGAGAAAAGGGAACACTGGTGCACTGTTGGTGAGGATATAGATTGGTGGGCATTATGGAAAATGTATGGAGGTTCCTTAAGAAATTAAGAATTGTACCATATGTCCTTGCACTCCCCCTTCTGTGTGTATACCCAACAGAGATAAAATCACCACATCTTAAAGATATCAGCACTCTCGTGTTTATTGCGTCATTATTCACAGTAGCCAAAACTGGGAGACAACTTAAAGGTCCCCCCAAAAATGAATGGATAAATAAAGTGTGGAGGTAGGAGTATACAAAATGGAATATTATTCAGCCTCAATAAAAAGAGATCCAGACATTGGCCACAACATGGACAAATCTGGAGGACATTATGCTACGTGAAATAAGCCAAACACAGAAAGAAAATTGTTGTGCGATGTCACTTACATGTGGAATAAGATAGATATAGATAATTTAGATAATTGATATAGCTAGATAATAGATATAGAACTCAAATACACAGACTGGAACAGTGGTTACCTCAGGTAAGGGAGGGGGGAAGGAAAAGAAAACAATAGCAGGTATGTAGAACCAAAACAGTTTAGCAATCTCATGTATGACACGAAGACTAAACTTAATAAAATTCTAATAGGGACTTTTGTTAAATAAATAGAGTTTAACTGCACTTGTCACAAAAGTAACTGTGTGAGGGGGTATGTTAATCTGCTTCAATACAGTATTTTACTATCTCCGTGTATCCCGTAACCTCCTTACAAACTTCAATTAAACACAATAAAATTTAATATTTTTAATTTGGAGTTTTTAATAACTTATCATAAGTTTATAACACTTGTGTGCACAGCTATATCTATTGCTATTATCTATCTATTGATCTATCTGGATATCATCTATGAGGACAGAAAGATATATATAAAGTCAGGGAAGGGAGCATGGAACATTGGAAGAATATTTGATAAAAGGCAGGCCAGGATGGGAGCAAAATTTGGGGGTAAAACAGGTCCATGGTCAGGGTTAGCAGCCAACACTCCTAGCAGCTGGAAAGTACCTGGGTCCTGAAGGAGTCGCATAGCACACCATTGTGGCCACCAGGGGGCCAAACTTCTATCATACTACCCATTACATCAACCTATGTCCCCCTCTTAGAATGGATGTGTGGCTAGAATAAAAGCTAGAAAAGCAACCTCTTATCATCCTCAATTCCTTTCTTTTTATCCCTAACCAAATTTTTTCTAAAAAATAAGGTGGTAATCATATTTCTTTGTGGTGGCACTTAAAATCATTAGAAAAACATTCTTTAATCATTCTTTAATTCTCATGTTCATCTATTTATTCAAAGCATTTTTATTAAAAATTTGCTATGTATTTAATAGATTAAAAGTAAACTTTCATTTTTCTTTTAATTTTGAAGAAAGTACTATTCTGCCAAGTATCCAGTTTTCTTTATCTAAATATGTAATTTAATATTGGGATAAGATAATGACAGCATAATGACAGAATTCCAAGAACCGCCAAGAGGAAAGAAAATGTTAGCTACAAAGTATCTTTTTTCTTCACCTCTAGTTTTTCTTGCAAGCAAAGAGGGAGAGCGCTATCTTTCAGAAAGCAATTTGTCAGCAGGGAAGCCAAAACACTTCCATCTTTTTTCAATAAACATGAATTATGCTCTCTTTCAGTAGAATTCTTAAACTCATTAAAAAAGTCAACTCTTCTTATTAGAAAATCATAAAATAGGCATTCAAACTTCAATTACACTAATATTGACAGCATACTCCATATATCAAAGTACTATATTTGGAATGCTATTAGTGTTGCCTTTTTAGTTTTTCAATGTATGTATGGGAGTTAATATTTTGGAATGTGGTACTCCTGTGTTCAATTTTAGTTGGATGACATTGAGTAAATTACTTAATATTCTCATTTCTCAGTATTTTCCTGTGTAAAATGGGGATAAGCAGGACCATCAGTGCCATAAGTTTAATTAGATTTATTAAAGGACAATTTTGTTTAATTTTTTAACATAAAGAAAGTAGATTTAAATGTCTGTAACAGTTATTTATACCAACTTTTTAGATAACTACAGTATAAATAAACAGCCACTGTTTTAAAAAAACGAAATCATCAAACCTTTTGTTTTTAAGACTGTCAATAAATAAAATCTCTAGTTTGCCAAACTGATGCCTGGAGGGAACGTGGATTAGTCAAGTCACTACCTTTAACTTTTTTCATTTTATAACCTGATGGACCAGACTGTTTCTTACCAATGATTAACTGCAAGGACAAAATAAAGCTGATCCCATGATTTTATTCTCAACAATAAGTTGGTCTACATTTTAGAATCAAAGGATTAAGAGTCTCTGGTCACAAATGTGGATAAATGTAAGATCTGTGCAACAAGAAAATTGCACAAACTCTGAGTATCATTTGAAAAGAAGCCCAAATAGGAATTTTCCCTCTTTAACCTTGATTTTGAAGGAATGCATTGTCTATCTTTAAAAGAGATCAGTGGCTCATCTAGGAGCGAGGTATATGGTGTGATCACAGAACTAACATCATGGGCTGCACAGTTAAGGACTTTCCTTCCTTCCTTCTTTCCTTCCCTCCTTCCTTCCTTCCTTCCTTCCTCCTCCCCCCCTCCTTCCTTCCCTCCCTCCTTTTCTTCCTTCCTTTTTTCTCACTGTAATAATGTGTGGCACAATGAATCAGTGAAAATATATAGTACATATATTTGCTGTCACTAGAAAAACAAACAATTGTAGCTGTTACTACATACTTATCTCCAGAGTGATGGAATGTGATGTACTGATTATAGAGGAAATGATTACATAAAATCTGTTCCTAGTATATTCCCAAAACTAGATAATTTTATGTTGCATTTAGATATGATGTTAAGATATTATTAATCCAGTTTCCCAAATTAATCTTTCCTGAACGTTTTTAATGGTGTTTACCACTGATATTATCATTTAAAAATTATGTAGAAAATCTAAAATATAGTTTGTAAAATACAATTGTATCAGATTACATAGTGGAGTTAGAGGGGGGAAGAAGTTTGACGGAAAACAAAACAAAATAAAATAAAATAAAATTCATGGTTTCTAACACTCCACAGAAACCACGCTAATGCTATTGAAAATCACCCCCGACATTGATACATTTGCTATTAACAAAACACTTTCATACTTCTGATGTTATTTTTCTTTAAGCTGGAGGTCTTGGTCTTACACATAATAATTGCCCAAAAAAAGGTGGGGGGGAGATCAGTATAAATTAGTGTGGTTAAAAAAATAAGGTAGGTGTAGAACTTGAATGGGCTTACAAGAGATACGTAGAATTAAATGTCAGAAAAATTAAAATGACAGGGTATCTTTTTAGAGTTTGTAGCATGTAGTAAGGGAACAAACAATAGCTTCTATCCTTAGCTGAAGTTTCTGAAAAAAAAAAAAATCTCCTTGCATCAGGAATCCATACTCAATATCACTGAGTCATAACTTTGTATGTATTCCTTAGTGTCTCTGTACGGAATGGTTTCCCCTGGCAGCAGACTTCAAGATGAGCTTAGAGCACAGGCCCTTTGTTAGGAAATGCCCTTGGTATAAACACAAGTGGAAAAGCAAAGAACGAAGCAAGATGCAGAAGGTAGAGAAATTGAACTTGATAGATTGCCAGTGATGAACTCAGCCAAACATGTAGGAACTTGAACTTTCAGAACTGTACTATATTTAGGTAAGGGGAGTTTAATTTTACACACCTGTTATGATCTGTCATTGGATGCCATTGGCCTATGAACAGAGACGTGCCTTTGGACAAGGAAGATTTCTTCATCTGAGGCCGTCTCCAAAGCAGGCTGACGTCTATGAGGATCTTCAGTCACAATGGCCACAGTCGGGGACTGATGCCTTCATTTCTGATAGGGGATCTGGGCAGCACATCAGAGCCCGCCATATTATCTAAGAAACTTTTTCATTTATTAATGATGATATACATATAGATATATTTAAATGAGATCCTAACTTAAAAGTCCAAAGGAATAAATAATTATGGCTGAGAAATGGATGGGATAGCTTCTTTTGGTGGTTAATGGGAGATATGCCTAATAAAGAATACTGGAATCAGGTATTAGGGTTATAAAATATGGAAGGGTAATTTTAGTTTAATGCGTGTAAGCAATGGGGAGTCACCCACTATTGTGATTGGGTTGCTATAACAATGGAATGCTGGACGAGTGAGTAACATAGACCAGAAGTAAAGAAATCAACCAAACAGCTCTAGGAAGCACATTAGCATTAGCGAATGTGGGCCTAGACTTCTAAACACAGATAATAAAAACAGAGAAAAATAAATGTTACAAGAAATGCTTTTTAAAAAGGAACAAAAATAAACATAAAAAGAGAAAATGAATTGGATTTTGTTTTTGTGTTAATAGGAAGGCTTTAAAAACTATTGTCACAATTGAAAGTACATTTGTAATATGATAGGCTTTCATGTTAGAAAACGTTGAAACAGGCAGAGTCTCTGGCTCAAAGGAGTAGGGTGCTGGCCCTGTATACTGGAGGTGGCAGGTTCAAACCCAGCCTAAGCCAAAAAAAAAAAAAAAAAATGAAGAAGAAAAAGAAAATGTTGAAACTTACATTGTAAGGAGTATATAAGAGAGTGTTTATTTTTGTTTGTTTGTTTTGTACTTTTGGCCAGGGCTGGGCTTGAACCTGCCATCCCAGGTATATGGGGCTGGCACCCTACTCCTTGAGCCACAGGAGAGTGAATATTCTGAAATGATAAGAAATTTTTAAATAGCATAATATAGGCAGATGGCAGATGTCTACAAAACCTATGCATGACTGGCACTTCAAATATTTTGATTTTATAATGCACTTAGGATAGGCACCATCTAGATTGATTAATTTTAGAAAAAATAATATCAATTTTTTTGTTGTTGTTTTTATTTTTATTGAGACACCATCTCACTCTGTCACCCTGGTAGAGTGCCATAGCATCATAGCTCACATAACCTCGAACTCTTGAACTCAAGAAAACCTCTTTCCTTGGCTTTCTAAGTAGCTGGGACTACAGGTTTTCACAAAAAAAGCCCACTACTTTTTCTATTTTAGTAGGAATGAAGTCTCACTCTTACTCAAGCTGGTCTTGACCTCCTGAGCTCAAGCAATCTACCCACCTTTACCTCCTAGAGTGCTAGGATTATAGGTGTGGGTAACCTGCCCATACCAGGATTTAATAGCGTGTGTCTTAGATGTGGTGCCTCTAGAGAGTCATAACCTGTGTCTTACATGTGTTGCATCTAAAAGTATAATATATAAGGCTCACCAGCTGACCAGGAAAAAAAGCCTAACTGCACCTACCTGCAGCTTACCCACAGGTCCAGAACCTCTTTTTTAAATTACCAGGCAGACCCAGTAAGCTCTGAATAAATAAACTATAGCAATCTTTGAAAGCACTGGATGAGCTGAAATTATACAGTATCTTCAGCTAAGAATAGGAGTTATTGTTCTCTTAACTACTCTACCATAAACTATAAGGACAATACCTTGCTACACAGTAAGAATGTATCCACCTTGCAAGAAAGTGTCCCAGTCCCGGCAGAGTGCCTGTGGAGCTGGAGCTGGTGGTTTTGAATCCAACCTGGGCCTGCCAAACAACAATGACAACTGCAACCAAAAAATAACCAGGCATTGTAGCGGGCACCTGTAGTCCCAGCTACTTGAGAGGCTGAGGCAAGAGAATTGCTTAATCCCAAGAGTTTGAGGTTGCTGTGAGCTGTGACTCTACAGTACTCTACTGAGGAAGACATAGTGAAACTCTGTCTTTAAAAAAAAAAAAAAAGTATCCATAGAGTGAATTTAAATCACATTTTCTTTCAAAGTTATATCTTGTTTTTTTGTATATTTTTTCTAAGTAGAAGCTTGATTGTGGCGTTGTGTAATCACCACACCACAACTGAGCTTTGGATTATTACGTCCTCCTCCTCCAAATTTCATTAGTAGTCACTCCTCTGTCCTCTCTAGTGTCACCACCCGGCAGCCACTTTTACAATTTATGTCTATCTGAGTTTGCCTGATGTGGACTTTTTATATAAATTGAATCATACATTATGTGCCTTTTGTGACTGGCTTTTCTTACTAAATCCAAATTATTTTGCGGTTCATCCACAATGTAGTAGAGATTTATAGTCAAATAATATTTAATTGAAAGAATATGCCATATTTTATCAATTTCTCAGTTGATGGACATTTGTATTATTTCCACATTATGCTTTTATTGATAATGTTGCTTTGAACATTTATTTTAAAGTTTTGTGTAGACATATGTTTCCCTTTGTCATGGGTATACACCTCTGATGCTCAACCCTAAGAGCACCTACCAAATGGTTCTCCAAAGTGACTGCATCACTTTATATTCTTAGAAATTAATGAGGCCTCTTTCTATTTTTGAATAATATTCTCTAATATTTCCTTCTGAGACAAAAATGGCATTATGATAATGGTGACTTATAAATATGCATATAAGTATATGGAGGGTACTAGTTACCTTATATACTTTGGTTATGAGGAAGAAAATAGAGGAAAAATTGGTGAAAGTGTTATTAAAGTATGAATTGGTGATCATACTATTTCAGAAAATTGATAAACATTTTAAAAACTGATTTTCAAATGAATATATGAGGTTTAAAATTTCCCAGCAACACATCAGATGAAAGTGAATCATCCTATTGATAAAGAAATGCCTCTTCTCAGGGCTAGACACAGATCTCGTTTCCTGGGAAGACTAACACATGGCTCCTTTGTCTAGGGCTGGACACAGACCACATCCTCTAGACCAACCCAGGATCCTAAAAACCATCTGCCTGGTGCTCTACCTTGGTCCCAGAGATTCATTCTTTGAATCTCTGAGACCAAGGACCTGACAGAGAGAGATTACAGCTGCACTGTGAAGGTAGGTTTAAAAAAGAAGTAGGAGTGGAATCAAGTCCTCCCATAAATAATGGAGGACAAATTTTTCTCTCTGGAAACATAGGAATTACAACAGCTCTTTTAAACTACTTTAACTCTGTGCTGAATAAAAAGTACTACTAGTGACATTGGAGAGGGGAGGTGTGGTGGAGAAAACAACACAGGATTCTAACAAATGATTCTTTACTTTTCTAGCAAAGATAATGGATGCCCAACAAGAGTGATATGTGAAGTGTAGGTCAGATGCACGAGACCCTATTCCAAGCACTGATGTAACCTTGACTTTTCTGCCAGCTGACCACATTCTGCATTGATTTCCAGACCCTGAATCTTACAAACTGCAATGTAAAACAATGCTTATGTGGAAGAAAGCATTCTAAGCTACAAAATCCGAAGGAATTGGAAAAAAGGAGGGACTTTAAGAAGATGAGACATGATAATAAAAATGCCAAAGAGAGACAGAAAAGGTCGAATGTACCAAAGGAAACTGGAGTGACAATCACCATAGTGAAAACATCTTTCATGTTTCCAGGTCTCAGCCATCATTTCTGAAATTGCATAGACAGCAATGAGGTGTCGCTACTGCACATACGAACATGCCAAATACTGAAAGGATTTTCCTTCTGCCCATTCATATCATCCTAAACTGTCATTGGAAAACATCAGTCTTCTAGTTTTATGAAAGAGAAATGTCATAAACTTGTATTTACTTTATAATGGATATTTGGAAAGTTATTTTTACTTAGTAAAGCTCTTATCAAAATAAAACTTACTGGCTCTGTTGAACTAGAAATTATTTCCTGAACACAATCAGAGAATTTAATAATTGAGTTATATTAAATGCTGGGTACACATCAGACAGTATGATCAAATCAAGAGCACAAATTTTGCTTCAAAAATATCAAAACACATTCTTACCTCCTTTAAAACAGGCTAAGATAAGTCATTGTCTTAGGAATATTCATATGAAAATAAATAGCTGTATACCTAAACTTTGTGGGCCATGACTGACATCCACTTTTCCTCAGCGTTGTAAGAAGCACTTTGATTATTAAAGAAGTAACGAGACCATATCAAGATTCAGTATTTGCCAGCATTGTAAGTGGGTGCTCCTTATGGCCTATCTAGTACATGTAATAGTCAGGATTATTTCATGTCACCCTGTTTCCTTTTTATTACCAGCTATGTTCTCCTTCTTTCATTTATAAATGAGATTGCCATTTCTCCTTTCTTTTCGGTATAATCTCCCCCCCCCCCGACTCTTCATTCTTCGTAAAGTAGTATTTTGAAAAATAACCTTCCACCCGTTCTACATCTAATTCTATTTATAATGACAGTTATCATTTATAGCATTGAAAATACCCTAGGCATGTGTCAAAAAACTTACATTCATTATTCTTCACAAACTTCTAGTTAATAAATACAAAGACTGGAGAAGTTAGTTATTTTGAACAATAATGCAGAACTTAAAAGAGGAGCATGTAAATTCAAATCCATTTCATGCTGAGCAAACTTTTCCCCCCATCTCATCTCGAGTCAGTGAAACCACTTTACCTAGTATGAATAAAAAGATAAACTTTTAGATGGTCTTTCCTTAAGATTTTCGCAGGCAAAGGCATAAATGGAGATCAATGGAGTAAATGACTAAATATTTTAAGATTATAAATCAAGTTATAAATTTGTAAATCAAGAGGCTTACAACACCCTTCTTCCACATCTTTTGTTTCCTAATTACAGCCCATTCCCCTTCTCTCCTCACTTGTGGTTAATCCCCCTCTGTGAGAGGCCTTGTTAGATGCTTAGCTCCTTGTCTTCAT
>NW_003852431.1:15297266-15308650 GCF_000181295.1 Otolemur garnettii
CTGACCTTCATCATCTCTTCCCACTTTGTTTGGCCTTCCTTGTGGTCTAGGCATCTTAGCACAATCTCCCCTTGGCTGTGTAGACATAGGGGAAAAGTATCTGCCTTGGACATATGCTTGGAGACATTTGTTAGGAAATTCTGAGGTCTAAATGATTGAGTGCTTGGAAATGAAATTGTAACTTTCTGGATACAGTCCTCCAGCTCCTGGCAACTCCATTTCCATGAGATAAAGAAAAGAGTGTGCAGTGTCCTCTGATGGGTGGCTCACAGCAGGTCTTAACACTTACTCAGGTACTGGGGCAATATGGGGAATAATCAAGTTCTGAGGCAGGTTTTAGTGACCTTTCTGAGAGTCACCAAAGTCCCTGAAGTCAATCCAGGCATAGGCCTGTTTTAATTTAGGCAGGGCATTAATAAGGATTTCCCCTATCATTAAATAACAAACTGTACTCATCTTGTAATTGATAATGTTTGTCTCATCTTGTCTTCTTGAAAGAATAACGAAAAACAAAAAAGAAAAGATTTATCCTCAAGAAAGTTTGAGGAAGCTAAATTATGTACTGCATCATGTTTGCTGTTATTGATTAACTGTAATTTGATGAAGAATCAGTAAGATTTGGTTTATTTTTTAATTCTCCTTATGGCCAAAAATCATATTTTAGAAAATGAAAAGAAAACCAATACCAAACCAATGTCAACAAAATTCTCACAATTCCTTGACTTTTAGAGTAAGTTGAAATCCTGGAAGACAGATGAATGATAAGTTCCTCAAACAAGATGGTATATTACATTCTCCTCAGGTACAGGAGGTGAGAGCCGGGCACACCTAACACAGATGTCAACAGTGAAGCAATTCAGATTTTTCTATCCCTACAGCAGTTCTGAGACAATGATATATGAAAATATATTGACTGGAAAGAAGAAATTAATTAAAAACGAGAAATTCATAAATGTGGAGGTTGAAGAACTCTCTGGGGTCACTCCCTTCCTGCAAAATAAAGTTTCTTTGTGTTCTGTTTCTTAGGGATACTCCCTCTCCTCCAACTTAGTGGGACTGAAATGAATGTCCAGGTCAGTTTTATGGCTTGAATTTTTTTTCACTACCTGTTCAGGTAATCAGTCAAAAGACAATGTGAGTGCCATTGCCAATGTCAATTAAATTAGGTCAAAAGTGTAACAGTGGTGGATAAAAAAAGGAAAAAAAAGATCAGATGGTTAAGCAAAAGCCCAAGACACTAGAGCACCTTATGGTATGAGCAAACAATTCACTCCACAATTTCTAGAGAGAGTAAGCTCGCAAACTGTTAAATACTGTTTTCCTTTGGGTAAAATTTTAATTAAAAAAGCAGCATGGATGCAGATTTCAGATCGTCACTATTCAAATAGCTGAGAAAGCTGTTTAAATTTTAAAACCTCATAGTATATCATTTTAAAAAATTTTGCATGTATTTAAATATGATTTTATCAGTTTGTAAGCTCACAGTAGAACAATGGAAACCCAGAATAAGTTTCATCTTTGTGTAATTCTATGGGGAGTTGTCAGAGGTTTGCTTCCTTATTGAGATTGGTCACATTCCCTGCAAACATTATCATGATTACTAAAGTCATTTTAAAATTGCTTTAAGAGAACCTATGAAAATGTCTTAGGAATTTTGGGCATGATCTAAATAAGTAATAGATATTAAGGAAGAGAAAACAAAAGCACAAAAGCAAAACAAGGTAAACAAAAATCGAGCAGTTGAATTTTTTTCCTTATTTCAGAGATTATACACATGGTCAGAATTTATTTTTAAAAAGGAAATTAAAATTAGCTCTCGCTGAATGATATAAGTACTTAGAATTGCACTCATATAATTTCACTTTGTTATACTTTCATATAGTTTGTGAATACCATACTATTTCTATAAATAAACCATAACTGGTCAATAAAACACAGGCTTTATTTTTTGGTCTTAAGGAGTTTCACTCTTATGCCCACAGCAATATTTATCATTTCGAAAAATGTGGTACATAAGCACTGAATTCGGTGTATATATTAGAGAGCTTTCCTTGTTATTCCTTTGATATTGTTGCTAACAAAAGCATTTTCCACAATGGAAAGTATAGGTAGTCAGAAATTTATTTATATGAATTACACACATACATAAACTAGGCATCCAGATTTATGTTTTGTGTGACCCTTTTAACTCCCTGTACTTGCTGTTAAGTTGTATATTTTTCCATGGGAGCACGTAACTCACGAGAAAATGACTAACATTGAAAACTCAGTTAAGTCTCAAAAACAGGCATTAGTTCTCAGACATGACTCTCCTTTTGGGAAATCAAAGTTTTTATTGCTGGATAAATTAATGTTTCAAATGTATGAATACAGATGCTGTTTGCAAATTTGTCACAATCTGTCTCCCAGCAGAAGAATTTATACTGTATACAGTAATAGAAAACAGAAAACTGCATATCTCACTAAATTGCAGCTGTGTGTGGAAGATTTATGGGATTATTTTTTGTCAGTGAAACATGTAGTGAAACACCCATGTATTTCACTGGAGTATTGTAAATGCACCACGTATATTTATGTTTAAACTTATTCTACATTTATATCACAAAATATATAATGCCCTTATTGCATTAAAAAGAACCATGTTAAATGTGTTCAGAGTTACTTTATTATTTCAAGAGCCAGTTAATATTTAAAATCTTGAACAGATTTTAACATTCAACTTTAGAAAAGGAACCCACATGATTTTTCACCACTTTTCTTAGGGCTTGACATTGCATCAATGCCCAGAAAATGAATTGTAAACAAATACAATAAGCCATGAGCTTTATTATTAACGGTAAGTAAATGCAATTGTTGCGTGCCCAAAAGCAAGTATTATATATAGGGAGAACTATGTCATTTTATGTCATTGTGCATAAACATATGTGCATATATGAAACTCATAATATTATTTTTAACAAATTATTTACATCCTGTAATGTTATTAGAAGAGAAAAGCTTAATATTACTCAGTATATCTCATGGCTGTTGGATAATTAAAAAAATCTTCTTTTAGTTCGTATTCAAAGCTGAAATACAGGAGCAGGATTTTTTCCAAAGATGTTTGGAAGCAGGGTCTTCTCCAATTTTCTATAATATTAACCTACAGATAAAATGGATGTCGCTAGAAAACTGACTCAACAATGTCATGATATCCAAAACTCATGAAGCATTACAGTTAGCCTAAGAAAGTCATTTGTAGAATTTAAACAAACTAGGCCAGAGTTTATATTTTAAGTCAAATTAAAGCCAAGCTTTCAACAGATTGTTACATTATTGTTTGAGAGAAAACTTTCTGGAAAAGCTAAATGAATACATTGAGTCTTACATATTTCTTGCTCTAATATATAACAGAATGACTTTAAAATGTTCGTAAAGGGGGATGGAAGGCACCAGCAGGAAGCCCTGCTAAACAGTAATAACTACTGCAACAAAAAAATAGCCGGATAGCCGGGTGTTGTGGCAGGTACCTGTAGTCTAGTCCCAGCTACTTGGGAGGCTGAGGCAAGAGAATAGCTTGACCCCAAGAATTTGAGATTTCTGTGAGCTGTGATGCCAGGTTACTCTACTGAGGGTGACATCATGAGACTCTATCTCAAAAAAAAAAAAGAAAAGAAAAGAAAACAAAAAATACGTACTATATAGGATAACATCAGCAAGATGGCAAAATAGGAAGCATTCCAAACTAGGAAGGGTTTAATCCCACATCCAAAGGCAACAGCAAAAGGAATATGAGGTTCTTGGTTTCAGAGACAAAGTTCAGTTCTCAACTGACAATCCATTCTTTGAGTCACAGACAAGAGAGTCAACACAATCCTGAGAGGTTTCAGTAATGCCCCTAAAATAGAAGGAAGTGAATCATTAGGGTGACTTGACGAAAGTTCTGATAGAAGAGGCTGATAAAACAGGGGATGTGACAAGCCTGTGTTTACAATCCTGATGACAGTGTACAATCCAGAGCACCACACTGAAGTGAGAAAAAGGTAACAACAAATCATCATTCTAAGAATCTTCTTAGGGAAATAAGATACAAGCCATACCAGAAGAAGGATGCATACAAGATATTTATCTTAATGTCATAGAATAAGAAAAAGAAGTTGCTGCACAAGCCTCCAGAAAATATTCTCATCAGTCTGTTAAAAAAAAGAAAAAAAAATGGGTGGTGCCTGTGGCTCAAAGGAATAGGGTGCCAGCCCCATACACTGAAGATGGTGGGTTCAAATCTCATCCCAGCCAAAAAAAAAAAGTGGTTTAGATTTAAAAAAAAAAAAATGGTGGGCTGGGTGCCCATGCTCAGTGGTTAGGATGCTGGCCACGTGTACCAGGGCTGGTGGGTTCAAACCTAGCTAGGGACTGCTAAGCAAACAAACAAATAGCCAGGTGTTGTGGTGTATGCCTGTAGTCCCAACTACTTGGGAGGCTGAGGCAAGGGAATTGCTTGAGCCCAAGACTTTGAAGTTGCTGTGAACTATGAAGCCACTGAACTCTACTGAGGGCCACATAGTGAGACTCTCTCAAAAAAATAAAATATATTGGTCTCAGAAATGGGTATGTACACAATGCACACTTGGGTGATGGGCACACTTACAACTTTAACTAAATGGTACAAAAGCAATGTATGTGACCAAAATGTTTTCATCCCCAGAATATATATTCTGAAATTTAAAAGAAAATATACACAATTTAAAAAATAATTCAAATAAAGAAGGAAAAAGCAAAAAAGAAAAGAAAGAAAGATGTAAGGAAGAGAGAACCAGAAAGATTCTGATAAATGCTTTGTCAGTTTAAGCATAGCAAAATGCAAAATATGTCATATGACAATTTTTTAAATAAAGACAAAAAAAGACAAAGAAAAACAATAAAAGCAAGATGAAGTTTATAAAAGTGAAAAAATGAAGAGGAAGTAGAGGAGGAAGGTGGGAAATAAAGAAAAAGATGGCTTAGTGCCCATAGCACAGTGGTTATGGCACCAGCCATATACACTGAGGGTGGCTGGTGGGTCTGAACCTGGTTCAGGCCTGCTAAACAACAATGACAACTGCAACCAAAAAATAACTGGGCGTTATGGCAGGCACCTGTAGTCCCAGCTACTTGGGAGGCTGAGGCAAGAGAATTGCTTGATCCCAAGCAATTTGAGGTTGCTGTGAGCTGTGATGCCAGGGATGCTGAGGGTGCATAATGAGACTCTGCCTAAAAAAAAAAAGTAAAGAAAAGAAAAAACACATAGTATATAGGGTAACATCAGCAAGATGGTAGAATAGGAAGCGTGGAACCCCCTTTTCACCAAAAGCACACTGGTTCAAAAATAATTCAGAGACAAATTCTGTTTATGGAAAATCCAAAAGCAAATTGAAATGTTCAATTTATACCTAAGCAACTTCTAATAACCTAAGGAGAGTCTTTCTTGAAATCCTGGAGTCCTTGTTTCTTTTCTAAATATTTGGTATGATTCATTCTGCTGGCATGGCTTATATCTCATATTCATAAGAACATATTATTAATTATGAATGTGAATCCACATTCACCATAGTTCTTAGGGAGATTTGAGACATCCTTACATCAGAATCCCTACTCCGGGCTCAGGTCATAGAATCAAAAACAGCTTCCCAGCTCCCAGTTCCTCCCAGGGCTGTGAAACAGCGAGTCTACATGTTTAGCATCCCAACTTTTGTGTGGAAGTTTCCTAGAGGACTGACTTATGTTCTATCAGTCTGAGAACACTTACAGTACCAGAACAATCTAGGTACATGGTCGGGGAGGAGAGAGGAATAATGATAAAGATTTGGCGTGGAAGTTACAGCTTTCAGATTCTCCCTCGAGAAGGAAAGAGTAAATCGGTATATACATGGCCAGAGCATTTTGGGAGCTGAGGGCTCCCAAAATTCAACATACCAAAATATGGTGTATAGCAAAAGCATTACTAAGAGAGAAATATAGAGTAATGAGTGTCAACATTAGAAAAGAAGAAAGATATCAAATTAACAGCCTAATATTAAATATCAAAAAACCAGAAAAGAAAACAAAGAAAACCAAGCTTAGAGATAGCAAAAAAACTAGGATAATAAAAATGGAGCAAAAATGAACAATATTGGATCTAAAAAAAAGTAGTAAAAAACTCAATAAAACTAAAATTTTTTTAAAAGATGAAATAACATTTAAAAACCTTTTGTTAGACTTGCTAAGAAAGATAAAAGATACAAAGAGATGAGCAATGGAAGAGGATGCTCTCCTATACCAAGGGACCGAGGTTTAAACAAATAAACAAAGAAAAAAGAAAGAGGTGGCAGGACTATTGATACCACAGAAACACTAGGCTGACAAACTGGATAATCTTCAAGACATGACTACATTTCTAGAGAAATAAAACTTAGCAAGCCTGAATCATGAGTGAAGAGGATATCTGAACAAACCTGTAACTACGATGAGGAAGGCACCAGGAATCAGAAGCCTCCAGGAAAGATAGAGCTCCACTTGTGAATTCAACCTAACATTTAAAGGGTTAATGCCAATCATTATCAAACTCTTCCCAAAAATGGGAATAGGAGGGAATGCTTCCTAATTCATTTTATGAGGCCCAACATTACCTTGAAACCAAAGCCAGGCAAAGACGTAAGAACAGAAAACTGCATTCCAATATTCCTCATAAATATAGATACAAAAATCCCCAACAAAATACCAGCAAGTAAATTTCAATAGCATATTAAAAGAGTATACACCATAATCAACAAAGGTTTATTCCAGGGACACAAGGATGATCCAATATACAAAAATTAATTAATGTGCTAAACTACATTAGCTGAATAAAAATTAGAAATCACATCATCATCTCAATAGCTGCAGAAAAAGCATTTGGCAAAATTCAACATGTTTTTTTTGCGATAAAACTCTCAGCAAATTAGATATATAAAGAAAGTACCTCTTCATAGTTAAGGCCATATATAAAAACCCCACAGCTAACACTGTAATCAATGGTTAAAAAAAAGGCATTTCCTCTAAAATGAGTAATAATACAAGGATGTCTATTCTTACTGCTTCTGTTCCACATAGCACTGAAAGTCATAGGTTATGCAAAGAAAAAAGGGCATCCAAATTGTAAAAAAAAAAAAAAAAAAAGCCTTTTCTGTTTGAAAGTAGCATGATCTTATACATAGAAACTCCTAAATACTATCTAAAAATGTTAGAACTAATAATCAAATTTAGTAATGTTGCAAGATAACAAAATCAACTTATGAAAATATCAGTTTTATTTTTCTTCACTAACAACAAACTATGTGGAACAACAACAAATTATAACAACAAACTATCTGGAAAGGAAATCTGGAAAATAATTCAGTTTTCAATAACACTATGTGAAGATATTTTAAGAGACACAAACCAATGAAAGCAGAGCCTATCTTTACAGATTAGAAGACTTAATATTGTCAAAGTGTCTGTATAATCCAAAGGAATCTGCTAGTTCAGTTCAAGCTCTGTCAAATTCCCAGTGACAATTTTACAGACACAGAAAAAAAAATTCTAAAAAGTATACACAACTGGTAAAAAACTTAAATAATTAGAACAGTCTTGAGAAAGAAAAACAAGGCTGGAGGCATTATACTTTCTGATTTCAAAATATATTTCAAAGTTACAGTAATTAAAACAGGATAGTACTGACATAAAGACTGATGTATTGACCAATGGGATAGAAGAGACAGCCCAGAAATAACTTCACACAAATACAATGAATTGATCTTTTTCAGGTACCAGAATTATACAATGGAAAAAGAACCATCATTTCAATTAATGTGTTGGTTATACATGGGCGAAAGTATGAAAATAGACCCTTACCTTACCCTATATAGAAAAATCAACTCAAAGTAGAGTGACATGGTGTCAATGATTTCATGCATATGACATCAAAAGCACAGACCACAAAAACAAAAATAGACGACTTTAATAGCAAATTAAATCGCTTCTTTATTTAAAGGAAACAACATAGTTAAAAGGAAAGTTGATACAGAATAGGAGAAAATATATGCACACTACATATCTGATAAGATATAGATAATTTATAAAGAACTCCACTCAATTGCAAAAAAATACTGATAACAATTTTAAAATAGGCTAAAGATTTAAATTGATATTTCTCCAAAGAAAACATAAAAACTGTGCTAAAAATATCCATGGTGTTAAAAAGAATGCCATAAGGAAGACTTCATTCAGGACTATCATAGTAGGTATAGCTAACACTACAATGGAATTTTGCAATAGGGGAAGAGAGTTTTGGGCTCAACTCAGAATACAGAATGGGCAAGTGGTGATTTATGTCCAGAGCAGGTCAGTAGATAAAAAGATCATTCAGAGAAAATATCAGTAAGGGGAATACTGGCTAAACAAACATAACAGGACTCTTGCTGAATACAAGACATGGTGATCTGACATCAAGAGAGGGAGAGTGGAGGATGAGGACCTTGATCAGATAGAGAGGGTGATCACATACTGAGGGTAGAAGTTTCTTATCAAAATGACTATCAGAGTTCTTTGCTGAAACTGGATTTTTAAGGAATTGCACAGATAGGCCTAGGATAAGATTCAGAAGCCTAATTAAAATTTGGTCAAGTAAAGAATTTTTGTAAATGGCCAACAGGCATATATGATAGACACTCAGTGTCATTAGTTATCAGGGAAATGCAAATCGATTACACAATGAGCTATCGCCTCCCTTCTGTCAAAATGGTTATTGTCAAAACAAACAAAAAAAGACAGTAAGTGCTGTCAAGGATGTGGAGAAACTGGAACCCTTGTACCCTGTTGTTGGAAATGTAAGATATTACAGCTTCTATGGAAAAAGAGCATGGAGGTTTCTCCAAAAATTAAAACTAAAACTCCCTGCCTCTAGGTAAATACCCACTAGAAATGAAATTTTACAATGCACAAAAGAAGCAGAGTAGATCACATAAGAAATCAGAAAATCAGAAGGAAACTACTCAAATTTAATGGAAATATCTAAGACCCTTCTTTGTTGGGGGTCTATTATTTTTCTAATATTTTCCCTATCTCCATTCAAATGCATGATAATTGATCACATATTCATGTTGGGAAGTAGAAAGATAATCATTAATAAGACTGCAGAGTCTGATAGCGAAGACAATCAATAATTAGTAATTACTGAGTAATTATGTGAGGAAGGCACTATTCTAGGAGTAGTTTATGAACATGAGCTCACTTAATTCATACTATAACCATCTAAGGTAGGAACTACTCTCCCTGTTTTACAAATAAAAAGGGAATGTTTAGGCAGTTAGGTCCCTTTACCAAGGGCTGAAACTGGAATTCAACCTCAGCCAGGTTCTGAGATTTGGATTTATGACCCTTGCCACATTCGGGCTCTGGGAACAGTGCAGGGGGCTCTTCCTTCACCGCGCTCATCACACCTTGTTAGCACAGCACAGTTTCTGGGGATCCAACCATCTAGATTTCTGAGCTGCACTCTTACCTTGGGGGACAAGAAATTAAAATTGAATTGAAAAGACTCACCTATTAGGGGAAATGTCAAGGTGTTTCTTTTCCCTGTAGAAGTTGCCCTTGGGTCACTGAGACAGTAAGATGATACTATATGGGTAGATAGGGAGCAATATCACAAAGCCAGCTTTCTTGGCAGTCCAGGGCACTGGGATCCAAGAATTCCATGACGTGGAGGCTGCCTCTGGGCTCAGTCACAAACTCTTGGTCTGCTGGGTGGCAGGTGTTCCTGTGACACAACGCAAGGAAGCTCAATGCGCCTGGGCTAGCATTCCTCAGAGGGGTTTGTGACACAGCGGCCATGTGGATGCCCTGTGTATGTGAATCTTTCATGTCAAACATAAATGATTCACTGCTAGAAGAAGGAGCAGGAGGGAAGGGCAGAAGTGGGAGGGAAGAAGAAGAAGATAACATAGCATGCAAAATCCAAATAAAAATGCAATGAAAATGTTTCTTCCCAGAGGAGAAGAAACTCTATGCTGAATGCTCTATAAGGTGAATGGAAGTAAGATAAATGCAACATAAAGAGCTCCACAAGACACATTCTAAACAAAAAGCTAAGATAGAAGGGACGGTCATAAAGGCAAATAAGCAAAACTAAACTGGTATCAATGGAATAAAAATAACACATACATACAGTAGAAAAAGCTAGAGCAACCAAACTCAAATTCCTGACCTAAAAAGTTTGAGTTGACTGCAGTGAAGAAGCATGAGTATTTTTGAGAAATTAAGTTGACTAGAGAAAAAATTACATATGAGGGATAAATAAGGATAATACACCACAAAGTTGGGACAACTGAACAAATCTTATTCAAAATTCTAGTAGAAGAAATTTTAGCTACAATGTATAACAATTGAGTTAACAGTATAAAAAGGCAGAAGTTCTAAATAGGGTAGGTGGGATCACAGAGAACAACGGTTTCAGTTATAGTGATGCCAGGTTTATTCTGAATCCTTCTTGAAATAATTTTTGATAATAAAATGTATTCAACCTTGAGAGAAATAAAATTAAAAACAAAGGAAATCTCAAGAATGAAGAAATAGTGGTGGTAACTACTGAATTCCTACCCAAACAAAATAATAACTTTTGGAAATTATGTTTTCAGGACACACTATGAATATTTAGACCTTGTCAATAAATAACAAAATCACATGTAACAGCGATGAAAATGACTGGCTGTTAGGTGGGAGTACACAGAAAAATCTAATATTTCCTTCTTTCCTAACAGAGATCATCCAATGTTGTCTAAAACTGAAATAAGTAGTTAAATTAAACTCTTCTCTTTATTGCAATTTCTTTTTGTATCCTTAAGTGCAAATTTAAGAAAACATTATTTGCATCATTGGGAATTTGCGATGTGGGCTAATTCTCTCTGGGGTTAGGTAAGATCTCAGGTTTTGATTTGCATTTCTCTGATGATTAGAGACGATGAGTATTTTTTTCATGTGTTTGTTAGTCATTTGTCTTTCTTCTTCATATGTCTATGTCTCTATTTTTTGTGCCAATACCTTGATGTTTTGATCCCTGTGGACTTGTAGTATAACCCTGAGTCTGGTAGAATGATGCCTCTGGATGTATTTCTATTACTAAGGATTACTTTGGCTATACCAGTTTTTTTCTGGTTCTGTACAAAATGAAGAACTACTTTTTCAAGTGCTACAAAGTATGCAGTTGGTATTTTAATGGGGATTGCATTAAATCTGTAGATTACTTTGGATAGTCTGGACATTTTAACTCTGTTTATTCTTCTCAGCCGAGAACATGGTATATTGTTCTATTTGTTAAAGTCTCCCACTATTTCTTTTCATAGGGTTTCATAATTCTCTCTATATAGATCCTTCAC
>NW_003852431.1:15308836-15315562 GCF_000181295.1 Otolemur garnettii
ATTATATCATTAGCAAAGATCAAGAGTTTGCCTCTGCTCCATTTGAATGCCCTTAATATCTTTCTCTTCCCTGATTGTATTGGCTAGAACTTCCAGCACTGCTAAATAGTGGCAATAGTGGACATCCTTATCTGGTTCCAGGTCTAAGTGGGAATGCTTTCAATTTTACTCCTTTCAATTGGCTGTGGATTTGTCATGGATGACTTCTTTCAGTTTAATAAATGTCCCATCTATGTCTAATTTCTTAAGTGTTCTTGTCAGAAGAAGATGCTGAATTTTACCAAATGCTTTTTCTGCATCTACTGAGAGGATCATATGGATAGGAAGGAGCACTTTTTACTGTTGTTGGGAGTGCAGACTAATATAACCTCTATGGGAAGAAGTACGGAGAATCCTCAAAGACCTAATTGTAGCATGTATTTGATACCACAATCCTATTGCTAGGTATCTACTTGGAAAACAATAAATCATTTTATCACAAGGACATTTTAATTAGAATGTTTACTGTAGCTCACTTCACAATTGCCAAGGCCTGGAAGCAACCCTCATGCCCATCAACCCATGAATGGATTAATAAATTGTGGTAAATGTATACCTTGGAATACTATTCAGTCATAAAAAAAGATAGAGACTTTATATCTTTTGTACTAATCTGGATGGAGTTGAAACACATTCTACTTAATAAAGTCATAAAAACGGAAAGCAAATATCCAACCTTCTCAAAACTAATATGAAGTATTAGTAGTTGGTAAACTCCTCACCTAATGTACACAGTGTTATTATAAACAGCACACCCTTTGGATGAAGTGATCCATGAGCTGTGAGCTGTGATGCCACAGCACTCTACTGTGGGCAACAAAGTGAGACTCTGTCTCTCTTTTAAAAAAAACAAAACAAAACTTGAACTTTACCTTACAAACACTAACAATGTAACCTAATTATTTGTGGCCTCATAGTAGTATGCATTTTTAAAAAGGAAAACGTTAATTCTTAGGTGAAGAAACTTTTATTTTAATTTTTAGGACTGTTTTCAATTTAGATCATTTTTTGCTTTAGTGAAATTTGAGAAATACTATATTTAAATATTTTCTTAAAATATATGAAATTTTGTCCCCTTTATATTTTTATTTCTTTTCAAAATATGTTTGGCATGTTTATCTATTCCAGTCATTTAGACATTTATTGGCTTCAGGACCTCTTTCTACTTTTAGAAGTTATTGTGGGCTTAAAAGAGTTTTTGTTCATGTGCCTTATAACTATAGATTTTTATCATATTCCAAATTAAACCAGAGAGTTTTAAAAATTTGTTGAATCTATCTAATCTATGTAAAGTTAAAACTATTTATCTTAACACA
Organism: Otolemur garnettii; assembly: GCF_000181295.1. Lineage (NCBI taxonomy): Eukaryota > Metazoa > Chordata > Mammalia > Primates > Galagidae > Otolemur > Otolemur garnettii. The sequence continues at coordinate 15,310,192 of NW_003852431.1, forward strand.
TTTTGTATAAAATAAGTATATTTTTCACCACCACAAATATACAATGAGAAGAGTGGCATCATTTTACATGTTTACTATGCTCTGGAATGTGTAGATTAATAGGTATAGCTTTTGCACTCAGTCTGTTGCAATCTGTATGTGCTTGTGAACTGATAAAACAAAAATCCAACCTCCTCCAAATTTGTGGTTGGAAAAGAGAGGAGAATAAGTATGTCTGATAATAAACTCAAACTCTGTGAGAGGAAGTTTCTAAATGTCCTGTTGCAATGTGAAATTGCATCAATGAATGTGTCAGAGTCTGCTACACTAAAACACACAGGACTATCTTGTACTTTGAATAGCTCTTTGGTCTTGCATTATTTTGTAACACCATGAATTCACTGACCGTTTTGCATACATTAGTTTCAGAGAGTTATGTAACCTTTATAAAACATTGCCCTGGCTCAGTGCCTGTGGCTCAAGTGGCTAAAGCACTAGCCATATACACCTAAGGTGGCAGGTTCGAATCCAGACTGGGCTGCCAAACAATAATGACAGCTGTAACCCAAAAATAGCCAGGCATTGTGGTCCGCACCTGTGGTCCCAGCTACTTGGGAGGCTGAGGCAGAAGACTCACTTGAGCCCAGGAGTTGGAGGCTGCTGTGATCTGTGATGCCACAGCACTCTACCCAGGGGGACAGCTTGAGGTTCTGTCTCAAAAAAAAAAAAAATTACCCTTATAATACACAATATAAAATATAAATCACATTAAATTTGTCTTTTCATTTTATCAGGGATATCTTTTTTTTCTTTTAGACAGAGTCTCATTTTGTTGCCCTTGGTAGAGTGCTGTGATGTCACACAGCTCACAGCAACCTCTAGCTTTTGGGCTTAGGCAATTCTCTTGCCTCAGCCTCCTGAGTAGCTGGGACTACAGGCGCCTGCCACAATGCCCGGCTATTTTGTTGTTGTTGTTGTTGTTGCAGTTTGGCTAAGGCTGGGCTTGAACCTGCCACCCTCAGTATAGGGGGCTGGCACCCTACTCACTGAGCCACAGGCACCACCCATATTAGAGATGTCTTTAAGAATTAAGATATTGCCACTTTCACAGAAACAATGTTTCTACAGTTGAAATTTTTGCTGGAAAGTTGGAATTTTGTCAATGGTAATAAATATTGGCTGTTGTTTAATTATTTTCCTTTGGTGGCAGATCTTACATAGATCATTTTTGAGAAAACATCTGCCAAATTCCCAAGTGAACAACTGCAATTTGTCTGTCAGTCATGCTTTAGACAAAATATTATTCCTTGTGAAATGTGGCTAGTTTAACCCACCATTCAGATAAGTACACAGAAACTTTTCTTCAAGATAACCAGTCCATTTGGTATGCAGCAGAAGTGTTAAACGCTTATGTCCCATATTGTCATTTAGAATGTTGTAATGAGGACCACTCAAGAGAGATGTAATAAAACTGATCATTTTTACTCTTCTCTCGAGAACATTTCTCAGTAGAGCTTGCTTTTTCTTTTTTAAATCTGCTAGCCTGTGGTGAGGAAGACTTCAGTTAATACTGCCTTATTAATTTGTGCAAAGAAAACAGACCTCCACTTTAGCGTCATCAATATCCATACATCTAACAGGCAAATATTATCTTAGTATTATAAACAAAACTGGTTTCAAACTTGCACATTCTTTAATAAGGTCTTAGGGATACCCAGGGCATTGTAGACCAGTCTTTGAAAACTACTGATCTAATTTATACATCAAATATATGTGTGTGTGTGTTTGTGTATATATACATATATACATATACATATATGCAGTGCCATCCTTATAAATTTAATGTTTATTTCTGGTTGCTGGAAACTCAACTGTCCTTTTTTAAATGCTTTACTATGATACTTTAGTTATATAAGTGATATTTTAATAAAACAGTGATGTCAGAGTCTTAAAAACAAAGAGAAACCACAAGAGATTTGATGATTAAAAGCAACCTAAAGTAAGGGCACATGATAAACACAGAGGTCTATTAATAAAAAAGAGGCAGCAGGAAATGATCGTTCTAGAAAAGGCAGGACTAATTGGGAGAAGAACAGTAGGAATGCACAAAAAGATGTCAAGCCAGAGTGAAACTGCAGGATCCCTTGTACACAGCTGGAATAGTCCTGCTTTCTCACTGAGAAGGGACTAGATTGGAATAACTGAGTGTAGGTCACTTATCATTTGGTACGCAGTGACTTATAGGTATTCTTACCGATTATAAATGCAATCATTTTATGCAAATGGTTTCGTCATCTTCACAAAGAATCCAGCAAAAGAAAAACATTCTAAATATCAAATCCTCATGCCTACAGTGAGCAAACTCTGGGATGGTGATCCCCCTTCTGGTATGTTCACAGTCCTCCTGTCTCACGCCCCCTCACAGGCATTCTCACGTACATAAACCTTACCAACTAAGTTTAAATCCGGCCATTATGAGTATAAAGCATGTAGGATAAAAGTTAGCATCTGATTTTTTATTTCTAGCTTATTCATAAAAAACAACAATTACCATTCTAAATGTTCTTGACTTGTCCCTGACACATAGACACACACAATTTACAAACTTAGTAGACAATTTTTTTACCTTTTATCTTGACAATTGTATCTTACACAGTACGTGCAACATTCTTGTTTTCTAGTGCCATCCTTTCAGTAACAAAGATTAAAATGGGAAGGCAACATTCTTCAACTGTGAAGTACTGGATCCAATTACTTACAGCAACTAAAAGCAGAGTTTATTTTAATAGGATTTGTAGTAAAACAAGGCATATAAAAATCAGATGCATAGGCAAAAACTTTTTCATCTTTAATCATTAAGCTACCAGTACAAATTGAGCCCTGAAGTTATTTCACTCCCAAAGGAGATCAGAGATTTAAAGAATTCAGGGGGATTAAACATTCGTGTTTGAGTGAACAAGCTAAGTGTTTTTGTGCTTGCTATCATTAAAATGGTATTTTCAATGCTTTATTTTGGATGCATATACCATAATTTTTCTTCTTTCCAAAATGATGCTTTGTAACTATTCTAGGAGTGGGCATTAAAGGCTGGTGAAATGAATGTTTTATCATTTAACCCTCTCAAATGTTACTTTAGGCATATTTAAAGTGAAATGTATTTGGGGTGGGGGGTTGCTTGCTATCTGTTTTCAGAGCTCTTTCTTCCTAAATGGATCATTCTTCTTAGAGACTAGATATTTCTGTGTCTCTAATTGTCCTATTTACCTTTAATCTTATAAATTTTGTGTTAGGAAAAAAAATTAATAAGGAGGGAAAAGCATCTCCCATTAAGTGACGACATTTGAGGGTATGTTTTAGTATGCGACTATACAGAAATTTAATAACCAACTCTTACAAAATTTCTAAGTTTGCGTTAGATAAAATGTAAGCATGCAAAAGCTTTTGTGTCTATGAATGATTAATTATTCATCCCTTTTAATTATTTTGTAGGGTTATGTGTATAAAATGTAACATTTCCCTTTTGTGAATTAATAAACCAGATACATGAATAGTATACAAATCATTGTCCTCTGTTATGGGAGTCCAGTACTTAAGTTTACACTTTGAAAAAATATATCCTGACTGCTATCTATGTACCAGGTACTCTTTCAGCCACCAGACTATAAAATATAAACTAATTGAGTATAAAAATATATTATTTATAAAACAAATTAAGTAGGACGAAAGTTAGAATTGAGGAAGAAGGCCAGGATTATATAAAGGTTAGCCTAATTGACAGAAACTAGTTACCTAAAACACCGAAGAAATGTGGGGACAAAGGAGACAAGGGCAAAACTATCTCAGCTAAAAATAGCAATGTGCTGGGCCCCGTGCTAGGTGCATTACAAATTTTTTCTCATTTATTTTTTTACAGTTCAATATACGAGATAGCAGATCAGTTATTGTGTTCTTCTGCAAGTAACAGAAAACACTAACTCAAATTGGTTTAAATATTAAAGAAATTTAATATCTTGCAATAATTGGAATTTCAGAGATAAGGCAGGCTTTGGGTACAGTTCTGTCTGTGGCTCACTCATATCATCGAAACCTCACAACGCATCTGCCCCTTTGCTCTGCGTAGTTAACCCTTCCTCTGACTTTGATCCAGTTGGTTCATGGCACAAGGGGGTCACCAATGAGAATCAAAGGGAAATGATTCCTTCCTGCTTTAATTCCATTTAAAAGGCAAGAGAGGAAAACAAAGTACAAAATAGAAGGCATTTCTTCATTGTTGTTTGATCTGTTTAATCTGCATGCCCACCGTGACTGAATCCTGGGGCCCACAGTAATACCGTAAATTGATTTAGAATAGCCAGGATCCATATCAGGAGGTAGGAATGGAAGGAATCACTTTATCTGAGTAATTTTTGGAGTAGATGGATTTCTGAACAAAATTAAGAAAAATCAAGGCAGTTAAATTTGTGGGTGGAGGTTCACCAGGAGGTTGTTCAGTAAGGAAAGATGTTTTTATCACTGTGAGCATTTTATATAGTTAAGTGAGTTAGGATATAAAAGAGCTAATTAACTTACCCAAAGACAGACAAGTATGAGATGTGGGTTTGAATCAAGATGAAAGATTCTGGAACCTCCGCTCTGGGTGAGCAGCACAATTGCTAGCTGACAGCTATGAGATCAAGAATGTGTCCTTAGATGTCCCTGCAGTCCAAACCTCTAAAAGTCAAACCCAAGAGATCTTAACTTCCCAAGAGAGGAGCAGAATCATCCCTGTCTTGAGAGAGTGTTTGGTCTGCTCTGATGCCACATCTTCTCACCTTAAAATAAATAAATCAGTTTTATGTCCTGTGCTATCAAGTGTACTGATTTGAAATCCTCTCCTACAAATTGAAAACCTAGTGTTTTCTTTTACAGGGGTGTCAAACCTTTTCAATTTTCTGCCACACATTGGAAGAAGGATTGTGTTGGGCCACACATTAAATATCCAAACACTAGCAAAAGCTGATGAGTAAAAGAAAAGGTCTGTGCATTCTTTTGACAATCTGACACCACAGATAAGCAGAAGAGTACTCAAATAATGTGCATGTGGTCCTGCGGCCCTCAGACCCAGGGTTGGACACCCCTTTACAATTAAATGTATTAGAATACAGAAAATATAATTATGATATCCAGCATTGTGGAATATTATCTTTTTAAGCTTGTTTTTAACCTTTGTTTTAAAAATAAAATATTATGAATTTAATAAAAACCTTAATTTATCCCAAATCAATTCCATTCATTTCTTTCTATTTCCACATACAGCTACTTTCCTGAGTTGGTATTTGCCTTATTCTGTTTTAGCTGCTATAACAAAAACCTAAGTTTGGTAGTTTATAAACAATAGAAATTTCTTTCTTAC
>NW_003852431.1:15321327-15333743 GCF_000181295.1 Otolemur garnettii
TGGAGAAGTCAAATAATTTAATAAATTTTAACTCACTAGTAAGGATAAGACAACATGAGGGGCTGAAATGCTGGCTCAAAATTGTAATACCATGGGTCAACTCTTAGTCTTTACTTAGAAATATCAGAGGAAACTATTCCCCAGCTACTTGAATTCTCGGTGGTTTCATTATAGATTTTTTCTACAAAAGGAAAGAAAGAAAAGAATCTATTCATGAAAAGAAAAAGATCAAGTCAATAAAAAGTCAGTTATTATTATTATTTGGAATTAGGATTAAAATACACAATATATTACAGTGTTTAACATGAAAAACTCAAGGTCATTGTATAGGAGACACGTGAGAGCATGTTTAAACACAAGATGTTATTTCTAACATTTAGAATTGTCCAGTGATGTAAAGAATTATTTTCTATTCTCTGGGTTTAAGACAGTTAAAAATGGTATTTGTACATAAAGTGGATATTGCATAACATTTCTCCAAGACCCTTAACAATTCAAGATTATTTGGACATGCTGATGTATTTATTTTCAGAAAAAACAATTTTGAATGACACAAATTTTGTGTAATTTGGAACCCACTGTTAGGGACAACTGAAACCACTTGTCTTTGCTGTAATTTCCAAAATAAAGTGATTGCCAAAATAGATTTTAAAAATGGAACTAAATATTGTAGTTGAATTACTGGGCTTCAGGCCACTTAATGAATGAAATTTAAATAATGAAATGTTATTGAATATAATCTCTATTCCTAATTAAAATAAGGGTAATAATACAGCTCTTTTACTAAGAAAATTGAGCTTCAAAATGTTCATAAAACATACTTTTGTTTTCTTTTGACTATGAGGGATCTTGTTAGAAACAATGGCACAGCAATGCAGTCACTTTCATAGTTTCCATAAAGTCATCATTAGGTAAAGTTCAAGATTAATTACAAAAGTTTCCCTGAATAAAGTTTAAATTTGGACTAGTTTTATTCATCACGAGTTATGTACATATTTACTCTTTACCATGTTTCATACATAATTTAATATTTAAACCAACTTGCCTTCTTTGGGAATTTAGTTTGACATTTCATTTAGCAGCAAATAGAAGCTTGGTTTTTAATTGCATTTTGCTAAATTCTCACTTGTACTGTTTTCCACTTAAAAATATTTTTGAAATTTAATTGATGTCTTAATGAATACATATTTTTATATCCTTTGAAAGTTAACCACTTATAGAAGCTTTCCTTAAGAGGTGGAAGCAAAATAAAATGATCATAGTTTTTTTTCATGTATACATTAATGCATTTATGGGGTACATGTGCTGATTTCATATAGAATTAGGAATGCTTACATCACACTGGTTAATATATACCTCATCTTGTTTACTTAATCATTTTGTTAAGACATTTATACTCTACACTAATAGATCCAACATGTACCCTTGCATTATGCACCATAGGTGTAATCTCACCATTCACCCTCCCTCTATCTCTCCTCCCCCCTCCTCTCCCCCCTCCTCCCTTCAAAATCCTGGGCCATAGTTGGGATCTACTCTTCATATGAAAGTGTGAGTGATTGTAAATTGGTTTTATAATACTACTGAGGACATCGGATATTTTTTCTTACACTCTTGAGATACTTTACTAAGTAGGATATGTTCCAGCTCCATCCATGTAAATGTAAAAGAGGTAAAGACTCCATCTTTTTTAAGGCTGCATAATATTCCATAGTATACATATACCACAATTTATTAATCCATTCAAGGGTCAATGAGCACTTGGGCTCCTCCATGACTTGGCTATTATGAATTGAACTGCAAAGAACAATCTGGTGCAAATATATTTGTTGTAAAATGATTTTTGGTCCTATGGATATACACCTAGTAGAGGAATTGCAGGATCAAATGACAGGTCTACTTTTAAATCCCTGAGTATTCTCCATACTTCTTTCCAAAAGGGACATATTAGCTTGCACTCTCACCAGCAGTGCAGAAGTGTTCCCTTTTCTCCACATCCACACCAATATCTGTAGTTTGAGGATTTTGTTATGCAAGCCACTCTTACTGGAGTTAGATGATATCTCAAAGTGGTTTTGATTTGCATTTCTCTGATGATTAAAGATGATGAGCATTTATTCATGTGTCTGTAGGCCATGTGGCTATCTTCTTCAGAGAAGCTTCTGTTCAAGTCTCTTACCCACAATGAAATGGGATTACTTGTTTTTTTCTTATTAATAAGTTTGAGTTCTCTGTGGATTTTGGTTATCAAGCCTTTGTCAGAAGCATAACCTGCAAATATCCTCTCCCATTCTGAGAGCAAATGATCATAATTTTTAAAGTGTGGAAGAATAATAGTAATAATAGAATTTTATCATAAGAAATTCTGTTTAGAAATAGGATTTAGTTATTTGATTTTGTGTTTAAGAAAGAAAAGCTTGTAAATTCTTGCTGAAATATTGGTGTTGTTTGAAAATTAAAAACATAGGAAAGTTACAGAAAAATGTTTTAGAGAAATATGTCTAAAACATACAAAAATCTTCTTTAAATTATTATCTAGCTTATAGGAAATGTATAAGATTAGAAATGAGTCCTAACAGGCATAAGCAATTTATAGTTTCCATACTAGTCAGAGGAGAAAGCTTTTTGGAGTTTGTTTTTATCATTTGATAGTTTACATTTGTATTTATGCTTGATGAGACTATAGTGCAAAATAAATTATTTCTTGTAACAATAAAATGCAGAAACAAATTTTACTAATAGCTAAAATAACTAGTAGTTATGCCAGGAGACATTACTGTTCAGTTACATTTTTATATTCTTATTAAAATGTCATACTAAAGTAGTTATAGACCCCAACTAAAATGGTCATCTCTGTCACATGTACCCTCATGAGCATGTCCACACACACACTGATTTTAATACAGGTTAAGCATATCCTCAGATAATGTTAGTGTATCATGTAGCCTGATACCCAAAGTCTTTCTCTTTGAAATTATAGGAATTTGGCATGGTGTGATGGCTCACACCTGTAATCCTACCACTTTGGGAGGCCAAGGTGGGTGGATCCCTGAGCTAAGGAGTTTGAGACCAGCTCTGAACAAGAGAAAGACCCCTCCTACTAAAAATAGAAAAACAAGTGGGTGACTTTAGTCTAAGTTACTGGGAGGCTGAGGCAAGAGGATCACTTAATCCCAAGAGTTTGAGTTTGCTGAGAGCTATGATGCCAGGCTCTCTACCAAGGGTGACAGAGTAAGACTCTTTATCAAAAAAATAATAAAATAAAATAAGTAAAGTAAAATAAAAAAGAATAACAGGAATTAAAATTGATTGAATTACTTTAGCTTGGTAGGTAATAAATAGCCCAGGAATGAGATATTGTTAAGTAAAGTGTAATTGCTTTCATGTATAGATCACAAACTGTATAGATACAGTTTTATCTTATTTACTTTCTAAAAGTAGTCTACCCTTAGACTTGGAAATCAATTTGTTTACAAGGGTATGTACCTGTGTAATGGTCGTAGAGGGTCTTCCATTTTTTTCCATGTATTTGGGATATATATATCAGCTATAGTGCTAGACTCTGAGGATAGAAAATAAATGAAAAAAATTATTTCTTTCCCTTGAGGAATGTGCAATCTAGTACAAAGTAAGCTAAATCAGTGAAAGAAGAGAAATAAAAGAAAGCAGAAAATCTTAAGTTGGAAACAAGAAGTTTCAAAGAATTTATATGTAAGATTTGTCATAAGAATGAATAATTGTTGTTAAGTGGAAGAGATGTTGGATTGGAGCAGTGATTCGCAACCAACCACAGTTCGACACTTCAGAAGATATTTGGCAATGTCTGGCTATATTTTTAATTGTCATAAAAGAATAGGTAGGGCTAGAGGTCAAGCATCCTACAATGCAAATGACACCCCTCCCCCGCAAATGAATCATCTCACCCAAACTTTTAATAGGGCCAAAGCTGAGAAATCTTGACATAGAAACATTATAGGCAAAAGTAGACAGATTCAAAGAAGATAGATTATATTGACCTACAAAAATATAAATTGCTTAATGTGCCTAGAGGGATTGGGCAAGACCACTTACGCTGTTTAGGTGTGGATAGAAACATGTTTAGCATGTTTTTTATGCAAGTCAAAAAGTAAAACTTACAGAAGTTCCAGTATGCAGGTGCAGAAGTAAAAATTAAAATAAGAATCATCTTCTACTTTAAAGTTAAAAAGTAACAGATCGAGACTGATGTCAGTGACATTATCTGACAATCTTAAAATGTAAAGAAACTATGAGGAGTAATAATGTGTAATAATATGTCCTTTATGTTTGGAGTGCATATGTGTTTATGAATATGCTTATGTAAAGTTTATTGTATCAGAAATAGTGTATGGGTTCTCACATCACATGCTGACATCTCCCATTTCATATATGCAAACTTAGAACAGGTTAGTCAGATCAGTAGATATCAGGCTCAAGACAATACGGTGACAATTATAGAGCATACATCATAGTTTAGCCCACAAAATTAAAAAAAGTAGATTTTATATGTAGCATATGTGCATAAAAGACTGAATGTCCTTATCTGTTGAGTAGGGTCATATTGTTTCTCTATTAACCTAAAGACTACCTAGAAAATAAGTTTGAAAACAATTTTTTAAAAATAGATTTAAATTTTGAATAATTTATATTTAAAAGAAATGGCTGCCCTATATATCATTACAAACCTAATCACTGTGTTGGAGTTCCTTCTTACTGTATGGAGGAAAAAGTTGATTTGAAAAAGCTTCATATAATTATGTGTTTGTGGAAGGTTGGAACAACATAAATGATCTTTTAATTGAGAAGCTTTTTGGCTTTGGTTGTAATTGTTCTTTCATGCAGAATCTTTAATATTATAAAAGGAAGCATTATGCAAGTTAGAAATTCTTTTAGCAAAAAAAGGAATATAAAGTCTTCATATAATTTTTCTTCAAAGTTCTTAAAATGTACCCATTTCTAATGGCATTTGATATTTTCCTTCTGTTTTGCGACATCTGCATTATTCCAAAAGTAAATTATTAGAGCAAGACCTATTTTAAAATTTTATCTACCTTAAGTTATTAATTTGAGGGATGATAGTTTTACATTCGTGCTCCCTTCTTACCTTTCTAGCATAGAATTTACTAAAATAAGGACAATAATTCTATTTAGTATTTCTTTTCACTGTAGGTGTCACTGAACTATCTCTTGTGAATAAATGTTTAGGAGTAATTTTGCCTTTTTAATATTATAAACATTCACAAATGCATTGAATTCACTTACACATTATATGAGAAAAGACATGAAATTTTCCTAACCTTTTCTGTAGCTCAATAAATCACAAACAGACAAGAAAGTTAAGCACTACTTCAGTGGAATATCAGCAGACAGATGTAGCACACATTCCCTCGAAATAATTCAGAACCTGTTTCAATTTATCAAATGCCTACTTTATCTGTCAAAACAATGTCCTTTCTCAAATAAAGGGCATTGTTTCTGTAGGAAGAAAAAGGTTCTGTTGTATTGTTATCTGCAAATGGATGGTGGAATAATGGAACAACAGGCAGTATTTCAAACTAAGAGATCAAAGGCCAGAATGCATTACAAATCTTGTTAAAATAAATGAGGGTAAGAGCATAATTCCAATAAAGACATTTATAGTCTTAAACGATCTCTCACTCTTTTTAAAAGAGATCTTTAAAAATGAACCCAAATCTCCCCATGAACGCCAGAAGGTTTTTTTTTTTTTTTTCTGCTTCTTTCAAAGAGATGCAATTTTCCAAGAAACAGAAATCTGCGGAACTCTCCTGTAAGCTAGAGATCAGGCCAGTTTTTATGTGCTGAGAAGTGGAGGATTTTATTGATGCTGCTAATCTTTATATCTGTCACATTTGCCAATGCACATGGTATTCAAGGAAGAAAATTCATGCTCATAGAACATCCAAATCCGAAACATTTCATTCTGAAAACAGTAACCCAAATAAATATGGTTTTCTGTAAAGTAGGTCTAAACAAAATAATCTGCCTTATTGTAAGCAATTTTGTTAAGTCCATTTTAGAATTATAGCATCTACAACAAATCTTTTAATTCCAGTAAAACATGAAATATTTTCTTCCTCAATAGTATCAATACAATTTAAATATAATTACAAGTACTGAGCACTGAAGATTGCTTTACCTGCGCACAATCAGTTAGCTGTTCTTCCCAGCCTTTGTCACACTCCAACATTTGTTTTAACCTAAAATGTCATATATTTGTGATGTTTCCTGCAGCCTGGTTGATCTAGAGCAGAAATAAGACAATGTACCCTGATGTACCTGTCTTCCTCAGGATTGGAGATCATTCTCCTTTTCTTATTTTAGCTATTTGTTTAGTTTAGTTTAGCTTTTCTGAATGTTACCAAGTTCTTTATAGGATACCAGAATATATTCATAAAACAAATTTATATCAACCTTGTCTTGAAAAGAAGTTCTGCATTTAGGAATACCCTTTGGAGTTGATCAGTATAAAATGCATTAATTCATGATCATCAAACGTTAACATAGCATGTGTGACCATATGTATTCACACAACACTATGATGGACTCACCTTTAAAAACTGTTGGAAATTTTGGTAACTTTCTTGTCTGTTTGTGATTTATTGAGCTACAGAAACGGTTAGGAAAACTTCATGGCTTTTCTCATGTAATTTGTAAGTGAATCAAATAGCATATAAATATCACCTTTAAAAACTGTTGATATTGAGCATACTAATTATCTGATAACAATTTCTGTAAATGTTTTAATTTCACATAACGTAATACAGATAGTGATGTTTCCTGCCTGACACTAGCATTGTAAGATAGTGTGATTAAACATTGTTTCTTATTCTAAAACTTAATTTTCTCACCTATACTAATAAACACTTAAACAAGAAATATTTAAAGTAAATATGAATCAATAAGTCAAGAAAAGACTGGCATTAAGTTAAAATCCTGACTTTTCTGACAAAAATTCTCTTGTATTCTCCTGGGCAAAGGGAGGTTTCCGTGAACCTGCTTTCTGCTCACACTTCTGTATAGCTCATGAAAGGAAAATATTACTCAATATCCCTTTGGGATGATCAGATCAAAATTATTTAATAAGACTATAAAATTTGTTTCAAAATGTTTAAATAAATAACTTAAGATAGTAATAATTTATGTTGTCCAGATATCTCCTAATTTCTTGTTGTGTATTGCTGACTGTGCTGAACATCATAAAAATAAAGATTACCAGGACATTATTCTAATTTCAGGAATGTTAAATTTGTACTAAAAGTTGAGAGAACCTTTGATTTATTTTCAGTAATTTTGTTCACATTATCTGTACCGTATTATATACTATAAGTCATAAACTGAAGTAATTGAATTAAAGATAAAAATTAGGTTTCAAAATACTCAAAATATATCATTCTACATGTTTAGTATTCATTATCAACTTAAATTTAAATGAATAAGCCCATTTAGAGAATGTATCCATATACTCAGAGTATAGATGTGTAGATGTGAATAGACATATTCATAAATATAGGTATCCATTTATCTCTCTGCCAGTCTATTCAATGACAATAATTAAGACTTTTAATGTTTGGGTCAAATAAATTTGAATTCATAGCTTCTCATAAGCTATACAACTTTAAACAAATCAGTGTGATAATATATATTTTAAAGAGTTTTAGTTGAGTATTAAATCCAAAATATATGTATAGTATGTACTTAATTTGTAACTAATAAGTGCTCAATAATTCTAAGCAATCGTTCTTATCAGCCATATTCTCACTTAGGCAATATAGTGCAATGTTTTTAGGCATAGATTTTGGAACCAAATTACTTCATTACTTGAGTTTAGATTCACCCATGTCACTTATCATTTGTCTGACTTTGAAAACATTCTCTTATCTTTGGTGCTTCAGTTTCCTCTTCCATAGAATGGGGAAAAGTAGTACCTTCTCAAGAGAATGATATGTTTTGTACTTACATTTATGTGCTTAAATGTGTATCGGAACTCTAGTTTCACTCTCTGCTGGCACTTCTTTCTTTTCTGAAAATCTGAACAATTTTGAACACGTATTATTTTTTTCTACTACAAAGCTGGGAGAAGAACTCGTATGTTTGTAATGACATGACCTGAGGCAGAAGGGTTGATGGTGGCCACTGCTGCTCTCATCACCATTCTATGACATGAGGCACACAGAAGTAAGAGCAATAGGTCTCATTTTTTTCTTCAGTAAACCTAACTTCTGGGCAGAGAAATTTCTCATAGGAATCTGTAAAATTTATCATTTCATTGAAATATGTGAAATTTTGTACCTAGGAAGTCTATGGACCAGATCCTTGCATGGTGCACTTCAGTTAATCTCATTTGTTTCGAAGGTGTGGTAAACGATATAAAATCTAAACTTATAAGGGGAAATTTGACCAAAAGTGTCTCAGAATATGTTCATATTTAACAAAATATATTTAAAACAAAAATTAGTATTTCTTACACACTATCATTGCATCAAAGCCTTAGATCTTTCCTGTAACTCTCCACAGGTCTACCTGTGTTGTCTAAACTAGAACTACTTGTGATGGCAGAGAGCAGCTAATGACACATAGAGGGGGAAATTCTTCATCACAGTGACATTTCTGCCATAAGGACATCCATAGTGCATTCCTATTTCTGTTTTGAGACTCACCTCTGGAATCCAGGGAAGCTCAACAACAGCACTAATATTTCCAAGTACCCAACTATGGGCTAAGAAGGATGAGCCAGCCTCCAAGCATTTCTTAAAGTTTACCTTGATTCTAGACAAGGACTAAATATAAACATGTTATTCAAGATGATCTATTAATCCATGGTAGACATTAACTTTTTGGGAAAAAAAGTAAGTTCATCAGATCAATAAAAATAAATTCTAAACAAACTTAATTCCAATTTTTCATTAGTATAATGTCGGAAAATATTAGAAAAAAACACAATCCCCCTACAGAATGCTAGCCTCAAAGAGACGTGACTGGAAAGTGGCACTTGAGGACACTGAACAGGTTGGTGAGGAGAAAGGAGGATTCAGGGCACACTTTTGTCTAGGGCAACCGTTATTCACAAGCTGTGTCCACAAACTAAATAGGCAACATTTAGATTGAATTGGAATCTATACTGTTTGGATAAACAATGATTAACCTGGTTGATTGTACTGTTTAGTTAATTGAGAGAAATTAATTAGGGGATAAAAACTGATTGTACAAGTTTAAAGTATTTTGCAATTCACATTGTTAATTGATTATCCACGTTTTTCACTTTTTTGAATAGTTGTAGTAATACTATGAGATATCATTTTGGTTTTTTTTACACCATTTTATTCAAAAAACAAGATAAAGACTCGTAAAAATGAGTGATTTGAAACAATTAGTGTGGAACATTGTTTTAAAAGATTCCTGTTAGAGTACCAACTGAAAATAGAGGTGTAGTCTACAGACTAAAAAGTATTGCTTATTGTTACCAATCTTACACATCTTTGCAAAAGCCCAGTCCCTTTTTTGATCACTTTGTCATTTATCTTGCTTTTGAATTTCTACAAACAACATGAAAATGTTTCCAAATCTTAAAAAAAAAAAAAAAGGTTAATAGCATGAAAGCCTTTTTCCTAAAAAACAAACTATAGTAAAATATGACTTTTTAAAAACTATAAGAGCATTTAGTGATAAATGTATATATTATCCAGGCTACTGATTAATATAAAAAAATATTAACAGACTAAAGCTGCTATAATAAAGCAGTGATTTAAAACAACAAAAATGCTTCTGTAAATATTAAGTCAATAACTTTCTTCTGAAATGCAAAATGTGCTTGGCATGGAAAATTAATATGATTTCTTGCATGCAAATGACTGTATTTGAAACAAAAGATATCTTCAAGACCCATTTTAATCTTTGCTATATTTTACATATAGTGCTTTCAAATTCATATTTCAGTGTTGACATATTTCAAATAAAGAAAATGGACTGTTGTAATCCTCTGTATGTGTTTTCATTCAATTAGCTCTATCTTTCTTTTTCTAAGCAAACAAGATGGCAATTTACTCAAAGTCAACCCATAATAACATATATCAGCCAGAGTCGAACAAACACAGAGCTGCTCTTGCTACACCTTTTAAAATCAAACAATTTTAAATAAAAGCAAACATGAACATAAATAGTGTTTCCCTTTGGAATTTGACTGTTGACAGAAAAATGATAAAAACACAAAAATGGTTTGAATTTGTAAGGAAGTTAAATAATTCAGGAAATGTTTTATTAACTGATAGCGGAGAGAACAGGATTTTGGTCTTTGCATTATGCAGTAACGAAAGAATAAAATATATGATATGTGGCTTATTTTTAAAAAACTTCTTCCTAACCGTATTAAAATTTCACAAGGTAGTTGAAAACCACATGCTTATCAAGCACTTACAAAAGTAAAACTCTGCTTAAATATCTTTTTTTTCCCTTTCAAATGTTAGTTGCAACATTTTCAAAGGTGAAAGAAAAAGTCGTGTCAGTACACGGTTTTCAAAAAGGGCTTGTGGTTTATATTTTCAACATACTATAACAGACATTTAAAGAGAGCACGAAACCACAAATAGATACTTTTATTCCTTTTAATACTTCGTATGTGATCTTGGACTGCATAGAAATTATGTTAGTATTCTTATAAGAAGAAAATGGACAGTTATCCACTCTGAAATATTCTCAAAGTATTTGCTTTTCCTTCATTTAGACAAAATCTAAAAACATATAATGAAAAGTGGTCTTAGGGAACATGGAAATTGTAGTAAGTGCTCATAATTGTATGCTCAAAACTATTTTTTCCAAAGAGTGAAATTCCTTATAAAGTTTGATACCTATTAGTTGGCACCATGTGTCAAAAGAAGTGTGGACTTAGCAAATATAATAACAATTAAAAATTATTTTAATTTCCCACCTACCCCCATGGATCTCTATCCAAGTTAGAGATCAGCATTACTGGGGTGTGGTATTATACATTATGAGGCTTAGATTCCAAAGCTGCTATTTACTAGCTACGTGACAATTTACGTGTATGAATACATTTGTATCCTCAATAGTTTATGCAGAAAAAAAAAAATGGGTGTAATGAAATGTTTGCGGTGAGAAGTAAATAATGACACGTTTGTAAAAACATAAGAGACGTGTTGTTTGTGGGTCAGATTTCCTTACTTATCTTGGTTTTCCTCCATCCTGCATGGTGCCTGCTCACGACAATGATCCATCCACACTTTGATAAAAGAGAAAAAAAAGACAAAAGGTAAAAGCGAATGACACCGTAATTTTAGAAACTCTATGTCTTTACTTTGTGAGCTAGATAATTTAATTAGATGTTTCATCTAAATTCTTCATACGCTTATAAAAATTTTGGATTAAAAAGCATAAATGCTTAACAGAGCACTGTCTTATAAAGCTAGTAGCATTGCCACCTGGCACCAACTGTTTGGTATGTGGAACTTGGTGCACTCTTTTGTACAACAGCTGTGCAATATATAATCAAGAAACATTTACAACCTCTGGAAATTCTGCTTCTGGTACTTCCTTTTCAAAATATTAATGTAACAGAGAAAATGTAAAATAATATATGCATACTATCATCTCTATGGCATTATTTCATAGGAGAAGTCATTGGAAATCATTTTTATGTAAGTTAAGTGGGTAAAGTTAAAGCCTTTAGTGTAACGTTTGGAACTATAAGTAGTAATTAATAAATATTAGTAGAAGACACAGAATAGAGGCTTCAGTGTGCAATAATAAGAAGTTCCCTTGCTTGTTCTCTGGTTGGGGTATTATCCATTCATCACCCCCATGATGAATATAGCCATATAAAGAAAGTCTCCTGACAACGTGTTAAATAAATATAGGAGGTTGAAAGCACATCAATATGACTATCTACCATGACAAGTAAAGGTGGGGAAATGGTATCAAATTATTAGGGTGGTTAGATTTGCAGAGAGTTTTTCCTTCTTTTTCATGTTTAAGTGTTTACAATATTTCATATTTAAAAAAAAGGATTCCTGAAATTTCCAAAATCAATGTGTATATTTTCCTTACAATTAATTGTATGTATTTTGTAGAAGAAAGGAAATGTGATCAATCTGCAATTGCTATTGCGATTGTCCGTGTAGCTACCTCACGTGCCCATCCTGTAACTGTTGTACCATATTATAATTTGTTATCTATAAGCATTAGTTTACAAGTACTGAGATAAGAAAAATAATATTTGTAGAAAGAAAAGAAATTTAAGAATGCTCATCATTCAGAGTCGATATTCAGAGTGAAAGAATATGTAGATGTATGAGACTACAAGATCCTATGCCACTGTAACTCCTTGAGACTGTGTCTAACTCTGTCTGAATGTGTATGATATGAAA
>NW_003852431.1:15334204-15341364 GCF_000181295.1 Otolemur garnettii
AAGAAAAAAAGTTAATAATACCTAAAGTGAATTTCATCATAGAATGTATTATTTGTATTGTTAGTATATTTTATTATAGACTGTTGGGTAAAATTTCTCCTTGTATTTTTGCTAACTTGTTGATATTTATCCAGAGTCTATTTCTAAACAATATAATATAAAATTTTAGGAAAAAAAGTGAAGTAATAAGAAAATCAGTGTTTGATTAATTTTATATAACAAAGTTTTTGATAAAAGGACATATCCTAGAGATTTACTTGTACATACTAGAAATATTTAGAAGAATGATGAAGGATAAAGAATAACTATGGAATAAAGCCCAAGGAGAAGACAGTGGTAACAATTGTTAAGACTGGACAATTTTTCAAGCATTCATTTATGAATGAGTGATAAACATTTTGTTAAACATTATTCCTTTTAAAATTTATAATAAAAAACTACAAGGAAGATATTTTTTCTTTTGATCCTTTAGATGAAGGAAGACACTGAGGTTTACTAACTTCCTTTATGTTTCTCAGGAACTGGAAACCTTGATTGAGTGACAACTGTTATAAAATACAAATAACTCTTTTAGCATAAAATCTAGGCTATCATGGAATAGAGTTCCAGCACACATAAGTGGTGCACATGTCTATCAGTTGAACTGCTGTGCTCCAGCCACAGGGAAAATGAAGAAAAATGGAATACAATTTTTTTTCCAAAAATTAAATAATTTATGGATTATTATAAAATATCTAATATTTTGAAATTTTTCAGAGTACTTTTAACTGCAAACCATGCAACTGACATAATTGTTGTTATGTAAGCACAAAACAAATAAAAGTAAAGTAAAACAAGAGTTTTTGAAAAGGAATTAAAAGAACTACATTCCATTTAGTGGACCCAGATTTTTAACCTGAAGTTCACAAAATAACGAGCATGTGTGATTCTTAGAATAATTTTCATTGGCAACCATATATCTTCCAAGGCAATACTCACCATGACACTAAGTACTGTAGTATTTGGAAAGATATACAGTAAAAGTGATTGCTTAATGACAACTTTAAAATGAAAAATTTCTTGCCTAATTAAAAGCATGATAACTAATGGTATTCACATTGAACTCTCACGGAGTTCGTATCCACTTTGCGTTACAAATCAAAATCTGGAAATGTGATATGCTTGTGTATATGTCTTTAAGACTAGCACAAGATAGTGATATATGATTTTTTCAACTCTGTCTTACCTAAAAGTTAGGGAATTAATTTGGGATTTTGTGACACACAGAATTTTATGTGTGACACCTAAAGCCGCCTTCAGCTATGGCCCATGGCCCAGCCCCAAGAACAGAATGATGCTATTGCTATCTTGATGATTAAATGTTAATTACTGGTTTAGTGAGGCAGTGAACAGTGTTGAGAGGGAATTCTGACATACAATGCTAAAGTAAAAATAACGAACAAACCAAAAACCATGAGCTCACCCATGAATATACCTCAACTATAATCCTGTGTGCTGTGATGAGATAAGGCAAATAGGGCTGTCGTATTCAATTCAACGCAGCCTTCGGAATGCATTTCATCCTCTATGATTTATATTTGTCAAGATTTCCCTCTGTTTTCCTTTAACTTAATTTTATTATAGAAAGTTATCTAAGAGTATCTGTTCAGGTTACTAGATGCAAAATGTAGGTAATGTCCGTCATGACCAGAATAAGGCATTTAAACAATACAGGTGTCAAAATTTGAAAATTGTGCTAGGACACAAGGTGAGTCCAGGAAATTATCTGCAATGCAAAGGGAAAATCAGATGTACAGAGATTTAAAAAGAGTCCTAAGTCCTGCAAGTCGAAGCACTCCCGAGATATTTGGTATTCTAAGTTCTAAGGTGGAAAGGTTTCTAAAACTTTGACTTGCTCTATATAGCCAGGCATAAAGATGGTAACCAGAAGCAGAAGAAAAATATAAAGGAGTCTTCTCCTAGATACAGAGGAAAGGGGAGGATTACAACCTAGGGCGGGAGGGGGGGTAAGGGGCAGGGCAATACCTTACCATCTTACGATTGTTGCTCCTACACATACCCAGGGATAGGTCTGGTGAAAAAGCTCCCTATCTGTGGTAATCTACTATGCATTTTCAATAGAAGGGCTTATTTCATCATATGATTCCACAGGAAAAAAAAAAAAAAAAAAAAAAACCTGAGTGAAGCTGGACCTAAATATTATTATTACGGAGTTTTAAATCAGCTCTTACATAATATCTACTAGTAAATAACATTCCAAGGTACTTATTAAGACAAGATGTGTTTGATTTTGATAAAAACACATACTTTTAAAAATCGAGTGCTTGAGACACTATGGAAAGAGAACTACGGCTTTTATAATGTAGGAAAACTGTACTTAGAGTGGCATGGGGGGAGGGGAGAAGAAGGACCTGTGGCAGATACATTGTCATCTCTCCCAAAGTGTGTTCATTCTCTGGAAACTTGAATGGACACAAATGACCCATAATACCTTAAATAAGTTTTTAAATTATTTATTTTTTCATCATTAATACATAAGGGATCTCCATTATGTTTATTCTAGAATCTTATATAGATATTGAGTTTTGTTCTTAAAGACCAGAAACATAAGATCTCGAAAGTAGGTTTAAACTGTTTTTTAAACATTTGACATTAATTATAGCAGGAGAGGAAGATATTTTGCAGGATCAAAGGAAAAGTTTTCTGTGACTTTTTGACTCTCATCAATGACTTATTGTTGCTTGTAAAACTAAGTAAAATATTACCTTTGGTTTTTTGTTTTGTTTTTTCCTTTTTCTTTCTGAAACAGAGTCTCACTTTGTCACCATGGTGAGGGTGCTATGACATCAGCTTAACTCAAAGCAGCCTCAAACTTCTGGGCTCAAGTGATCCTCCTGTCTCAGCCTCGATGGAGGTGGGACTACAGGAGCACAACACAAAGCCAGGCTAATTTTCTCTATTTTTTTTAAATTTTTTGTTTAATTTTCTCTATTTTTAGTAGAGATGACGTCTTTACTCTTGCTCAGGCTAGTCTTCCCAAACTGCTGACCTCAAAAGGGATGCACTCACCTTAGCCTCCCAGAGTGCTAGGATTATAGCCAAGCCACTTCACCCAGCTCACACTTAATTTTACAATGACACAAAAAATAGTCAAACTTTCTTTTCTTTCTGAGATTATCATACCTTTGTGAAATGAATACAAAAGAACATCGCTTTTTAATGATACCCCAGGCATCACAGTTTTGATAACAACAGACCTGTGATCATTTAGACTGGGCTCAAGATGGCCAACCAGACACAGGTCGTATGTGCCTCCTCCATGGAGAGGAACCAAAGGGTAAAACAGATTACCACATTTCAAATAGATTTTCTAGGAAGGAATGTTCAAATTCACCAGGGAAGTGACAGGAAGCACAAAAAGTGGGTAAGGAGAGGATTCAAATTACCTTGGCTGGCTAGGGCCTGGCTATGAGCTGGAAAAAGCTCCTGGAGGTGGAGAAAGGGGAGGACTCCAGGGCTTCCCTCCCCAAGACAAGCTCTTGGTTCTTGGCTACAAGAGAGCCCCAACCCACACTTCTGTGTGTGTCAGGCCCAACATAGGGAACTGCTTGGAGAATAGACAGAGATGTTGCTCCAGAAGGGGAGCCCACACTGAATACCACAGGCATCCAAGCCGTGAACAGCTTGAGCCAATGAAGGAAAATTAAGTTCCCCAGCACACAAAGAAACACTGTGCTGTGCTAGCCAAGCATACTGGCGTTCTGCAGGCAGGATAGGAGACAGAATCAGAGTAAATGGATCCGTGATAGAATGCGCACGCCTCTTGACTGCCTTCTCCTCCAGACTAATATAAGGCTGAGCTCGTGCCTCTCAACACCACAGGTGTAGAGACTGCCAATTCACCAATGCTCTCATCTTTCGAGCTCTCTCATGCTTGTTAGAACTAAATCTCTCTCCATGCCCTTTTCACCAAGGTGTTCCATTACAGGTATTTCTTATAACTCTCACTCATCCTAGCCATAAGCTATATAGGCTGCTACAGATACCAGCCTTTCCAGCATTCATGTGGGACGGTGTCCACCCTCCTGCAGTTGGCTTCTGTGGGACTTCTATCAAGTCTGGATAGTACTGCATTTCTCAAACTTTTCTGCCAGTGCAACCAAACTGAAAAGGGTAATATCCTCTTAGTCATAGGCTCAAGACACCCATTTGGGGAGTTTAAATCAGGCAGTGCTGTGCCCTTGTGCTGCATCTGGACAGACATCGCTACAGCCCTGTTTTGCTGGGGGAGCCCAGGCTCTCTTAACATGCACCTAGGACAATGCCACTACCCTAATGGCTGCTGTGAAACCAAGGACCTAAAAGACAGCACTGCCCCCAGCATCTTGCCTATGTCATTGGCCTGAATGTTGCCTCACCCTCTCTTGTCATAGTCCCAAGGTGCCAGTTTGGGAATTTAAAAGTGAGCAGTGCCCCACCTTTGGGCTGAGTTCAGCTTGTCCGGGTGCAGCCCCACTTAGCTGAGGAGAGACAATGAGTCGAAGCTCTCCTATGTACCTAGGACAAAGCTAGGACAATTTACAGATCCCTGCTCCGGGCTCTTGTGAGACTGGGCTATGAGCAGACTATACTCCCCAAAGTCTGTTGCTCATACTGCTTACCTGAAAGGGGCCTGCCTTTTTTAATGGCAAGCACTCAGCAATCACCACTTTGGGAGTTAAATTCTGAACCAAACCCTGCCCTTGGAAAAAGTTCAAGGTGATATGGCTATACCAGCCACTTGGCCAGGAAGAGATGGGGAGACAAGGTCATCTAAAACATTTAAGACAATACCTACTGCCTTACCACAGTGGGGACTACTTTGCCTAAACCATTGCAGTGACCAGTAACACAAACATGGACCACTTACATCTTAGTGACTGGTAACACCTTTGCTACTGCCACCTTCCGTGTCACACCAGCTGCTGATAACATGCCCACTCGTTGGTCTTCAGCTCCATCTACCAGGTTCTGAATGAGCCATCTGAAGGTACAAGAATTGGCCCGGGGACCAGGTGGATTTATAGATGAACTCTGCAGGCATAAAATGAAGAACTGGTACCTATCCTACTGAAACTGTTACATAACATTGAGAAGGAGAAAATTCTGCCTAACTCATTCTACAAAACCAATATCAATCTGATACCAAGAATAGAACCAAACTATAGACTAGTATCTCCAATGTATATAGACTCAAAAATCGTGTACAAAATAGTAGCAATCTGAATCCAACAGCACATTAAAAGGCTAATTTACTATAACCATGTAGGTTTATCCCAGGGATCCACAGCTGGTTCAATGAATGCAAATAAATAAATGTAATTCACCACATAAACAGAATTAACAACAAAAATAATATGATCATTTCATTAGATGTTGAAAAGCATTCAATAAAACCCATTATCCTTTCTGGACAAAAACCTTCAAAAAACCTGGTAAATGATCATAACTCAAATTAATAAAACCATTATATGACAAATATGTAGTCAATAACATTGGGAATAAGGGAAAGTCAAAATTATTCCCTATAAGAATTGAAATAGGATGGGATGCCCCCTGTCACCACTTCCATTCAACATAATATTGGAAGTCCTAGCCCAAGCAATCAAGCAAGAGAAAGAAATAAGGGGTATCCAAATTGGAAAAGAAGTGAAGCTATTTCTGAATGCTGCTGATGTGAGCTTATACCTAAACAAAACTCTAAGGCCTCCTCAAAAAGACTCCTAAATGCAGTAATTGAATTCACCAAAATCTCAGGTCATAAAATCAATATATAAAAAATCAATCTAATTTCTATTCGCCAATATTAACCAAGGTAAGGACCAAATCAAGAACTCAATTCTATTTACAATAGCTACCAAAAAAATTTTAAAAGATACTAGAAATAAATTTAATCAAGGATATGAAAGATCATTACAACAGAACTTCAAATCAATGATGAAAGAAATCATAGATGATACAAACAAATAAAAAATATTCTAAACTCAAGAACTAAAAGAAATATTGGGCCATACTACCCAAAGAACTCTACAAACTCAATGAAATTCCTGTCAAAATACCAACATCATTTATCACAGAATTAGAAAAAACAATTGTAAAACATATATGAAAATTTTTAGAAGCCTAAATACATATTCCACAATTTCTTAGTTCATTCCTGTGCTGGTGGGCACTAGAGTTGATTCCATTTGGCAATTGTGAATTGAGCAAAGAACATTTGAATGCAAATGTCCTTATAGTGAAATGATTTTTTTTTTCTTTTGGGTAGATACCTAGTAATGGGATTTGGGGATAAAAGGGAAGGTTAACGTTTAGCTCTTTGATAATTCTCCATATGTCTTTCCATAGAGGTTGTATTAGTTTATAATCCCACCACTGGTATAAAAATGTTCCCTTCTTTCCACATCCATGTTACCATCTACAGCTTTGGGACTTTTGTGATGTGGACTATTCTCACATGGGTTAGGTGATATCTCAGGTTATGTGTACCATGGAATACTATTCAGTCATAAAAAGATGGAGACTATGTTTTTTGTGTTCAATATAGCTGTATTCTTCAGCTGGATAGAGCTGAAGAATGTTCTTCTTAGTAAAAACATTACAATAATGGAAAAGCAAGTATACAATGTACTCAATACTAATATGAAACCAATAGATAAACCACGACAGGCCCAATGAGAGAAAAACACAATTGAAGTGAGGAGAGTGGAGGAGTGAGGGGGATTGGTAAACTCTCACTTAATGGGCACAATGTAAGGATACACAATACACCTCTGCGTGAAGGACTCAACTACAACTTGAACATTAACTAACAAATGAAACCAATGCAACCTAATCATTTGTACCCTCATATAAACCTTAAGTAGAAAAGAATACATGAAAATAAAATAAGGCTCAGTCATAATATAGTATCATATAAGAATTATATAATAACAATTAAATTATCAAAATCAGAAGTTAGACAACATGCTACAGTACTCTAGGCCCAGCAGGCCCAATGCCCTATGTTCCTCTCTCTGTAATGGGGGTATCCATAGGCCCCAGAGGATGTGGTTTACACAGAGCAGGTGGAGGCTGGAAGTGGGAGTTTAAAAAAAAACTGTGTGTATATATATGTGTGT
>NW_003852431.1:15341525-15348063 GCF_000181295.1 Otolemur garnettii
TTTTTTTTATTAAATCATAGCTGTGTACATTAATGCAGTCATGGGGTACAGTGTGCTGGTTTTATATACAATTTGAAATACTTTCATTAAACTGGTTAATATAGCCTTCGTGGCATCCTCTTAGTTATTGTGTTAAGACATTTATATTCTACATTTAGAAAGATTCACATGTACCCTTATAAGATGAACCATAGGTGTGGCCCCACCAAACACCATCCTTCCACCCACCCTTTCCTATGAAAGCTATAAATTAGTTTCATAGTAGGGCTGAGTACATTGGATACTTTTTCTTCCATTCTAGAAGAATATTTCCATTCTAAGAAGAATATTTTCCAGCTCCATCCATATAAACATGAAAGAGGTAAAGTCTCCATCTTTTTAGGGCTGCATAGTACTTCCATGGTGTACATATACCACAAGTTATTAATCCATTTGTGGGTCGATGGGCACTTGGGCTTCTTCCATGACCTAGCAATTATGAACTACAAGATGGGTACTACCATCTCCATTTGACAGACAAAAATGTATAGAAGACAGTTGCTCAAAGATGTTAAACAGCTTCCCAGCGTTAAAACTAAAGAGATGTTGCGAGGAGGGGAATGTGAGCCTGAATCCTCCTTGGTGGTAGGACCAACCACTGTCTTTTCTCGTCTGGAGTCCCAGTCCAATTCAATGCCACACTATGTTCTCCACAGGTGTTCATAAATGAAAAAAATCAGTTTACTTATTGGATTGGAGCTATTGTCTACTCTTACTTAGGGGCCAGTTTTCAACACTGAAATGAAGATTTTTTGAGCCTTGCATTTTTATTTTAATTTGAAGTAGAATAACTCTTCTTTGAATACCTTACTCCCTCTTTGCCTCCAGAACTATATGAGACATTAAAAAAAAAAGAGAGAGAGCTCAAATAGCCATAGAAAGAAGACTTAGTTCATACTGTTTCATTTCTTAGGTAAAGTCCCTCATTTATAATTGTATCTTGCCCCCAAGAAGTGTGCCATATACCGAAACCCCCAGTCCCCTTTCCTTCACTCTCCTCACTCCCTCCTTCTCCCCTCCTCACTTTCTCCTCCCCTTCTCCTATCTTGAATTGATCTGAGTCTCTTATGTGGGTATGTATTAAAAAATCTACTGGCTTTATATTAGAACTGAGTACATTGTATTCTTGCTTCTCCATTCTTGTGAAACTTTTCTAAGAAAATTGTGTTTCAACTCTGAAAATAAGTTTCAGAAAGATCATTAGCAGAGTAGGACTTCCATCATATATCCACATTGAGAAAGTGGAGTTTAAAGTGGAGATTGCAAGTACCTGCAACAATTCTGTTTTCCCAACATTTGATGGCGCCCATGCTGCTAAAAAAAAAAAAAAAAGAAGAAGAACTTGAATGAATGATTTGTGTACATTATTTAAAAAAATGCATAATAATCACATTTTCTTGGGACTATTTGTTATACCCAAATATGATGCTTTGTTTATTACAGCTTCTTGTGTATCTTCTCTCAAAACACTTTTATCCCATGGTCCCTGAAATTTTGAGAAAAGAATTTTTTTCAAATATGATTTCATTTGTTACTGAAAAAAAATCTTATTTTTGACTGTATTCAGGCTTAGAAATAGAAGCTCTCAGAGAGCACAGTCTGCGTCTCTTGGCAATCTATTTCTGGCACTTTTCTTTGGCCTCCTTCATCTCTTGGCCAAAAGTTTAGTATATTTGGCAGCCTCTTCCTATTTTTCTTAGCGTTTATGTTGCGGAATAAGTGGAGTTACAAGACGCTGACCCTGGGTGCTTAGGTCCTAGGTTTCTTGTTTAAATGCCTTTTTCACAACATATTGACAAACATCATCTTTAGACACATTGAAAAGTTTGAGGATTCTGCCAACTCTTTTGAGCCCCAGATGCCAGGGTTACTGTAGTATTGGTCAGTCCAGGGATTTCCTTCTCTTCATTTTTTTACAATAACCAAGTTGAGAACACTCAGATTGGCATCCACAATGCAACCCCAAACAGCCTTGCTTCCTTTTCCCAGTTCTCCTGGGTCTGTAACAGGGATGCCCCTTTCTCAGCAGCAGGCAGACCCAGCCACGGGTCAAGACACCTGCTTTATGGGGAAACCTCACTTGTTATTCTCACCACTGAATCAGACCACATAACCCTTCCGTTCTTCACCCAGAGCATCAGCAGCAACTTCTGTGGCCATAGAATATACAAAGTTTGCATTCATCATCCACTTCAATGAGTTTCTGGCAGCCAGTGGCTGGGAAGGACATACGTCATCCTGAAGTATCTGATCACCTCCTAGGCACCACAGAAAAGAGTGAGAAGAGAACTTCAAAGTTTTTATATAGAGCCCCTATTTGGGTTTAAAGTCAGCAGTAAGTTATTGGTCAAAAAACAAATCCATTTTTTAACTTCCTGGGCTACCCTGATTTGAATATAATAATGAGTTTCTGAGTTGTTTCAAACATTGATTATAAGAGGCTGCTTTGTTTCACCTTAACCTGAACCCTAAATATAGCAGTTATTTTTTTTTTCTATAGCCTATGTCATTTGCAGCCAAGGGACATCCTTGAAAAAAAAAAAAAGGTGAAAATAATGCCAAGGAATTCTGCTAAATAGGCATGCAATCCTTTATTAAATGGAAAGTGGAATGGTTATATTGATTATTTTAGTGTCAGAGATTTTCCTTGTTGCAAATTTGGCACCTTTTGAAGTTGCATTTACTCTTTGGGGCTGTTAAGGCACTATTTAATGAATCAATTTAGTCATTTAGTCAATAGGAGTATCCTTGCCTCCGAAAAGAGTTAATATACCTTTCCAATGATTCTTCACTTATAAAAAATAATAGTTAAAGCACTTGACAAATCAGACTTAATATTAGTTAAAATGCCCCATTGATATACATCTTGTTGTTGTAGGAACTCACAGACTCACAAAGGAGGAAGCATCCTCTGTTTGGAAATGTCAATGGGATGAAACCCTGTCAGAGAATAATGATCTCTTGTGCCCACGTAAATGCCTAGGGAAAACTAAGATGTTCATTTTCAAAGCAGAAAACATTGATCCACTGAATATGTCCTATTAAAACAAATTTATTTTATTCCATCAAATAGCTGATGTAAATTTAGTCATTTAGTCTGATAGATAGGGGTTCCAGAGAATGACATTTTTGTGCTTCAGTACTACCTAATAGATGAAAATCATTGCATTTTGCTTTGCTTTATTTGTCAGAAAAAAAAGAGAATTAACTTTGTTCATGAGCGCACTAAGGTTTAATATTAGCAATTTAGTAATGGTATGCACTGATTTGATTTGATTTCTCTTTAGTAAACCCTTTCCAATTCTAACATTCGATTACATAATTCTGAATTATATGCATTCTATTGAGAATTCTATACATTGTTATATACTAGAAAGTAGGTAATATAACATAACATAGGAAGATTTATAGCCAATGACTGCTCAAATGTAGGTAAATGCTACCACAATAAAAGAAAAATGATGGAGAATCATGCCTGCTTTTGATAGTATTTTAATATGAACAGCAAAAGGAAACGATGGCCAGAGCTCCAGGGAGAAGGACAAAAAAGCAGACAGTTATATGTTAAAATAATGTGCATGTACCTGCATATAAGTCTGCACACATAATCAGCTGTGGACACATTTTGCATGATGAATAGTCACAAAATCCTTAGGAAAAGGCTTCATACCTGCCCTTATGCTGTGGACCGTAGCACATGCTGTGTCTCATTGGCCGTTTGGTACGTAGATAGATAATTAGAAGCTGTGGCTCTCCTGGGGGACAAAGGAAAGGTATCTCAACTTGGGGCTGCCCCACCTTGCCCTTGCCCTGAGTAACTGCTCAGGGGAGGAGGGAATGCCTTACCTGCAGGAGACTGAACACCAGGCTTAGAAGCAGCCACCAGTTCTTGAGGAAATGCTGGGAGCGACTGTCTCCAAAAGACATGGAGGTGTTTTGCAGTCCTGAGACAAGCCCTCAAGCAGTGGCAGGCTTTAATGAGATAAGATCGGTCACTTGTTAGCAAGCAGGGATTATACTTTGAACATTTGTAGTGCAGCAGGGTGGGAGTAGAGTCGGAGCGACTACTAAGCACATGATCCTAGGACTTGGGCCCCCACACCTGTTGCATAATGCTTGAATAAAAGGCCACGGCTATTTGGGGCTTCCCTGGAGATAGCAGAAGTCCACCTCTTGCAGGCATGTACCTTCAATCCATGTCCCGGCTGTTTCTATTCATGCAGTGACGGGGTGCCACAGGGGGCATCAACACAGCGGGCATCAACAAATCAGAACTTAGGGCACCAACTGCAAAAGCTTGCCGAGGGGCTCCCTAGCCACAGGCCAAGCAGCAAGAGAGTCTGTAAACTGACCTAGAACTAACTAAGCCTAATTATCCTGTCATTAACTGTCTGTCAGAGAGGCTCCATAGTGATGGTGACATCCATACCATGGGGAGTGCCCATTCTGGACTCTATAAACATAAGACCCAGACCACAACCAAGTCTTTCTTTTATTTTGCTATGACAGAGGTCAGGTCATCATCGGCAGTGTATGTACCTGGCTCTTGTTCTGTAAACCTTTATCTTGCTCCTGCTCTGGAATCCTCTCTTGCTTTCCCCTCAATCGATGGCACCTCACGCTGACCTTACTTGGTGCATCCAGTCTCCTTTAGCCAAGAGCACCCAAAGAACTAAGAACAAAAATGCCAAACCCGAAAAGTTCACATTACTTTACTGGTACAAATTAATGGGTCCGGAATAAACATTTTCTACTACTATTTCATGTCATCAGAATCTAAATTCTTTGTTATCACCATTTGTATGGCTGCGCAAATGGGTGACATGTAATGATATATTTGGCATCAGAACACAGGAAATTGTACAAATAAAAGTTAGAGTCAAAGGAAAAAAGTACTTTTTGATTGAAACAATGTCTATTTCCTTTCAAAATGAAGTCATCAGCATACAGCATTTCTGAAAAGACATTATAGAAGAGTATCGGCAAGAGGAAAACGGGAACAAAACATCATAAGAAATATCATTTTATCTCAGAATTTAGCATATCACTTAAAGGCATTAAGTTCCCCATTCCTTGCCAATGTATATTAAGAGAAGACGGGATCATGCCATATACTTATTATACCACTTTTGCCAAGTGTCTTATATTTTCTCCTTTATGTACCTAAAACAATTTGCCCAGCATAATGTCGGAGTTTTTCTGTATCTTCTTCATATTCTTTTTGCTTCCTGGTCAAGTAACTTCTTTTTAAATGTCCATATTCTATATTATTAGATTCTAGGTATTTAAAAAGAAGTGGCGGCATAAAGCTGTTTAAACTAAAAATGCCCATGTACAGGTAAAGTTGGGGTCTTACACAGATGTAAGACTCTATTAGTTGTAAGCAGAAGGGGTAACAGTGGAGACCTGCTATAAGAAAGCAAATCAAGAACTTGGTTCTTTTGGTTGGGATAGAATAAAAAACAAGACTTACCAGATACTGAGCCAGGGCTTGAGTGAGCTGAGACACAAAGAACGCTCCTCCCACCTGAGGACATAATGGGAACATAATCTCTCTTCATAAAGGAGATCACTGATAGGGCCGGTAGCCAAGTGCGTCTGTACAGATTGAAATTTTACAGGCTTATCACACTTTATTTCCCTGAATATCATATCAGAAAAACAATTGGATATTTTTCAGGCTTTCACATCCCCTTCTATTTGCTTGTCACTGACTTTAGTGATGCAATATTACTAACATCCAAAACATTCTTTTGCTAGTACTGAATGTTAGGTGACATAGTCACTCCAATAGACATATTCCCTATTCACAGTCACGTTACAAAGACCAATACAAAGGCAAGGTCATGCTTCTCTTTCACCCTGCTTTGAGCAATGACTGCTTATTCGTTAATTTCTCTCTTCATCTGACCCTTGAGATTTTGACACACTATATCTCTTCCCCAAATACAATATTACTCAAAATATAAATAAAATACCCAACATCCACTGAACTTCTTCTGTTTTCTCTCCATCAGACCCCATGTTCTATGATCCACCTCTCTATTGCTATATTTCTACCACCTTGCATTTATTCAGAAAACTTGAAATCTCAAGAGCTTCTCCATCATGAAATATGTTATTTTAGAGAATTTCCACAATTCTATGACACGTTGATTAACCAGAGCTTTACTTGGAATCTCTTTTAAGTTGACAAATTTGAAAAGAATATGTATTTTAATACTTGACAATTCAAGAATCATTCATAAACCATTTTTCACTTCTCCACTCACTAATGTTTTTACACATTTCACCAGGAACTATTTTTTCCAAATCATTCTACCTCTTAGATGAATTAGGGCAGAGACAGTTCCTTTCAAATATATTTATAGTAACTCTTTTGCTCTGTAAAAAAAAATCAATAAATATATACTTAAATACTCTAATTTAATAACAAAAATTACAACCAATATTACTAACATTTTCTTGATTATATTTCTAAAAGAAAAGTGAAATGAGA
>NW_003852431.1:15349160-15350326 GCF_000181295.1 Otolemur garnettii
GTAGGTGTTAAATCATTACCTGCTAACCGCCTCCATGAGATCCAGTCTTCTTTCTTCATTAGAGCCTTCAAAGGCTTATTTACTGATACATCAAGAGGTTGCAGTTGGCTGGTTAACTCACCAGGTATCAAAGCAGGTTGGGTTTTACAGGCTGCTGCAAAAATTGCTTTTGCCTTTTGAGTAACCTGGGCTTTGAAGTGATGAAACACTAGCAAAGAAGTAATCCTCCAGGCCTTCCTGACAAGACTTTCTTAAATAAGATTTGCATTCCTTCTTTGTTCATCCGGTCTTTTTCATGTACACAGTATCTAACACCACTTGGAATCTTTTGTTTCAGAGACATTTCCTTTTAAAGATGATGATAGGTAGTAGCTTAGTCCCATCTGCACAACCGGCTAGCAATGTGAAATGTGTTTTTCATGTTCACTAGTTTTAATAGCCATGGACTTTGCTCCTTTGACATCCAGAGTTCTGTTGAATGGTTCATCAAATATAAGCAGGCCATCATCTATATTGGAGATTTGGGACAACTCAAAGACATAAGTCTTTCAAAGATTGATAATATTACATTTCGAGGCACCTGCCTGTCTCCTAAAATGTTGGGGTTTGGGGTAGCCGACTGGATCTTGAAGTGCTCTTGGTCAAAAAATGACCAGATACCCCAAAGTAAGGTAAACATAAAATAAAGTTTAGAAAGGCAAAGATAGGTTTACAGAGTAAGAGCAAGATAGAGGCTTATGGAGCAAGTGACATTCAGCATAGACAGCAAATGTGCTCTTTCACTGTGACAAGGAAAAGGGCAAAGAAGCATCAGTTACCGCAGTAGTTCCCTTTATCTCACCTGGCTCAGGTGTCCCTTGTGGTTCAGAGTCTTACTGGGCGTGCAGACTTCCCATGAGCCTCTCTGAGAGCCCATGGTGGGGTGTGGACCTCACAATAATTAGTCTTAAGGCTGTTCTAGGTCACCTTCAAGAGGCTGCCTTCATGTCAGCCTTCAGTCTAAGGCCGTTCTAGGTCACCTTCAAGACTAACATACCTGTTAGACTAGAGGGTCTTTGTTTTGCAAATGGCACAGTAAGTTCTGGTTGGTAAATTGGTAGGATGATCCCTCCTCCCCAGGTGTGAGCAATAACTTGGGACAGAATTTAAGAAGGCAGCACTGAGAT
>NW_003852431.1:15351433-15354060 GCF_000181295.1 Otolemur garnettii
GCTCATCTTGCTGGTGAGTTTCTCTCACATCTCCCATCCTATAGCAGGTGGTAGGATGTCTGAAACCGAGCCATTTTGAATTTACCTGGCCACGCAAATGGTGGTAACCTGGTTTTTAGAGCCTAATAAAAAATATATGACAATAAAAATATTTATTCCAAACCCAGTGGTTTGGATCACTAAAACGAGGAGACATACACATTAGCTGCAGTGTGCATACCATGGCCTGTACCATAGGATATTTAAATTTTAATTTCTTTCAACAGTGTTTTGTGGTTTTTAGTATCTTATCGCACTTAAATTTATCTTTAGGCATTTTATTGTTTTCAATGCTATAGCAAATTAAATATTTTTAAATTTTAATTTTGGATTCTTCATTGCTATATATATAGAAATAAATTGATTTTTTGATACTGAGCTTGTATCCCTCCACCCTTGCAGCACTTTTTATTGGTTTAGATAGTTATTTAGTAGACTTTATAAGGCTCTGCTATGTATAAAAATCATGTCATCTGGGAAATAAAAGAGTTTTGCTTCTTTTCAATCTGAATTTTTTTTTATTTGTTCTTCCTACTTAATTTCATTGGTTAAAACCTCTACTATATTGTTAATTAGACATGACAAAAGAGGCCAATTGTCTTGTTGCTGATCTTTGAGGAAAAGTATACAGCATTTCACCAGGAAGTATGACTTCAGCCATGATGATTTCATAAATACCTTCATTAGTTTGAGAAAAATTGTTTTTGTTTGTTTCCTGAACTTTTTTTTAATTGTGAAAGGGTATTAGGTTTTGTCAAATAATTTTTCTATGTTTACTGAGAATGACGGTAAGGTTTCTTGTGATTCCCATAAGTGATAAATCAACTCAGTGTTAAATCAACTTTGCATTGCAATGATAAATCCCATTATATATATATATATATCTTTGAATGCTCGTTCATCTATGCCCATCAAGAGTATTTGTGTACAGTTTGCATTGTTTATGATGTCTTTGTTTGGGTTTGATATCAGTGTGATACTGGTTTTATAGAATGAATGAACTAGAAAGTGTCCCCCTGTTGTTTGGAAGATTTTCTGGAACATTTGTATTATTTTTATAAATATTTGGTAGAATTTATCAGTAAACTGATCTTAGCCTGGTATTTTCTTTGTGGATTATTTCTCAATAACTGACTCAATCTTTTTATTTGTTCGATGTCCAGTCATACCTTCTAGCTTTTAGGTCAGTTTGGTAGTTTGTATCATTTTAGGAGTTTTTCCACTTATTTTATTATATGATGTGTTTTCATAGTTTTTCACGGTATTCCTTCCTCATTCTTCATAGTTTCATAAGTTTCATAGTTTTGTTCTATTTTTCTTTCCTATATTTGGTGATTTGTGTCTTCTTTCTTTTCTTATTTCTTGGTAAGTTTAGCTAAAAATTTGTCAGTTTTTTGTTCCTTTCAAAGAAATAATTTTTGGCACTCTTAATTTTTCTTTATGGCTTAACTATATTCCATTTAATTTACTTCTGCTCAAATCTTCACTCTTTTTTCCTTCTGTTTGCATATTTTTTGTTCTTGTTTTTTAGTATCTTAGAGGTTAAATTGATCATTTGATATTTTTCTTCTTTTTTATAAAATGTATAGTTATTATCTTTTTTTCTGAATACTGCTTTAGATGCAACTATAAATTTCCTTCTGTTGTGTTTTAATTTTCATTAATCACATAGTATTTTCTAATTTTCTTTGTGATTTTGCATGACCCATTGCCTTTTAAAGTTGCTTATTTTATGCCCATTTTTACCTCTCTCAAATTTATTTATTTGTTTATTTAATTTAATTTCACTGTGGTCTGAGGTGATCGTTTGTACTTACTAGCTTGTTAAATTTACTGACCAAATTTTAGGGTCCATTCTGAGAATATTCCATATTGATTTGAGAAGAACGTGTTTTTCTGGGTTTTGGTGGTACAGCTTATAGATTTCTATTAGGTATAGTTGGTTGATAATGCTGTACGAATGTTGTGTTTTATGCTTGAACTCCTGTAAAGCTATTATATCCAATGTTTAAATGGATTATGAAGTCTCAAAATATTATCTGTAAATTATCTACTTGAATTTTTTCTATTTTTCTTTCCTGTATTTTAAAGCTATGTTGTTACACATATATGTTTATAATTGTTATGCCTTCCTAATGCATTGACTTTTTGTCCTGGTGAAATATTCTTCTTTAACTGTAGCAATATTTGTTTGTTTTACAGTCTATTTTGTCTAATATTACTATAGTCACTCGAGATCTGTTATAGTTGTTGTTTTCACAGTATATGTTTTCTGTTTATTTTAATATAGTTGATTTTTAAAATCAGAAGATTTTAGATTTTAGATTTTGTGCCAGAATATGATTATAGTAGTATTTTTTTTAATCTATGCTAATAATCTTTGACTTTTAATTGGATTATTTAATTGATTAGAATTTAATGTTAATATTGCTATGGTTCAATTTATCCGCCATTTTCCTTTTGTTTTATATATGCTTAGCCCTTTTTTGTACCTTTATCCTTCTTTTTTTTTTTAATTGTTGGGGATTCATTGACGGTACAAAGAACCAGGTTATATTCATTACATTTATTAGGTAAAGTCCCTCCTA
>NW_003852431.1:15355914-15356929 GCF_000181295.1 Otolemur garnettii
TAGTTCAAGGAGTTTATATTTTTGCCCCTGTTTACCCAGGATACAGTTTGCCCCTGTTTACCCAGGATATGGTTTACCCAAATAACAGTTTGGATTTTCTCTCTAATCATTCCCAAGATGATACAGCCTTAGGTATTCACACAAGCTCCTAGACATCCACAGACTCGTGTGATTTTATTTTTAAGTATGATTTCTAAGGAATTGCTCCTTTGTCAGTGAATCTTAATCATTTCAGCCATTTGGTCACAGATTATGCTTCATCTCCTGGTTTGAGTGAGGTCTCTCCTCTTTGCTTATTGACCTATGTGCAGCCTGCAGAATGTTTTCAAGTGCCCCTCAGCCTGCTCTGATTCTCCTGAGTGCTTAGTGCTTATGCACAGACTTCCCAATCACAAAGGGTAACTGTGGTCTCCAATAGCGCTTCTTGTTTGTCTTTTCCGGAATCTCTCTGTTAAATTTCTTACTGATCTGCCTTTCCATCTGTAGCTATAGTATCAAGGACCTAAAACTGCCCTCTTTATTTCTCTTCATAGTTTTAAACAATTTCTTTCAACATGGACTTCTTCATGCTCTGTTTGAAATAAAACCAAGCCTCTCAAGAACTATGAAGATCTTAGTTCTTATAACTGCTCTCATTTTTGGCAAACCTTCATGGCACATCACAACAACAGGGAGTTGGGATTGTGTGGCCTTTCTTCCAGACTGATGGACCTTTTCTATGAGAGCTCACTCTGCTGGGATGGTTCTCAGTCTTCCTGGCTTGCTGCTCTGACTTGGAACCTCCACCATACATACCATCCAGGATGTGAGTGTTCCTATAGTTATTAACTCCTGACCTACTGTATCTGGAGTAGAACTTACAACCCCAAATCGGAGACTAAATGGACAAAGTCATCCCCAGTCATCTCAGGTACATCAGTTTCTATGGGAAAACTAGTCAGGATTCCAACAGCACAGATTGTTGCTCTTCTTCCATAGATCTCATAAATTTTCTTAAGTGAATATGTCCCCATTT
>NW_003852431.1:15357617-15358430 GCF_000181295.1 Otolemur garnettii
ACCTGACCTACCGACACAATTTTGCTTTCTTAACAGTAGCTTGTTTATGCCACCAGTGAAGAAGCCTGGAGAGGAGGTAGCAATAAAAAATGAAAGGCATTTTCTACAGCTTGTTAAGAATTGAATATTTTTTCCTTGCAAGAAAAGATCCAGAGCCTGGAAGAAGAGATAATCAGTTGGTTCAAGGTCTGGTGAATGCAGTGGATGACAGAGACTTTCCACACATGCCTGCTGTAGTTGGAGCAGTGTTGTTTGTACAACACAGAGTCCAGCTTTATTTTATGAGAGGATTGGCCTGTCTCTGTTGACCAATCTTGGCTGCTTAATCATAAAAATTTTCATCATTTCATCCAGGTGGTTGCAGTAGACATCCACTGTTATTGGTTGCCCAGGTTTCATGAAGCTGTAGTGGATATACCACGCTGGAGCATCAAAGAGATACTATTATTTTTTTTCTTTAATAAATATGCAATTTTAGACTGTGTTTTGGCACTTCATCTTTCTTAAACCATTGTGCATGACACTTTTGATTGTCAAAAAGGATTCATTTTTCATAACATGTAACAAAACAATGTAGAAATGGCTTACCATTATGTCGTAACAGTGAAGAATGAAAAGCCTCAAGATGATTTCTCTTTGGACATTTGTTTAATTCCTACAGAACTCCTCTATCCAGCTTTTTTGCCTTAATGATTTGTTTTAAATAGCACAAAATTGTTGAAATAACATCAAGCCTAGCTGCAAATTCACACATAGATGGATTTGCTTCTACTAGAGCCTTCAGCTCATCATGGGTATTATTCACTTTGGTCT
>NW_003852431.1:15359077-15360661 GCF_000181295.1 Otolemur garnettii
GTATTTCCCCTAGCTTCAGAAAAATATAAACGATCTCTGGCCTTACTCGCTGTGCATATTAAACACTGGTTTAGAGTATTCCTCAGTTGATAGTTTGTTCTTTCTGAAACGTTGCCTCTAGAGAAATTCCTAATGACAACCACTCCTCAAAGCACTTTATTACAACTGCTTATCAATTAATTAATGAACAGAGGAATATCTTTAATGAAGCTTCTCACCTTTTTGGGAAGGCCAAATTAAAATCAGAAATCCCCTCTAGTGTGAAATAACAATTTTCCACTTTAAGCTAAATGATGTTATCAAAACCAAAGTACCGACTGGTGTGTTTCTATTTAATGGCAACTTTTTCTAGTGTCCATCATTTCAAAAAATGACAGAATCATATGTATATGTATGTGTGTGTGTGTGTATAATTGTTATAAACATTCTTCACATAACTCACTGGAGTTAAATCACTAAACCATGGAAAACATAGTTTTATATTAGCCATTATTGAATAGAGATGGGGGAAAAATATCTGTCACCATGAAAAACTTCATCTTACAACTATATAACTACTTACATTTTTTTTTGAACACTGAGGCATTGTCAAATGGCATCAAATGATGAAATTCTAGAGAAGTTTCTGTTCTAACCTGAAGCAATTTTTCTAATAAAATGTACCTTCTTCTGGATTTCTTTTAATTATTCTTGCCTGATTATTATATCAGTATGCTATATTGCCTACCAAGGATTGTAAGTGGTCAGGGAATTTAATTAATATAAATTATTGAGATTTAAAATTTGTAAGCACTCCTTAGTTAAATACAAAGGGAAAAATGCAGAATGAACTTCCCAGTGTCTGTTTTGAGTAGATGCAGTAACACCAGTCTAGTCATATATCTTTTGGTATTCAATCAAAGGAAATACATTTTTAGTTAAAACTCAAATTTACTTTTTAGAGACCCCACTGTACCCCTAAATGAAGAGTAACATTCTTAAAACTATATATTTAATAAATCCTTATGTAATGTCTACTCTGTGTTTGGCATGTTCTAAGTGTTTTTCTAACATTGATTTATTGGACTTCCCTAATAATGCTATGAAGAATGTGTTATCTCTAGTCCTTTTTTTCACAGATTCACAGATGAATTAGCTGTGACCAGAGGGGTCGTTCTCACCAGGAGTCACGAAGAAGACAAAGGGAAAGCTGAAAGTGGGAATGTAGATCTAGAATTCACGTTCCTACCCTCATTCTGTGCTGCCTATTTTTTAAAAACTAAAGACGATCTTTAAAGCTCTCTATTTGATTTCTTTTTTTATAGCCAGTTTCATGATTATTAACAACAAAGCTTCAAAGCTATGTAGTCCATTGCATAATGAGTTAGAGTCACGTCTTCTTCTCAGCGCTTCCAGTTCAATATGGCTATGTCGTATCTATAAATATAACACTACTCATTATTTTGCTTTTGAAAAACGTTGTTAGTTTAGCTGATAATCCTCCCATTCCACTGTAAAGGAAAATTATATCATTAAGAATACTGTGCAGTCCATTCCTTTTTATACTCACAATGGAATTTCCATTCTTATTCTCGTCACTCTTTC
>NW_003852431.1:15360967-15362052 GCF_000181295.1 Otolemur garnettii
TGTATAAAATATTTCCTATTTTGTGCTGTATAAAAGCCATTCCTTTTTTATTGATCATTATGTGTGTGTTAGTAATACCAGAAATATTGTTGAAGTCACATTTATTTGAAATAATTTAAAATTCTATGAGCAAGTCATTAAGAAAGAGGGAAAAATACAAGATTTTTGAAGCTTCTCATAATTTATATGTATGTTTGGTTGAGTGGAGTAGCTAAACTGAATTTCACTATTATATGTTTAATCTTATCATTTAAATAATAAGTTTCATGCTAAATTAGCCACACTGCTTTCTGCCTTTTTCTAAATCTTCACCTTAAATTGGGGTACTTGAAAGTAGTGTTTACCATAGGTTTCCATCAAGACTTACACATTTTCTCATGCTAAACAGATAGATGACAGTCTTTGTTCTCACAAAACATACAATTGAATGGGAAGACACATAGATACATAAATATAACTAAATAAATGTGATGAATTCTCTGAAAGAAGTTTAATTAGGAATGGATTATTAGTTTTGACAATTACGCAACACCTTTTCAAAATTCTTCTTTTCAAACTTTGTTTCCACCATGCCAGTAAATATGGAAGTTATGTATTCATTAATAGTCATTATTCTTTCACCTTTTATTAAAAATGTAGGTTTCAGTTTTTAAGTGATGTACAGCAAAGAATAATACAAATTTGATTTTGAATATGAAAATATACTTTTGACTTTTTTCTTGATCCTAGTGTCAATTAAGTACAATAGTTCAATAGTTCTATTTACAATAGCAAAAAAATTCCCATTGAAAATAATGAAGCCTGATCTACAACAAATGCTTCTTGGAAATAAATAGGTTTTAGTAGTGATTTATCCCTACTAGAATGAATGGCACATGGGGCTTACAGATCATGTAGTTAGAGCAGGAAGATGCCTGTTAGATCAGTAAGTCTAAGCGGCCTGCTTGGGTAGAATATAGTCCCCCCAATAGAGGACAAAGCATTTGATCTTAGCCAAAAGGCCATGAACAAAAGCTATTTTAATTTATTGCAATTAAAATGAATGGGATTCAATCTAACACATTTATGAGGATGCGATAACTATC
>NW_003852431.1:15363024-15365768 GCF_000181295.1 Otolemur garnettii
CAGGAACACAGTATGAAGTGAAAGTATCATATGCACCTATTGTATACCTGAATTGCTGCTAGATGGCTATGTGTTTGCTACTCTGATAGGATTATGAAGTTATTCAGCACTAAGTTATTCAGCACTCGTCAGCCTTACTACCACATTGGTTGGAAGTCCAGGCACATCTTATTTCATTTATGTTAAATTTAACAATGCCTTGGTTTTTGTCTGTAATATGAGGAGTTTTTTTGAAAAATATATGTAAGATGTAGAATTACATGTAGGTAACTTTTTATAGCAGCATAAACTAAAAACATTTTGTGTGCTAGCTGTGAATTAGTTTTGATATTTTTTGAAATTCAAACTCTTTATAGTTAAAATAACATGATTTTAT
Source organism: Otolemur garnettii (assembly GCF_000181295.1). Taxonomy (NCBI): domain Eukaryota; kingdom Metazoa; phylum Chordata; class Mammalia; order Primates; family Galagidae; genus Otolemur; species Otolemur garnettii. The sequence continues at coordinate 15,363,401 of NW_003852431.1, forward strand.
ATTAATATTATTATATTAATATGGACATTTCTGTAATATTTGAATTTACATTTTAAAATAGTAATATAAATCAGCCAAATCCTTCATTTTCACAAAATTAATATATTTATATGTTCATATATGTGTTTCAAATGTCTATTTTTAACTGAAATATGTAAAGATAATCCCATGGTTATTCATAGTTACATTCTGTAATTATTTTGATACTTACATAGGCCTAAAAATCCAATATGTAGTTGTATCTTTCATATCAGTAAAACATTGTATCCTTGGGAGGGTGTTGAGTGGCTGTGAAATGCAGGTAGACAGATTAGCATGTGAATGAAGTTCTTGGAACCTTAGGTTTTCTCTTATCTTGCAAAGAAACACAGATACTGATGGGGATCAAAGGGTTAATAAACTAAGACGTCTGGAATTGCAGTGAAATGTCACCTTATTCAGGAAATTCAACAACAAAATGAAATAATCAGTGCCTTGGACTAAGACGGCAGATACAACCGTATTTCCTGATGAACCAGTCTCCCATCCATGGTCAACAAGAGATACCCATACTAAGTCCTATAAGCCACATTTATCCTTACCACCTATCTTTTAAATATATTGCCCAGATGTTATGCTAAATAGAAATGAAAAGAACTAATGAGATTCTGAAAGACTGAGTTTTCTAAGCACCTAAATATTCAAGTAGAAATTTAAATTATGAGATCCAATATAGATTATTAACTTCACCTAATCCGATTCACTTCTTCCCTCCCCTCCCCTCCTATGCTTTTGAAGTATAAGATAAATTATAGACTAATTCAGAAGCTTCATTTTGAACATCACAGAATTGCATAATTGATCCGTAGCCCTACAATACTCATTTAGCTCCCTATGTACATGCATATTGTACGACAAATATGGTTCGGATATCACCAGCCTTTTAAGTCAGACACCCTTTTAGCCCACCAAGAACTTTAAGTGGTAAGAGTTGAACATTTTAGAGATTATTTTTCCAGATATCTAATTCTCAGTTGGGAGTTCACAGATTCAACAAAACTTACTTCCTCCCTGCTCCCCTTCTATAAAAATCGTATGTTTTCCAAAATGGAGCAACATTCTGTGGTTTCCTCTGACAAGCTCCCGCTAATAAACATAAGTAAGAGAAACCAACATACAGTATGTCTGACACTTCTTTGTTTCATAAGACTCCATAGTGAATCCAAATATCCATTTAAAATCCATTTTTATATAGATAAAATAAAATTATTCTACATTTCAAGAAAAATTATAAGTTCTCAGATATTCTAGAAACATAATTCCAAGATCCTCAGAAAGGAAAAGGATAAGTAAGAGTGGTGGAATAAATAGCAAGATAAATAACAGCACATTTGACTTAAATCTTTCTAAATGTACTCTTTGCATTTTTGCTCATTTACATTTAACATTACTAAATACGCAAAAATTTTAATAATCAATCTTGCTATTTTAGTTTCCATGAAAAAAGGCCACAGAGCATACTGACTAACAGGGTTTGACATTCTCAGCTTGACTTCTCAGCTTGATAGCTTTCTTCCTAATACAGGCCTATGGCTTCCATTTTCTTAAAATGCTTTAGAAAATTTACAATGTAAATTTTTTCTCTACTCCTTTGAGATATAAATCTTCAAGTCTCTTGCCAATTTTCCAATGCATGACCATTTTCTCTAGGACTTTGGAGGGAATCTCTGAAATGTAATCAAATGTTATGGAGCATAGGAACCTAACTTTGATAATCACCTAATCGCTAACACAGGTAGCCTAATCCCTTTGTCCAAGCTCCCCCAACTCCCAACACCCACTTCTCTGCTGTCCTCCAGTGATTTTTTTAATAGTTCACTCTGGCACTTAAAAACTTCCCCATCTTTGGTTTAACATAGACACTTTTATTCCTGTGGCAATACTCTTGAATGAAGACTTCCTCATCTGTTTAATACCAACCAGTGGAAGTTGTTGTTGACAATATTTGTCTTATTCATGACTTTGTGTCTTTCACTCAGTAGATTTGATTACTGAGTGCCTTTTCTGTTCCATGCTGGGAAATGCAATGACAGTAAGATTTAGGCCTGTCACTTTTTTCAAAAATCTCAGCATCTGCAGGAAGACACTCCTACAAACTAAATACCATTTAAGAGTTGAGTGTAGAATGACCACTGTATTTGAATTAACCTATACATTGTGCTCTCTATGAGACTGAGCCATTAAAGTTGGTGGGAGAGGCCCGGCACCTGTGGCTCAAGTGGCTAAGGCGCCAGCCACATACACCTAAGCTGGTGGGTTTGAATCCAGCCCAGGGCCACCAAACAACAATGACGGCTCTGTCTCAAAAAAAAAAAAAAAAAAAAAAAAA
>NW_003852431.1:15366072-15370346 GCF_000181295.1 Otolemur garnettii
AGCCAGAGACCCAGAAGCACACTTTAGAGAATTATGCATTAGGTATTCACTATCTTTTTGCCTCCCTTTTAGAAGAGTAGTTAACCTGAAATACAACTCTTTGAGTTTTTCTGAAAGGGACGTATAATGCTTAAGAGCAGAAGAGGAGATGTCTCTGGATTTAGTACAGCTCATTCTGGGGACAAACTAAAATTTATATTTCTGGGACAGCAGGATGAACAGACTTTAATTATTTTATTCTATATTTGTGAGTGTAATTTACCAAATACCTTGTTTATATTTATATATAAGTACTTATATTTTAGGATATGTCAGAAAAGCAACAGAATTCATAGCATGGTGGAGAAATTACTAATATAAAATTGTTAACTCTGAGTTCTAGTCCAAGTTCTTTCAAAAGTAACTGTAAGACCTTAGGACAATCTGTTTTCTCTATAAATCTCTCAATATCCTCATTTCTAAAAGGAGACTCTTGAACTATCTAACATTCCACATGTTTTAAAAGTATTCTATTGTGTGTCATCTCAGGAAACTCACAGATGAAAAATATCTGATATTTCTGGTGACCATTTGCTTGCATTTTGGTAATAATCTTAATATTAAGTATTTATCCCCCTCCTTTCCACTACCACATAAATCTCGTAACATTCTAGTCCTGATCTATCTCTACATGAATGCCTACCAACAGTCCTTTCCTAATCCTTATGATCCATTCATGCTCAATTTTTCATGAGTATCTCACATGAGAGGACTTTTTATATTCCCTATCATGGAACCCCCAACCATCTTTATTGTCTGAAACAACTTTTCTACTTCCAGCTTCAATTCAGCATCTCCCTCTTCATTTAATCAGCCCTGACACTACTATTGCAGGCAAATGCCAGTGGCTGGCTTTCTTGTTGATTGTTAAACAAAAATTATGGTAACCCATTGTTTTGGACTGAGCTTGTGTATTGGGACCCTATGGACCAAACTAAACTAAACTAAAATGGAGTCACTCTTACTAAATGCCACATAATCAAACTGCCTTTTGGGGGGGCAGGGTGGAGACAGAGTTTTGCTCTGTTTCTCAGGATAGAGTACACTGGCATCATGTTAGCTGACTGCAACCTCAAACTGAGCAATCCTTGTGTCTCTTCCTGAGTAGCTGGCACTATGTATGTTCACCACCGCTCCCAGCTAATTTTTGCTATTTTTTGTAGAGACAAGTTTTTTGCTAGGTTGCTCAAGCCAGTGTTGAATACATAGACTCAAACAAGTTTCCTGCCTTAGCCTCCCACAGTGCTAGGATTACCAACCTGAACTTAAACTTAAATGGCCCTACCTTAAATGTTAAGAAAGTGAATAGATCCCAAAATTTATAATTTTTTCCTAAAAACAGGAGATTTTAGTGTACCTTAGTCTGTGTAATATAAAAGTCCCCTTTTTTTGAACCCTAACAAAAAAGTAACCTGAAATAATCAGATATTAACCAATAAGTTTTCTTCTATTATTCTGTTTCCTTATTATACATTATAAAATCCACTGTTCCCAGTAGAGCTTCAGTTCCACAGTATAACCTCTATGAGTGGACCATCCAAGGGAATATGACAAAGTGGTCAACACATGGAGGTGGACAACATAGGGAACTACGTCTGTTCTACTAATATTACAGGTGGTGCATGTTCAATCTGTGAAAATTGGGTCAACTTAAGGAAGTGGTCAATGTAGGAAGGTGGTCAACTATGGAGATATTTTGCAGAATGGTTGCTGAATCAATTCATGAATTGCAAATAAAAGGCAATTCGATCTATAGATTCTGCATATTTGGGTCATATCTCTATAAAAACATTCTATAAAACACGCTTAAGATGTGGCATCATGAATATAGCTAAATTTGGCAGTCAGAGAAAACCAATTTCCAAATCTCAGCATGGCCTTCTGAAGCATGCCTTTTGGGGCAGTTTGTTTAATCTCCCTTCATCTTAGTTCTTAACATTTAAAAAGAGATATATATGTATACACACATCTATAGGTATACATGTATGTGTATGGATAGATAGATATTCCTACCTCATAATGTTACAATTATTAACTATCACAGTACACATAATAGCTCTAACACACTGTAGATGCCCACTAAATGATGATTTTCTTCTCTTTATTTTTGATGTTAATCATATTTAAAATGCCTGTCAATAGAAGGACAAACATTCATCTTATTCATGACCTGTGACTTAGCTAAATAAAATTTGCATCCTCTGTACCAAAAAGGCTACTTTAGTGCTTTCATCATTCAGAATAAATTCTAACATCACAGTCCATCCTTCAGAAACAGGGCAATTGTAACCTGTCAAGATTTACCATTTAGTTTCTGAAGTCTCCCCTGTGAGCTCAGGTTAAACATTCTTCTATCTCATCCTCTTTTTTCTAACTGTTGGGCTGTGAGGGATTATTTCTGCTCTTTCCTATTCTAGTTATTCTAAAAGCCACAGCCTTCACTCTGCCCTGGAGTTTCCTTTATCACTAAAATTGATTTATGAGGCAGAATTGGAATTCATAGTTGTGATAAGAAGGAATCCTCAGCAATTACCAGAAATAACCTTCAGTTGGTAAAAAATTCATTATAGTAAATAACTTTTCATTGAAAAAACATTAACTAACTACATTAACTAACATGCAATGTAGATATTTTACTATGAAATATAAATTTTAGAACGTTATTAAGAAAATAAATGAAAAAATATGGCCTCAAATTCAAACTACTTATACATAAATGTCTTGAGACAATAGGTATTTGTCACTGGCAAGGCTGATGCACTCAACCTGTGTCTCAAGAAGTTAAAACAACAACAAAACTCCTGATCTGTTGATGTGTTTGGCTGCTAGTCTGGGCAGCTTAACCAATTCACTGGAAGGTGGGGCCTGGAAGATACCTTAGAAACTACCTTTTAGGTTCAAAACAGTGACATTATCTAGGGAGAAAAGTTAAGAATCTTTATAAACACCAGCTGAAAGTAAACAGGGGACAGTCACTAGCTATTGTCAAGGAAATGAGGAGACAGCTGACTGTGGCTGATCATCATTATTATTTTCAGCTAAGCCTGTTCCTTCACAATTTTCAGGCCCTTACTCTAATTCTCACCTTGCACCTCTTCATCAATTTGTAAGGGTGGCTTCACAACTCTCTTATCAAGAAACATTTATTAATTACCTCTAAATTTAACATAAAATGGCTACTACATGGGTAAGGAGGGATGAAAGCCTTTGTAATACAGAATTATTCCTTTTTGATAATGTTAAAGTACATATATATTACTAAAAATTAACAGATTTGATACTATAACTCCACTATACAGCTATTCTATGTAAGCATATTTTTCATAATGGAATTGTAACACTTATGCCTATAGCAACAAATGAGAATGAAAAAATAGATCTTAATTGCGGGGTGAGAATATTCTTGGCTGCTATTGGTAACTTAGATACTTACAAAAGAACCATAGCCAACATCTAAATTCTCAAAGACAGAACCATATGAACCATAATTTTATATGCTTTTAATTAGCAATTTTTAATACCTCATACTGCAGTGATGACTTTTTTATGCTGGAATACCTCCTCCATTTTTCCCTCCTGAGAAGGTGCACCACATATCATACAGCGGGTTCTTGGCACTTTTATTTCAACCACCCTGGCTTTTGCAAAGCAGTCTGTACAACTCACAGTTTCTGGTTAGTTATCACTGTAACAGCTTTTCTGAGATACGCAACTACATGCACTGGGCATTTCAGATTAGAATCTGTCTTCCCTCCACCCCGTTTTTGAATCATTTATCTTTCTAGAGGGTTTATTATTTCTGTTCATGGAAAGAAGACATTGAAACATTCATGTAATCATTGTATTTGCGTCTGATTCACACACCAGCTCTACTATGAGGACATTTGGTCATAGAGGCTATGACACATTTTTTTTTTTACAGTATCCCTTACTGCTCATTAAACAAGAGAGTATTTTTTTTTTAATTTATTAGATGATAAAATAAAACAGTTATATCTGGGAGCTCAATTACTTGGGCATAGTCACCCAAAAAACAATTTATATTACATAGCTGTGCTATTGAGTGTCTAGTGATTACTAATTCAGTCAGAAAATACATTCTGTCATTTGAATTGATTTTTTTTTTTTTGAGACGGAGCCTTAAGCTATCCCCCTGGGTAGAGTGCCATGGCATCACGCTCACAGCAACCTCCAACTCCTGGGCTCAAGCGAGTCTCCTGCCTCAGCCTCCCAAG
>NW_003852431.1:15370757-15376092 GCF_000181295.1 Otolemur garnettii
CTACATAACCACAGTTTTCTAAGCAGTATCTCAATGACGATATAACAAATAACAGATTCTCCCCTCCCCAAATCACACAATGTTCAATTTGAATCCTATCTTTTTATTCGATGGAATGACTGTTGCATTCATGAAAGAAACAACAAGATTTTCGAGGGTGTTACTTTGCAGGAGATTATTTTTAAAAATAGAAAACAGTTTCCATTTTTCATAAAAATATACTTCTATCATCCTCTGTTCCCACATTAGCACTGGAGAAATTTTTGATACATTTAATATGCAGATTTGTCTGAAAAAAGTGTAAATGTTTAAAACTCAAATTTATGACCAGTAGACAATTTAAAATTGTGTCAAGTATAGCTGTTTTCAAATACTCTGTCTTTGCACTTGTTAATTTCATTAATATTTCCTCTTGAAGGATAATTCTAAATCTGACGGTTGATTTTATTTTCTATGAGTTAATATAATTGTAAAAATTTGGAACTTTAATATGAAGTGAGTATTTTTTGCCCTAGAAATAGTTTCACCGTAAGAAAAATAATAGGGGAGGAAAGTTTCTCCGTCTGTACTACTGGATTGGCTTATTATTATTATTATTATTTTTGGTAAGAAAATATAACTGTGGCAAATTGTGGAAAGAGGAGACGAAAATAAAGGTCCAAATTCAAAACTATTTCATAAAGCAACACTTTAAAATTCATTTCTAAAACAGGGCAGAACTTAATCTTCAAAGTTACCAAGTCCTTAAATAATAAGGCAGTTTTTATTGAGTAGAAATAAATGCAGGATATCCAAGATAATTAAATAATAGACCCTGGAGGATTTATAAGACTGAAGATTTTTTAGCGTCAAAGAGCTAAGTCAGTATTAAGTGACTTAACCCTGATATGAATAAATCCTACATCTATGACCTGTTTTGGAATTTTTTTTTCCAGTTTTTGGTCAAGGCCGGGTTTGAACCCAGCACCTCAAGTATATGGAGCCGATGCCCTGATCCTTGAGCCACAGGTACCACCCCCTGTTTTGAAATTTTGCTTTGAGCCTTGTGAGGTGCTGTGAACACACAATCCTATCCCTTCCATTAGCTTCATCGAATTAGTCTTATTGGACAATTGTGTGGTCTCTATTTTATTTAAACAAAAATATTTTGTGTGTATATGTTTGCTTCTTTTTAAATCCCTTGAATTAAGTGCTAAAACAGTTTCAATACCAGGAAATTATTTTCAGATTTTAAACAGAGCATGGTAGAAGAATTTCCCACTGCTCCTATATTTCTTAGGATTTAAAATGGAAATAAATTTCTTTCACAACTGCCTTCTCAACATAATTGTAATTTTCCAAAGTATTCATCATGAACTCTCAATTTAAAGAAGAAAAAAAAGGAACCAATGTGATTCAACATGTGATAGGGAATTTTATAGACAGAAAATTCAATAGCTGACCAGAACGTGTTTTGTCCTCTGATAGGCAGTCCGAGGCATTGTTTAGATTTATTGTATTTTTCTCCAGCTCAATCTCATCTTGTAGCTTTTCTTGTCTCCCATGGGCCCATTTCTCTTGGTTTGCTTTGTCTTCTGTGTCTGAATCTGGAAGTCTCCTTTCTTTATTTTCCCTTATTCTTTCCTTATAAAGGGTTGCTGCACGTCAGTACTTGCTAGTCATTTTAATTTTTTAAACAAATAAAAAAGCGCTGCATTCATGTATTAATCCATTTTTAATAGCCACCCCGGAAAGACAGGGCCTTTTCTTGGTCTTGTTTTGAATTGCTATTATCTTAAAAGAGTTTTATTTTTATCAATATCTACTGTGACATTCAGTTAAAATGACAAAGACCCCCACGCTGGGCAAAGTGAAGAAACCTTCAGTTCACTGAATAAAGGACCGAGACTGGCAGCAGAGGATTTTAAAAATATATTTTTGTTCATATTCTATTGAAGCTATAGTTCCTCTTAAATAATTTTCATGTACTATTAAGAGAACATGGTATTGTATACAGGCAACTTTTTCACATTCTGGTATTAATTTGTGTAAGATTTGGTACATTGCTGCCATCTATGGATAGAAAATGAATATTGATTTTTTTTAACTTCAAATTGTGACTGACATTTTTACATATATGTACCTTACCTTTTACAAACCTGTAAAGAATAATAATCATGAATTGATTTATACATATAGAGAATGTCTCTTTATTTATTTATTTATTTATTTTTGAGTCAGAGTCTCACTGTGTCACCCTTGGTAGAGTGCCGTGGTGTCATAGATCACAGCAACCTCCATTCCTTGGGCTTAAGCTATTCTCTTGCCTCAGCCTCCCAAGTATCTGGGTCTATAGGCACCCACCACAATGCCCAGCTATTTTTTGTTGCAGTTGTCGTTGTTTAGCAGGCCCAAGCTAGGTTCAAACCCACCACCCTTGGTGTATGTGGCTGGTGCCATAACCCACTGTGCTAGGGGTGCTGAGCCGAGAATGTCTCCTTATTAACATGCATTAAAGCTCTGAAAAGGCTCAATGTGAGAGAAACAGATTCAGTGAGCCTGAGTACCAATATACCACTAGGTGACCACAGAGTATAGTTACATGAGCCAAGAGCACATTTTCAAATCCCTATGTTCCAAGGTTATAGATGAAAAAACATACAATTATATTAATGGCCTCATTTCAGAAATGTGGAAACTGAGAGTGTTAGTGATTTTTTTCATGTCGCCGAAGTTGAGTGACCAGGGGAAAAACATGTGTGAACTCAGGTCTACTGACCCACTCTCTGGGTCTCTTTCCACGACTTTGCAGTGCCCAGCACTTCAGAACCCACGTTCCCCAGTCTTTGCTCAAGCTAACCATTATGTACAGTATAAGCAATTATTACATAATTAAAACTCTCTTCATTCATTCTTTCAACACATTTTGGACCATCCTTGAGCCAAGAACTATTCTAACAATTGGAAAGACTGCTGGGATCCACCCTCCATTATATGAACTCACACTCTAGTGCAGAGAGATAGAACTGAAAAAAGTGTGTACATAAAGGGATGGGTAAGATCACTTCTGAGTGTGGTAAGACCAATCTGAAAAATAAAATTGAATGGTGTATTAGTGAAGATCAAGCACGGATAATCATCATGGAAAGATAAATGAAATGAAGGGTGCAGTCTATGTTTTCAAGAAATTATAACCTAATTAAGAAGGTAGAACAAATGATGCTATAAATAATTATACAACATGATCCTGTAAAAACCAGGAAATAGGTTTTTCTTCGTTTTTCGTTTAGAAAAGGCAGGTCGTTGTATTTGTAACTCACACTACTCCCTGTGCTTCAGCAATACAGAGTTAGTACAGCTCAATATTGACTAGCGTGTCACAGGACGGCTTCACACAGCACCTAGATCACAAAGGTCTGGGCAAAGCACAAAAGAAAGCATATGATTTTCACAGAGACAATTCAGAGGCAAGGGAAACATTTTCTACAGACATACATTTGAGAATTAATTAAGGAACTAACCTTGTAGAATCAAGGTACAGGAGAAACATACTTATTTTTCAAATACAGGAATTTAGCACGACCCCAGGCTTGCTTAGATATTGCATTTCCAAACCATTGCTGAATTTTTTTAGCTTTGGCTCAAAGTCCAGAACCACATTCCAAAACTTATCTTAAGCATCCTGGATTTCTTTTGTTAAAAATAAAAAGGCACCATTATACTCATTGATTATAATACACATTCTTGAATTATTAATATTTAAAAAGTGTTTAAAAAACATAGCAGATAAATTAGCAGTTAAATAAAAATAATAAAGCAAGTAAAAAATATGTAGACGTAAATAATTGCTAATACGTGGTATTCTCTGTATAAGTTTGGAATTTTCTTACTGAAATATTTTCATCCTGAAAATTTCTACTTTGTGGGGCACAGTTCCTCACATCTATAATCCCAGCAATTTAGAAGGCTAAGGTCGGAGGATTATTTGAGGACAGGACTAGACTGGGCAAAATAGCAACACCAAGTTTCTAAAAAAAAAAAAAAAAATTATCTGGGTATAGTGGTGTACTTCTATAGTGCCAGCTACTTGAAACCCTGAGACAGAAGTTTGAGGCTACAGTAGGCTCTGATGACACCACTGCACTCCAGCCTGGGCAGCAGGCAAGACCCTGTCTCTAAAAAGCAATCAAATCACAAAAACTTCTTGTAACCAAATCTGACGTTCTATAATACGTCATAAAATATTCTTCTTTATCCATAAATTCAACTTAAATTCCAATAAGATTAATTGATTACTTAGAAAAATATATACGTATGTTGAAAGGCTCTGTGTTTTAGGAAACAGTAAAGTAGTAAGAGAAAATAATTTGGAAAGAAACTTACTGTTAATGGCCCCTTATTCCAGTTCTAAAGTATATAATTGGGGAATGTAACACCTGTCTAAATGTCAGTATAATGTACTTGAACTTTTTGTTGTTTATGTTAAGAAAGTAGGAACATGGATGTTTGAGAGTAAAAATTTTAAATGATTTGCAGGTATATATTTATTCCCAAGTTGTGATGTTCAGAGATCAAAGATTTATCTCTGATTATTTGATCGGTGTAAATAATCCTCCCTAGGTCTAAAACTCAAAGTGGTTCTTTGGGATGTAATTGAGCCAATGAATTGATGAATTGTCAGTTCACCTCTCTGTGCAATTTGGCTGCACTTGACTCTGCGAAGGCAATGATACTAATTGAAAGCACTAGTACATTTAGTCGTTACTCAGACAAGACACAGTAATAAACCAAATTTTCTAGTTTTATTCATCTATCATGAATAATGTTATTACTATGAAATGCATTACCAAGCGATATTCTATTTTCTTCACAAATTACATAAAGTGAAATCCAAACCACGGATTTTTACAGCACAGGCTTTAACGAACATTTTTAATTCAAATCCTTTCAATGTTTTTTGCCCTGCTCTTGAAAGCTGACTGTTTTTTATACCATTACTAACTTAAAATGATTGACATTGTTAAGAAAAGGCCTATAATAGACTGCACGGGACCTTTTTCATTTAAGTGTTACTGTAAATAATCCTAAGCACGCCAGTGAAGCGTGGCTAACACCTCCTTCAATTCTCTTTCTAATTCTAAGGGCAAATACCGGGAGAGGCTCGGCTCGGCATTGGTTCCTCAGCGTCAACTTTGTATCTATTATTTCCTTTGTATGTCTAATTCTTGTAACATTTGTTTTATTACTGGTTTTAGATGCACACACACAGAGCACAAAAAAATGAAGAGGAGGATGTGGTAAGAGGAAGTTTTCCCACATGAGGTACATTTCTGCTTTGAGAATTATTAGCCCATGT
>NW_003852431.1:15376244-15387015 GCF_000181295.1 Otolemur garnettii
CAAAAACTGCAGAAAAAAAAAAAAAAATACTAAGGCATAGTCAAGCTTAACTTCTTGTATGTGAATCAGTTATTTTTCTAGAGCATAAGATGAATGAAGAAAGTATCAGAATATGAGGCGTGAGGGAAAAGTGGGAGCTGAATCAGGAAGGCCGTCTCCCATGGTGCCAAAGAAGACAGAGTTTGTCACTTTGTAAGAGGGTGGAAGGAACAGAGAGAAGGAAATACTCTGAAATATTTTGATGGAGAAAGTATGGTATGACGTGACCGCTTCTACTTCAGCCAAATCATTGGACTGGGCTGTGGACAATGGCTGTGCCAAATTAGGGAATTTATTAGCCGGGGTTATTGATGACCTAAAAAGCTGACTGGCTTGTGGAAGAGGAAGAGAAAATAAGAAACACTATGTGACTCAGTCGTCAAGGTCTACTCGCTAAACACATGTGGGCGGTGACCAAGGAGGGAGGTCTTAGGATGACTCTATATCAACTGACGTGAGCAATTAGGTGAATCAGAATGCCCTTACCTGTAAGAAATAATAAGAAAAGGGAGCAGAAAAACTAATTCTACTTTATGTAGAATTTTCTGAATAGAATAGACAGTTGATTTCATTGCTCAGAGAAAATAGCAACTAAATACATGTACAAATTTCATTTTGAAGTGTAAAATGCGCTAAGTACCGTGAGAGAGGTCCTGAGGGGCAATAAAACTAGCGACATGAAGAAGAGAGTTTATATAAAGTCGGGCAAATGCTAGGTACCTAATAAACATCTGTTGAATAAATGAACAAAAAAATTACATGGTTATCCTGGTTATGTGCTAAGAACAAGGTGGTGAAGGCACAGTACCGCCTTCCGATGAGTTTACAGTAGAGAGGAGAAGCCCAGTGCAAAGAGATAACTACAAAACAGGATGATAAACAGTGTAAATGGCATCACTGTAGGCAACGATGTACTCAGAGTAGTCTGGGAAGAAGGTCCTATGACAGACACGGAAAAACAGCAGGTGTTTTCCGTAAGACTTAAAGAAGATTAAGGCTCAGCGAAAGCAATCGAGCTAAGACATAAGAAATGATGTGGAAGTGTGGAAGACCTCTTGAACATTCCCTGCAAGTTGACTAAATTTTTGACACGTTTGTTCGTGACTTTAGGCCCTTGGCCTCTCCCTCCCCATTTTTTTTTTAATAGTTTTTGGCTGGGGCTGGGTTTGAACCTGCCACCTCCAGCATATGGGGCTGGCATCCTAGTCCTTTGAGCCACAGGCACCACCCTGGCCTCCCATTTTTAAAGCATTTGCTATAGAAAATTCATCATCAGAAATTATTTCTCTGACCCTTTAACATGTAAATCTTCTACAACACAAAATGATGGAGGACTCGCAAGCTATCCTTTGAGATATTACCAAAAAAGACAGAGCCACTGTTTCCCAACCTCTGCATAGGAAGAGGAGCCTATCCTTGATAAGTGCCAATCAGCAAACACAGATGGCCTGATCCCATGGACCAGCATCTCTGCTCACTTCTTCCAGTGTTTTACACTAAGTTACCCAGGACTTAAAAAAGTCCCCTGCCTTTTGCGTCAGGATAGTTGGATACCAATCTCTTTTCCCTTCACCCTGAAATGGTTTGCATTTCTCCAGATGTATCGATCAAAATGGTGAAATGAAGAGCTGAGAAACACCAAAGGTTGTGGAGGATAGAGATCAGTCCACTCGCGTCCTGCTTCTGGTGGTATTGTGTCCGTGTTTGTATACTTAATTCTATTCCATGTTATAATGTATGTTATAATGTTTTGTAATGTATGTTTATTTATCCATCGCATGGTGAAGAAACAAACCCGATTTATAACCACAGTGATCCCCCACATTGCCTTTTCTAGTCACACCAACTTCTTGTCTCATCTTTTTCCTCCCTCCTCTCAGGTTCTTGATCCTTTTTTTAACCACCGAGCTGTTAACTATTTCTAACATTTCATCATTTTGATGATGTTATAAATGGATTCATACATAAGTAATCTATTGTGATTGGCCTTGTTCACCAGCCAGATTCTCCAGAGATTCATCAATGTAGTCATATGTATCAATAGTCCATTCCTTTCTGTGGAAGGCATTCTCCAATGGGATGCACCACCCCTTGTTTAACTCTCCATCCATTGAGAGATGTCCAGATTGTCTCCGGGTTGTAGCTATTATGAATAAAGCTCTTATAAACATTTATGTAAAAAGTTTTTGTGCACACGTATGCCTTCCTTTTTCAGGTATGAAAGGCCAGGAGTGTAACTTGTGGGTTCTATGTCAGTTGCATGTGTACCAGAATGTTTTTCTCAGGTCGCTGTATCATTTAACATACCCACCACCAATACACGAGTGACCCAATTTTTCTGTATCTTCATCAGCATTGGGTGTTCTTGTAGCTTTTCATTCAGCCATTATGATCAGCGTTTAGTGACATCTTATTCTGGTGTTGACACTTATTTCATGGTAGATACTGTTAAACATTATTTCATGTGTTTATTTGCCATCTGGTTCCCTTGTTGGTAAAGCGTCTGTTCATGTGTGGACGTTTTTGAGACGGTAGATAATTTAGGTTATTGCAATCCACCATAAAAAAGAAGGTAGGAGCCAAAACGAGAAAAGGATTAGTGGTATGAAGAAAAGGAAGGTGAAGCAATCTTTAAAGGTTGGTAGTTTGGAAGCGAAGATGTGAATGAGAAGTTTATGAATTACATGCAGGTTTCTGACCTCATTGTACACTGAGAAGAAAGGACAGGGAAATGAATGATTAAGAGAGTTTTTGAAGTTCAAGGTACTCATAGATACATGTGATAGTATTTTTCTATTTTATTCAGGAGATGTAAATATCATTTGAGATTGTGATCATATTTTTCATTTTGTAGGGTGATTTCAGCTTGTCAGCAAACTGTGATAACCCAGGAATTGGTTGAACTTTTCTGGATAGGTGATTTGAAATGAAAAAAATAAATGACTGTGCACAAATTACAAAAACAGGTAATCCACGTAGGAGCATTTGAAAAACATTGTACAATAAAGCCTTTCGTCTCTTCTGATGGAGGAATAGCGCTTCCTGGCTAACCTCGTGATTACACATACTCTCCGTGATGATGACATAGATTGCTGTATAATCGTCAAACTCTTTTCAAACACCGCATTTCCCGACCTTTTTGCCACCAGAGACCCATTTCATGAAAGACAAATTTTCCAAAAGAAGGGGGGCAAGGGGGCAGTGAGAGAGAAGGAGGAAGGGATGGGAGGGGATCTCAGGCTGGAATGCAAGGAATGGGGAGGGGCTACAAGTAGATGGGGAGCTGCTGTGAGTACAGACGATACGTCCCTTGCTCACCTCCGCCGTGAAGCCAGGCTCCTAACCAGCCATGGACTGGAAGCTTTTTGGCACCAGGGACTGGTTTCGTGAAAGACAATTTTTCCATAGAGGGGATGCGTGGGACAGGAGGTAGAGCTCAGCAGGTGGTGCTGTGCAGGCCAGGGACAAATAAATGATGGTCTGTGGCCGGAGGACTGGGGACAGCAAACACACACATGCTAAACATGAATCATGTCCTTACTTATAAAACAATATAGAAAACGAAGTGTATTTCTTTAGTTTTCATTGGCATATTTCAAATAAGAGTAATCTGGGTCTACATTGTCTAGAAATTTGAAATAAATGGGGAAATCAGTGCCTTCTATGCAAGGAAAATAGAATGCTACACTAATTTTTGTGCAACTTTGCTGTAACAGAGAATGTCATTGTGAGATCTTGAACTATAGGAAAATAAACAGTAAGTGAAAAGATCATAGATGACAAAAAAACAAATACTTGCGTAGGTGAATCTTCCCACAAAGTCTGCAAGACACGGGTTCATTGGATGTCAACTTGATAACACCAGGTACATGACTGTGCTCAGGATATGCAGGATAAGGTTTGAAGGCTGCTTGCCTAAGTGTGCACACTGTGTTTACATAGACATCAATCCCCTTTATAAGAACTGTTCCACTGAAACCTGCAATTTCTATTTACCAGGCTTCAAGCCTACTCTGAGTGTAAAATGTAGATCGGAGTATCAAAAAGAATGTTCACAACAGCTCCTCTGCACTGATGTTGGTAATAGTTTATTTTGTGTATTTAACGTATTTCAAAGTGAGAATGAAATTAATGGACCTTTAAAAAGTCTTGGGGTTTTAAATCTATAAAGCATGGAATAAAACCCAGGGTGTTAGAAGGGTAAAAGAAGATAGGAAATGAAAAAAATAGTGAGGCTTGGGCGGCACCTGTGGCTCAAGGAATGGGGCGCTGGCCTCATATGCTGGAGGTGGTGGGTTCAAACCCACCCTGGCCAGAAACTGCAACAACAACAAAGGAAAAAAAAACATATATAGCGAGGCTTTTAAGGAGTGGTGCTTTCCTTCTTGTAGAAGCTAATTTAAATCTATGAATTTCATTTAGAATAGATATTACTATTTTTGTGCAAACAATATAAATGGTTATTGAAATACGCTAAGCAACACAGAAATGTACAAGATGGAAATTATCAAAAAAGGGAAAAGAATTACAGATGACTATCATTTATGTTTGCTAAATATTTAATTGTTTTAATTTATCATGTAAATGCCATATCCATTACAATGCACGATTCCTACAAATATATAGTTTATAAAAAGGTTGGAAAGATTTTATATTTCATAAAGCAATTCACAGGAGATAAATATATCTCAACAATGGGCATTAACGGTTGTTTCCATTTCATTTCATGTCATTTTCAAAGTGGACCTTTTCTAATCTGTGGGTTTTTGAGAAAATGTAAAACTCTTCAGCCCTCTTGATTTTCCTTGTACAAGCCCATCCCCAACCCACGTACAACTAATGACTTTAAAGTGGCTGTCCTTATTTGCATGAAGACCTGATATGTCAGGTATTTCTCAGATACTAACCTGTCAGTCAAACCTTTTATCTTGAATATCACATCGAACTTCTATAGTATAGAAAGCTGTCCATTCATCTAAGACATTCACAGTCATGCATATGCTGTCTTCGACTGCCTTCTCTCCTTAATATATAACCCTTGTCTCTTGAATTGTCAGGTAATTTGAAAGGAAAAGTATCACTGTACATCTTTCTTATTCAAATTACATTGTCCATCTTCCTTCTCCTAGCCTGTACCCTGCCTGTATCTCTAGGAACTCTCTCAGCATATAAAATTAACTAGGTAAAACTCAGCAAAGTCCCCTATTTCCATTACTGCAATACGAACCCAAATTCTCAGTCTCCTTTTCACGGTCTAGCTTATCATAAGAGTACATAAGCCATTGAATTATCAATTATTATGATCCAGGAAGTTGGGGATTTATAAAAGAAAGGTTTATTGGCTAGAATGACTTTGAGTTTTAACCCAGTGAAGCAAAGACTAGAACAGCAAGAAAGCTTTTGCTTGGCTTAAAGAAGCAAAGCCTCAGTTAGGGGTGGCGTAGTTGGGCTCGGAGCATTAATCTAGTTAGCATTTGAGGTGAAGTGGGACCAAACTCTTAGAAGACCCAGGTTACTGTGTTCTCCAACTGTACTAGAATTAAAATAATAATCCTCTCTTATGAAATATGAGCTCATAAATGCATTCTGGGAAAAGCTTGAGGGCTGTGTGTGCATGAGTGTGACAAATATGCACATTTTTGAATCAAGTTTTTGATTGAAAAGTGTTATTAAAAATGTAAAAGATGCAACCAATTAGTTGGAGATTTTCTTGTAGCCAGTTAAGGACGTTTTAGATCAGAATTTTAACTTGTCTTGACCATGAACATTCCTTGGAAAACTCCCTGGAAAACTCTAAGTGGAGGTTTTCCTTGGGGAAGAACTTCTAGCATTTAATAAAATATTTGGAGGTTTTATGTGACCATGATAACTTAATAATCACTGATTTAATATAGACAGACACAAAATGACATCATATGGGGCCTTCTGTGATCTGACAGAATTCAGAAGAGTCATACAACACACAGAGAATATAAATTTGGGGGCAGTGATAAAGATTATTTTTTATTTGACGGGATGATGGAGTTAGGTTGTAGACAGTTTCAGATTATAAGAGCCAAAAGGACATGCACTGATTTGACATGTGAAGAAGCCAGGATGAAATAGAAAGTGGAAAAATTATGATTAACTATTTGTAAATTTTTTCTGATGTAATTCTAAATATATTTTTTTTTCCCTACAGGTAACCTGAATGTAACAGTCTTTATTTGAAATGCACGGGTATAGCAGGGCAGGGAGAGCAGGGTCTTCTTCAGTTTCTTCCTGTGTAAAATGAGGAATTAAAAATCTCTTAAAGGACTCTAGGGTCTAGAAAATGTTTTCTAGAAAAAAGCCTTTGAATTCTATTTTATTATTATTGAAAGGAAGAAAGTTATCAATGAAATTACAATGGGAACAATCTTTACGGAATCCATATTAACACATGACTGGATCCTTTGTATTTTTCCTTAAATTGACCAAGCTTGGAGCACATTTGCAAATGAGAAGTTTAACATGTTTGAAAAGATATGTTAAGTACTTTCAATTAGGAGACATTTGTTTACTAGGCTGATATTTTGCATATTTTCTGTAAGGTACTATTTCATCAGAGATTCTCATAGTCTGAATATTCTATCATGCTTTTAAAAGAAGATTCCAGGTCTTGAAATATCCTTATTCTTATATATCAATATGTTTTTAGAAAAGGATACTCTTCAGAGAGGACTAGAGCCCTCTCTATGGAGGAGAATTGATAGAAGCAAGAAAACAAGAGAGAGAGAGAGAGAGAATAAAAATGAAATCCAACCTTGAAATTTATACAAAGAGCAACAATGAGCTCTAGTGGCAGGATGTTATAACATCAAGCCGGGGTGAAATTCAGCAATGATAGACAGTTTTCCCTTCTTACGTTCAGTAAAGATTTCTCAGTCTTCAAAATGAAGATTAATTTGTGGAAATAAGCATTCCTCCAAATCAGAATCTCATTAACTTCCACACAATATTAACTACCTGGGTAGTATATTCATAATTTATATATTGCACATAATTTATCTAGTATTGTTTTTACAAAGCAATACCAACATGATTATTCGATTAACAACATATTTTATGTTTGAGATGACATAACTCAGACTGGATCTCATCAACTCCTTCTTAAGTTAAACTTGAATTTTAAAAGACTATTGATTTATGTGCTGAGCACTTGATAATATATGTGCACCGTCTCGTCCCTCTGCTCCCCCATCTGCTTCCTTCACACTCACAGGCACAGTTTTAAAACAGGGAAAATGCTCCTTCCATCGAAGGCTGACAAAACTGTATTTTAATTCTTTCGTTCAGGGCAGCAGTAATGTTTGAATACGTTAATGAACATAATCAGCTCAAAAAGGCTTTGGTTTTTAATCTGTTTTTACCACATTGAACACAAAGGAGGTTTTATTTATTTATTTTTATTGCTGACTATTCATCTTGGGATTACAATTCCAGATATTTAATCATAACAGCAAGGGACATTTGTTTGTTACTGTAGAATTTTCAAAATCTTTGTATCTTTGAAATATGTATTCTGTAACCAAAACTTAGCAGGAACTCCAGGAGATGTCCGAAGATGTTTATTTGAGTTTGTTATATAACAGGGTTTTCTCTGTCCAGAAGTGATGGTTTTATTAACATTATAACCCCCCCCTTTCCCGAGGAGAACACTGAAGTTGAGGGAGGCTTTGAAGCCCAAAGCTAGTAAATTTCAGACGTAACTCTGAACTCAGAAGATAATCTGCCTTCAAATCCTGATTCTTTCTACCAGATCTCATTAGTGGTATTCCTACAAAATTTATTTTAGATTGTCTCAGACTCTACTATTTATACGCTGTTCTCGTATATCTAATTCTCAGAATAACCCCTGGAAAGAAGATAGGACTATTTTTTTCATTTCATAGAACTTTCACTGTGAAATGTCCGGTACTCCCAAAGGACTTTTGAACAATGGGAAAAGTGAATGCATGGGTTAATTAGGTAGATTTAGTCATTCTGCAAGGTATGTACACTTTATAACATCATGAGTGTTATAAATACGTGCCATTTTATGTGTCAATTTAAAAATAGTACAAATTTAAACAGTTAAGAAATGTGTTTGATTTTAACTCACACATCAAGGAAAATTTCATGGCCTTAACCCTGAAATAGAAGTTGGCTATCCATGCTTATCTGAACTAGGCAAAAGTGGTGAGAGGGAGGGGACTTCGCTCGGCTATGATACTTTATTCATATTCTTTACAATACTTCAAACTGCAAGTCTAAATTAGTTAGGGATTTTGATCAGGACCAACTGTAAGGACTTTCGAATATGGACAGTTTTGCCATATGGGATAACAGCATGGAGCCCATGACAACCGCTTCCCACCGGACAAGAGCGTAGAGAGCTGTTTAATACCTGCTAAATACATCAATTAAAAATCCTTACTACTCGTAAAAAAAGTGGCATTTAAGAATCACCCTGTTTCGCAGCTGTTACATTACTTTCCCTGCAGAATAATAAAACTACAAATCCCACTTCAGTCAAACCTAGAGAGATGACCTGTCATGTTTTACCCAACAGGCATATTGTACCTCAGAAAAACCTTCTGGACCAAATTTGTATCTTTGCCTTCAGTTAGCTTCTAAATCAACGTACTGAAATCATTTTGTGGAGTCAAATTTTATGTCAACAAAATAAGCACACAGAGAAGAATACAGGTTGTATCTAGAGCTTGGTTACTGTTGTGGAGTTTTGAAACTTTTAATTGTCTATCCAACCCTCCAAACTCTTGCTTTAAGGCTTCCATTTTAAGCGTGCTGCTACATTCACCAAATACAGCAGTGACATCTTAACAAAATACAGCAATTGACACCCTAAGCTTTGCAAGGAAAGATGCTTTATATGGAATCCCATCCTCACCTCCAGCTTTCCTTTCCTTGTTCTTTATTAAACAGGCTGGAGGCACCACTACGTGCAGGGCACCCCTCTGAGTGTCAGAGACGCCCATGCACTGGCCCTCCTCATTACCAGTCCTGAAGACTTCTTGGGGTGGCAAAATTTGAACCATTTCTTATGAGATATTCTGAATAAACCTTGATGGATTATTCACTTTGTCCCAATTCTCTAAATCCTTGACTTGTTCAGGGGTAATTACCTCAATTTATTTATGCATTTTAATTTAAAAATATTCTAATCATAATTGTTGTTTAATATCATCCTTATTATTTATTAAATAGTTTTATTTAAGCTTTGAAGAATCATTTAATTGTCAATATAATTAAATTTTAGAACAAGAAAATAATTAAGCTTTCTGTTTTTGTATGTTCATGACTGGGACACCATGGAGCGACAACCATGATGTAAATCTCTCTCCGCCCTCCCTCCCTCCTTTCATTCTCTCTCTCCCCCTCCTAAACTCTCTTTCTCTGTTTTGCTCTCCAGCTCAAAGTCTTTCCCTCTTGCACATAGTAAGACATTGCGACGTACCTACAATACAATATACTATTTTATAATTATTGATTTTGATTCCTTGGACCCCAAATTGTTTCATATTTTAATAACCCTAAAGATATTTAATATTAAACATAATCAAATGTTACTTCTAAACTGTGTGACTAACTCACCACTGATTTATCTTTTTTAGCTGCTAGAATGATACTGCATTATTTTTTTAAAACGACCATTATTAAAAGAGATAGGCTACGAGCTTCTAAACCTCGTCAAAAATCTTTATTCCTAAATTTTTAAGTAACAGGCTGCTGTGTGTAACATGAAGAGCTCTCACAAATGCTTTTGTCTATCAAATGCACAGACATACTGACATTTTAAGGACCAAAGTTTTACCCAGTGCAATTCAATATTTTTATAATAGATTTAAAATGTGTTGCTAAGCATATTCTGAAATGGACATTGGAGTCTTATTGTTTTACCATATAATTCTTGAAATTGCATGTAACATACAGGAATAAATCACCATAAAAAGATAATGCACACAGTTTCATTAAGATGGTGATCCAAGTGAGCTGATTAGATACTTGACAAGTTTTCCTTCACTCACAATCACTCTCCATAAATCAATTTATCCTCACAAAATAAAATCAATGGCAACAAACCGAGTAACTATATGCTGACCACAATGCTCTTCTCACCTTGGCTAACACAATGTTTTAATCACAAACATGGTAGCTCTAATAAACTCTGGTACATTGATTTATTTTGGAATACTAGGATGCATCTCCAGCTCTTTCTGTGGCAAGGGATGAAATGATATTCTTTCTTTTGGAACTCTAAGAAGTCCTTCAGTGTATTTCCACAGGTTAATTTACTTTAAAGGAGGTGGGGCTGGGAATTTTAATTCTGAACCATGAATTCTGTAAGAGACACCACTGCAGTTGATCACATAGTAAAATTACATCAACTCATTGCCCATAATCTCTAGTTTCAAATAAAAAAGAAACCTTGGTATGATCTCCTAACTCCTAGCGAAAAACAGTCTATAACAGAATGTGAGTTGACCAATATTCTAGCTACAGGAAATATAATACCCAGGATATGTCATCAGACTTCCTTTAAGTTTTGAAAGAATTGAGGAAAGCCCTATGTCACAGTATACCATCTGTAATTCAATAGCACTAACTATGCAAGTAGTAATTAACATATAATGCAATATAAATCAGGCAATTCGAATGAATTGATATCCTCCAACAAGCTTCTCCAGGGCATGTTCAGTAGTTTGTACCA
>NW_003852431.1:15387846-15389030 GCF_000181295.1 Otolemur garnettii
CTTAGGAAAAAAGAATTCTCAGATAGAATTCTGATCAGTTCATACTAGAAGTCACTGTATTTGCTGCCTTTTAAAGAAAGGGACAAAGACAAGTAGTTCTTGATTTTGTGATTCTTGATAATAACAATATTTTCATTTTCAAAGAGCAAACAGATCCCCCTGTAGCAGTCATTGGTCTTTAGTATAATGCATAATCGATGTCTAGTGATGGATGGAGGGAATAATTGAATAAAACTGAATTTGGATATACATAAGTGAAGGACTTCACTAATTTTTATCACTCATGAAGTATTTGTCTTAGGGCCATTCACTCAACAGGTATATTTTCTTTAACTCTCTTATCTGGAAGGTAGATAAATAATATCACTCCAAAAGGGGATCTTCTAATTAAAGGAAAGGAGATGTGGAAACACTTAGGAGTACTAATCATCTAAAAGGAAATCAGTTACATGTTACCTGAGTTAACTTCAGAAATGGTTTCCTGTATCTCCAGAATTCAGAAGTAGTCACTCAGAGTTAGGAAATAAAATTATGCATGTTTAAAGTTTCACAAAAGATTAAAGGCCTTTATGCTATTATAAGTATATAATACTTGTAAAAGTGTTATAGAATTTAGGTAAATGGGATTCAGAAAAAATTAAGACAAATAAGAATGGCATTCAGATATGTACACCCCTGACTCAGCACATCCTTGGAATACTGTCACAAGTTTGATTTCCTTAGTAGCTAAAGAATCAAAAACAATATTTTCATAATGTAAAGTTCATAAACATAATAGATATTTAAAAGGAATTCTAGTTTTCTTAATGCCAAGGCATTTTGCATAAAGACTACAGTGTTACTAGTGAAAAGTCCTTGAAAACATTTCCATGATAAATTCAATGAAAGATTTGTGTGACTCTTCCTACAGCATCTCAAATGCAAGCAGTTATTGTAGTAAAGGCAACTCTTTCAAGATCTAAAAGACTGCAATATTTTATTTTCTGTTTATTTACTGAAAATATGTCATATTTTGGCAATATCATAATTTTGGTGTTAACAACAGTAAATAAGGAAAGTATCACTTCCATCCTTCTGGTGTTTACAATTTTTTACAAAGTGAAGTTAAAATTAAAACACAAATAAGTAAATAATGCAATAAAATTTTTTGATTAGTGTTATGATCAAAAATGATACTGGATCAT
>NW_003852431.1:15394149-15395878 GCF_000181295.1 Otolemur garnettii
TTTGAAAGAAGAATTTTTATAATTATACTTTTAAGTTTAAAAAGCTTTAAAATTTGCTTCCCAGTTCCACAAATATATTTGTGTTAGGCCAGATTTTCTTTTTATATTTTAACAAATGTATAATTTATAACAGATTAATATAGACTCAAATATGAAAATCCATTTGTCTTTTAAGTCAAATATTAAAGAAATTTATAAAACTAATGATCTTCTCGATAAATTTATCACACCCTATTTTTAATAAGTTATTTTATTAAAATAATTTTTATTTTAATAACTTTTTTTTTTTTTTTGAGACAAGAGTTTCACTATGTCACCCTGGATAGAGTGCTGGGTAGACTGCTGTGGTGTCACAGCTCACAGCAACCTCTAACTCTTGGGCTTAAGCAGTCTCTTGCCTCAGCCTTCCAAGTAGCTGAGGCACTCGCCACAATGTCTGGCTATTTTTCTGTTGCAGTTGTCATTGTTGTTTAGCTGGCCCTCGTGGGTTAAAACCCACCAGCTTTGATGTATGAGGCTGGTTCCATAACCACTGTGCTACAGGTGCTGAGACTTTAATTATTAAAAATAATAGATTATTGTTAATAAACAAATTATAAATATATTTTTAAATGTCTCTGTTTTAACTTTAACTCAGTAAACATCATTATATAAAATACAATAAATAAAATATTTTGGATCCTCAAAAATTTCAGAAAGTATAAATGGCTCCCAAAAGAAAAATGGTTAGGATATACTACTTCTAAGGATGAAAATTTGCCCTTCTAGCTTTCATTCTCATATGACCACTATGTGCTGCCTAGTACTAGAGAATATCTGTAGCAAGATGGACTAAGGAGTCTACATTCAGGAAAATAACACGCTACATTAACAGAGTTATTTTTGTGATGTTGATGCTTCAGGCTTTTTCTGGTATAGTGTGGTTTATAAATGTGCAATTACTTTTAAGAAACTTATAAATCAGCTATTCATCTCCTTATCAATTAACAGCAATAATTTAAGAAAGACAAATTAGATATTATTCTGTACAATACAGAAATTAATTTTAAGAAGGAAACATTATTAATTTTCTTAATATCAAATATGTTAAAGATCTCAATCTTAAGACTTGAAAGTTCCCTTTAAATATTTGATATAATATGGAATAAAACTTTTTTTTTCCAGTGGTAAGATAGAATTTTTCTTAGAAATTAGAAAGGAATACAGAAGAAGTAAAAAAAGCACCAGAACTTCTGGAAGAGGGAAAGAACCGAACTCAGGAGTCTCTATGTGGCTTCTTCGTCTAGGTGAAATAAAACTTTTAAAATAAAAATTAGGATAGCTATAATCAAGAAATATATATTACCACATATCATGTATATGATAGCTATAATTACAAAATATATATATTATCATGTATCATATAAACATCCCAAAAGGAATTATCTCTAAAAAAGCATAATACTCTCAAAGACGATAAGAAAATTTCCTAGGACAACCCAGTCTGCTTTTCGCATTTGTTATGTTGTATGGCATATAAAATTACACACTTGATTTTGAATATGACAAATGAGGAGCAGTGAAATGTGTTAGCACTAACATTTACACACATTCAATATGTAATGCTGTGTAGGGCAGAATTTTAATTAACACTTCATGAACTTAATAGGGATTATAATTTATGTTAGTATCAATATTCATTCAAAGGAATGCCATTAGTTTTGATTTGTTTCTTTCCATGCTTCTGTCT
>NW_003852431.1:15396898-15404012 GCF_000181295.1 Otolemur garnettii
TAATGTACATAGTTTACTATAAGAAATAAAATAAATAAATAAATAAAAATATAATTAGGTTGTGAGCATTTCTAAGAAACCAGTCATGACTTACTGTTCTCATGTATTCCTTCCAGACTTTCCATGCACACAATTGTTTATTCAGACCTTGTGTGCGCTTTGCAGGTGCT
This sequence comes from Otolemur garnettii, assembly GCF_000181295.1. Taxonomy (NCBI): domain Eukaryota; kingdom Metazoa; phylum Chordata; class Mammalia; order Primates; family Galagidae; genus Otolemur; species Otolemur garnettii. The sequence continues at coordinate 15,397,069 of NW_003852431.1, forward strand.
GCGATAGGGTTTAGCCTACTACTGAGTAACCAGATAAAAGACAAAAAATATCTGTCCTTAGAAACTCATAGGCTAGTGGGTGTGATGAGAATCAACATGCAATGAAAATCAAGAGCATTCAGTGCTCTGATAAAAGTACTATACAATGAGAGGAAGGAAACAAACAATCCTCCAGACATAGGTTGTTTTTAAATTGTTTTCTTCCAACTGAGTGGAAAAATGTTTTCCAAGTGGGGAAAATATTGAAAAAGAGCTTTTTCAGGCTCAAAGTTTCTGATAAAGGTTACTAACAGAAACAATAAAATCTGACTCATGAAAGTGATGAGAGGTTATGAATCAGGACGATACACAATAAATGTTATGAATCAGGACGATACACAATAAATAAATCCTCAAAGTAGGAGGATTGTATCACTACCACACTCGGGGAATGTTCAAAGAACTGCATAGGCCGAATATTCTAGTAAATGAAGAGAAAGATCCAGTAGCTCTCTTGGGTATAATATAATTCAAGCATGAGGCAGAAAATCCAGCTCCCTGGCTTTATTCGATGAACATTTACTGAACATTTATGTATCTTCCATATACATGCAGCACTATTAGGTCCTTGGCCGAGGGATAACGCAGAAGGAGGGGAATTGCCACGATTAATAATAAATCATTCCTCATTTTTAGTACAAAAAAAAAAGAGACAAATATACTAATATGAGCCATATCAGTCATGATAAATACTTTAGAATTAGTATGTATCAGCTGCAGAATTTTAAAGATTATTTTTACCTAGATGATCAGAAAAGGTTTGCTGAATAGAATGTTTTAGAAGTACAACTTGTGGGATAGGCAATTTTTAGTAGCCTAGAATTAAGTGGGTAACAAAATTACCTATGCCTTTGAGACACAGTTAATGCCTGTGTCCAGTAAAATACAGGATTTCAGAATTTGGGAGTTTGGGGAGGTTTTCTAATCCAAGTCCTTGATTGGCAGAGGAGAAAACTAGAACTCAGAAAAGTAAAGCGATTTACCTAAGGAAACCCCAGTGAACAATAAGTGTCATAAGACCATTACTCACATTTCCCACCAGCCAGTCTGGAGCTTTTCCCCTTATTTTCCTCTTTTACTTCCTCTGGTGATGAAGTCACACATACACAATTTTTCATGAGCAACCAATTCAATATTATGTACCTCAAAGTCTGTACATACGTTATGAAAACTCACAACTTACAACTTATGATATAAAATATTCATAAAACGTTAAGACTGCCGACTCCATTTTTAAAATATATTGTACTCAAGAGTCACATAACACGGGCCTAACGATTTTGAACTACACTACATGGTGACCACTATTAGCTCCAATTTATAATAAGGATTTGATCCTTCCCAAGGCAATGAGAGCAAATCCCCACACAATCTCTTAGTCCATCTTGTTCCGCGCAATTTAAAGTTGAGGATTAGGCAAAGAAATGTGGCATTCTTCTGTTATCTTGTGCCATGTGAATTGAAATGAATTGAAATAAATAGACTTAATTTATCATGGAACACATGTTAAATGGCTGAGAGTTTATGTTTTACCATACAAAAGGTACATAAAGAAAATAAGCTCTTAGGACAAATAGTTTAAGCATCATGATTTGTTTTTGCCTTCCTGAGCCCTCCTAGGTCTAATAACTTTCAGTTGATTTGCTTATGCTTGTTGCTAGATGTCCTGCCAATACCATCTCTGGGTACTAATCACAGGGACACAGGCAAGCCTGCAAAAGGCATTTTTAGATGTAGTTCTTTACCATAATTAATTTACAATGTCATATGTATCACATTATGCATTCTGAGTAGTCTACTTCTCATTGAATTGAGTAATTCTTCAGAAAATTTTCAGCTGTCATTAAGTTTTAAATGAGAATGCATTGCTAAATATCCTTTGTCATTCATCTTTCTTCCTTTATGTTTCTTGATTAAACTTGATTAAACCAAGTTAACATCTGTTGCACTGATTATTTTCTCAATCTATACCTTTTAAAACATAAAAATCATATTAATATGCTTCATATTTTATTGCTTATATTAAAATTATTTAATTAGTTTTTCTTCATTAAATCATCAGTTATGTCAAAACTTTTGTTGATAAAATATAACAATATATGGCTATCATGTGAAATAAAGGTGAGAAAAAAGAATAATATCCCAGAGACTTTATACGTATTTTCTTTTTAATTATTACATTTATGTGATTGTGTATTGATTTGGTATAGTGTTCTTTTATTTTTTTATTTATTTGTTTTTGAGAGAGAGTCTCACTTTGTCACATTTATATGAGTGCTGTGTCGACATAGCTCATAGCAACCTCAAACTCTTGGGCTCTAGCAATTCACTTGCCTCAGCCTCCTGAGTAGCTGGGGCTACAGGTGCCCACCACAAGGCCTGGCTATTTTTTGAGTTGAGGGCTTGCTCTGGCTCAGGCTGGTCTCAAACTCATGAGCTCACGTAATCACCTGCCTCGGCCTTCCAAGTGCTAGGATTGTGGGCATGAACCACTGTGCCTAGCTAGTGTTCTGCTTTTTATATTCCCTTGTAAGTAATTATTTTATTTAATAATTGATTTTTTCATCATTATTATTTAAATTTGTTGTGTTTTTACAGAAAATATGGACTGAGAAATGTCAAATTTGAGAAATTTACTGATACTTTAAGAATATCATACATTTGCATATTTTTATAACAAATCCACTAGTTCAGAAAAACCAGCAAGAAAAGTATATCATCTGCTTATTATACAAGTTAGAAGTGTTCTAGCTGTTGAATATATCTTAATGATTTTACTTCTTTACTTTTGTCTAACTTTTCCTGCAACAACGAAAGGTAACGCTCTTCTATTTTCAGATTTGTTTATTTTGATGCTCTTATATCATGAATATGATTAAGAGCTACATTATCAAATGTTGATGTTTGCAATCAGTAATCTTCCTAAAATAAATTGAAGAAGATGATGATTTTTATTGGATTTTGGAATATATTACATTAGTTCAATATTTGGTAAATAAATATTATAGATATGTGTAACATTTTATTTATTTATAATAAATGTTGCCTATAAACACATTTACTATGAATGCATTTTTTATGAAATACATACAAAATGTTCACTTCTGTTTAGGTTTACTTTGAATTCTAAGACATGATTTGTCTCTATTTTTATTTTTTAATAAATAATGCATCAAGCATCAATAACACACATTAGAAAAAAGGAGAATTATTTGCTTATTTATGTTTTCCTTTTCCAAGGATAATGACTTGAAGAAATTCATAAAAGGGCGGCATATCTTCCACTGTAAGCAGAACAACAGAAAAAAGAAACAACAGAATGTGGATTGAAGGCAAAACATGACCTGTGTTTGTCACTATGCCCTTTACATTATGGTATTTGAGTCACAAATTTGACTCTGAATTCCGAGAAAGAGAAAACTTTCAGGTATTCAAATAAATGTGTCTGTGAGAGAAACAAGCAAACAGACAGGTAAATGAGTGAATGGTAAATCAATCTATTTTCTCAGGAAATACTCCTAAATACTTATATTGAAATCAGATTGTTAATTAAATACACACATTTCCTAAAAAAGTAGACAACACCACTTTAATGCACTCTTACTTAAGTATGTAAGATGTGAGGTGGTGCCCGTGGCTCTGTGAGTAGGGCGTTGGCCCCACAAACCGAGAGTGGCAGGTTCAAATCTGGCCCGGCCAAACTGCAACCAAAAAATAGCCAGCCCGGGTTTGAACCCGCCACCCTCGGTATATGGGCCGGCGGTGTGCACTGGTAGTACCAACTACTCGGGAGGCTGAGGCAAGAGAATTGCTTATGCCCAGGAGTTGGAGGTTGCTGTGAGCTGTGTGATGTCATGGCACTCTATGGAGGGAGATAAAGTTTTTGATTTACCCCCCCAAAAGAGAAGAATGTAAGATGTGATTTTTCAGAAGAAAGAAGAATTGCCAGAATTATGAGTAGTTTCCCAAATCTTATAGGAATATATGTAAATCAGCTGTTGAGGTTCTGATATGCACACAGGAGCCATGGATATTGACCTGACCAGATGCAGGTCCAATTTCAGACAGGGGCTTTTACAAAGCCCACAGAAAAAGATGAATTTCTGTGACAGCGATTTTCTGATTTATTATATGTATTTGTTTATATTTATTTATTTATTTATTCATTTATTTATTTATTTGATTTTTGAGACAGAGTCTCAAGCCCTGGGTAGAATGCAGTGACGTCACAGCTCACAGCAACCTCAAACTCTTGGGCTGAAGTGATTTTCTTGCCTCAGCCTCCCACGTAGCTGAGGCTACAGGAGCCTGCCACAATGCCCAGCTATTTTTTTGTTGCAGTTGTTTAGCAGGTCTGGGTAAAACTGATTTAATTCTAATGCAACACTCCAGAGTTTGTTTTTATTTTCTTCCTTTCCATTGCTTCTACAATAGTAAACAGGTTGGCTCCCATTAACCATAATCATTTCCTTGTTAAAGCCATCTCCGTTCAATCTCACTTTGCTGGAGTAGCTGCCCCCTCTCTCCTTCAGAGATGCCCTTTTCAACATCTCAGCTCCAATATCTCATAGTAGGCCACTGACTCAACATTTCCACATGGCTCATACATGTTATTATGCCTGGGACCAAGTGGAACGTCCTTACTCTACCTCATGATACCCTCCCTTCTGAATGCCCTCTTCAGCCTTCTCAGGCTCCAGCATCCCTGCTGAGCCATCTTCCCCACCGCTCTTGGTTTCTTTCATCACACTGCATGCGCCATAACCTGTACTGGACTGTTTTCCAGTCCTTCAATAACTGCCCTTCACATGTGAACATCTTCAATATTCCATACGGTACCAAATAGCTGCCTTGATCCTTCTTACACTGATGTCTTTTTCACTCCTCTGGAGATCTGAAACCCTGCGCCTCACCTTCCTACCACCATCCCAGCAAGGACGCGCTAACTCGGCTCAGACTTCTACAGTCTGTGCCAGGTACTGCCTTGAGTAGAGGCCCTTCTTACCAAGCACCAGCTTCCACATCCTACGCCAGGCTGCTATATTATGCCTGCGTGTTTATTACCCAACATAAGGTCTATCACTCTGCACTCTCCCCTGCTCTCTGAACAGACATTCTCCTTACCTGGGTTTGTTCCAGTACCCTACTGCTGACTACCAACATCTAACCATCTTTCTCTAACACACACTCATGCACACACACGTACACACACATGCATGCACATACTCACTCATCCAAATACCATCTTCTGACTCACCTAATGGCTTTTGGGTAGATTTATACAGGAAAAGAAAGATGACACAGGAAAGGGAGAAGTGGAAGAGAGAAGGAAAATAGAATAAGAGATGAGGAAAAGAAAGAGATTTTACATTACAACCTGGAGATACACTGCTATTGCTTTCACAGTTTTTTATGTTTTTGTTCATGCTTTGAAGTTAGATCAAGTTTCAGGATTTCTTAATTTTATGTGTCTTTCTGCTGTTCCAGAATTGTTGTGGAACAATTGTTGTGAAGCCTCACACTTCACAGTAGGTCTTTCCCAGTGCTTGGCAGAGACAGGAGAATGAAGGAAAATGAAAAGGGAGACATGGATTTAAAGCTTCAAGACCATGGGCTGAAGGATCTTTGCTCCTCATTGTGAGACTTCAGCAAAGACTAAGACTCCAGACTAGCTGTGTATTCATTTTATACAACTAGTAGGAGACGGCCAAAATCTTTACATCCTAATTCTTGCCGAGCTTGCATTCCCCAATTAAACTATGTTTTAAACTAGCTACATTAATTATATGATGTACTTTTTACTTTTATTGCTCTAAAGTATTTATGATCTTAACACAAACAGAACATGGGACAAGAAACACAGTCCGGGAGCAGAATGGCAGAGAAGACCCCAATTAGGCCAGCACACAAATCACAGGAGTGGCAATTAACACTCCAGAGCCTCGCGCTCAGACAAACTGATGCTTCTGACCATACGAAGGTGACAGAAGAAAGGAGATATTTTTCCTTACCTAGTCTGGAGCGACTCTTGCTGTCTTAAACAAAGTTTAAACATTCTGCATTCCCTAACTCCACAAAAGCACTCACTCTCCCTGAGAGGGAGCCCTGTCCTAGCATCCCAGGGAGCCTTGCCTGCTCAGTGACCTCTGCAGCAAGTTATGCTGAGGGAGGGGAAAGTTTCAGCAAGACAGTTTCTTAAGTTTTAAAGGGACAGACCTGTGGTTCATTTTGCGCCAGGCTTAGGTTTTCTCTGATTCACTTCTCTCCTGTCTCTGTTCACTTTTGCCCGTCATCTATAATCATTTTCTTAATTCAGTTCCTCACTTAATTATACAAATAATTGAATATTGGTTTTAAGCTTTTTAAACCATTATTACTAACAATGCAAATTATGTTGCAAGCACATCAAGCTATGACTCTTCCCTTAGGTATTATCACATGTGCCCACACAGAATCATTTATGAAAAATCCATACTTTCTTCTCTATTTTCAATTATTTATTTATTTTATTATTATTATTTTTTTAAGATGGAGTCTCACTGTCACCCTGGGTGAAGTACCATCGCATCATAGCTCACAGCACCTTCAAACTTTCGCGCATAAGCAATCCTCTTGCCTCAGCCTCCAAGTAACTGAAACTAGAGGCACCTGCCCCAACACGTGGCTATTTTTAGAGGCAGATCTCGATCTTTCTCAGGCTGATCTTGAACTCCTGAGCTCAGGCAATCCACCTGCTTTGCCTCCCAGAGTGCTGGGACTACAGGTGTGAGCCACCACACCCGGCCTCTTCTCCATTTTAATGGCTTCCTTTTTTCTAATATGTGGGTTGTAGAGTCCTCATTTTATCCCATTTATCTATTTATCTTCATTACTGTAGTTTTATTATAATCTTTGATATTTATTAG
>NW_003852431.1:15405070-15406166 GCF_000181295.1 Otolemur garnettii
ACTCCACCCCACCGTGGACCTGGGAGGCACTTCTTGAGGACTTATAGATGTCTGGTAAGTGGTATTAGATACTTCAATGAGAACAGTTTTCTTGTTGCAGGGCTGAGACCTGGACTTTTGTTTTCTATTTTCCTATGCAAAGAGAGACCAATAATTAAGCTGTACTTGCTCCTTGGAAAGATATTCTGTTGTATTAGTACCTCATCATTCACGGGCTTCTAGTAGAATGTATCCCTCCCTTTAATTTATAGAACATGTGAATTAATTTAGACAGAGAGGGTAGATGGCTTCTCTCTGCCTCCCAAAGAGCAGGCATCTTCACCAGTCAGTGGTCCCGATAGTCATTATGATCTTCTACATTCTTCAGAGTCGCTTAGCATTCTGAAGTCGCTTAGCAAGTCACATTGACCAATTTATAACCAAAATAGAATCCAGTGACCTACTCAACATAAAAATCTGTTCCGCATATTTCCCCTAAAAACATCATTGAGAATGCAAAGAATGTCCCTTTTTTGTCTTTTTGCAGAAGCACTACAAGAAAGCATGTCTAAAATTTACAGAACTACATGTGCACAAATGTACATACCTGGGCTCACACACACAGTTGGGATCCAAGAGCTTATCTGATATATAGTTGGGGGAACACAGAAAAAAGCTGGCAAGAGAAGCTATGGAGATTGGATCAGCTGAAGGTGTTGGAATGTTACAGTAATGTCATGGAAGTCGTTCTTGGTCTATGCAAAAAAGGGGTGGACAAGCAGAGAGACTGGTTCATCCAGGCTACTAGAGAGAGGTTCAGTGGCCATGCATGAGTTAAAGATAGTAGAGGCCAGTTTACTGGATGAAATGTTTTATTATGGAGTGGTCACTGGAAGAAGGAAGGACTTGCATGGTCTAGGGGAGAAGTATCTGCTTGGCAGGACAGTGCCATGGTCTGTGTCTTTCCAGGATGTCATGGACTCACAGGATTCTTCAGTTCCATCTGACTGAGTACTGGTGGCAAACTGGCTGCAGGGACTTTCTCCAGAGCCAATGCTTCTTGAGCTTGAATGGGTTCCTGACCAGGCAAGCTGGCTCATTCTGGCAAATGGTATGG
>NW_003852431.1:15406878-15408921 GCF_000181295.1 Otolemur garnettii
TAAAGTGCAGGGTGATCTCTTGCATATACTCAAAGTTAAAGAACGCATTGAAGCAGGATTTATGATTGAGGTGAGTGTCAAGATATGTCAGTATCGCTGGTCTGTTTCCCTTTGGTAAGCCTCTTATTGTGATGTGGACCATATCATGAGTTGTTTCTATGTCGTGTTCCTGACAGTTAAAGTCCTGGAAGTTTTGTTTACCATTCTAAGGCGTGAGCTGTCAGTGCAGTCCTCCACACCACTCTCATCCTAGAATATAAGCTGGCCCCTCCAGAGTCTTGCATGTCCCTGACAACTGTGGCAAGAGAAAGAAAACGTGTGTGTGCGTGTGTATGTGTGTGTTCTGCCTCTGTCCCTTCATTTTCGTTTTCAGGGTGGTTCACTGAAGTTGCAATGATTGCCATTACTAGAAGCAGTTTATTTTATTTCTAACGTTCTGTAGGCAAAGATATTGAAACCTATTTTTTGATAACCTAGTGCAATGCAGATAAAATTAAATTTTTTGAAAAGGTATTAAGTATTATGTTCTATAGCTCAGTAGTTTCTTAATTTGTTTCTGTGCTTCATATAACATAACTGATACTCGATGTTTCTAATTTGAAATATATAATTTATTGACTAAAAAGGAAGTGAACTCTCCTTATTTCCTCTTACTTAGACCTTCCATTTTTACCTGTTCTTGGGTCTTAAGTGTTGTTCAGAATATGTTTTCTGGAACTAATCATGACATTTATTTGGATAGCTGTTTGTAGAGTTTTTTAATCTGTAATAAAATAAATGCCTAACTATTGCTGTAAAACTACCCTAAAGTCCCTAACTTTTATCCTACTTTTTATTTATGCTTAAGTCACAATTTCTTTTTCAAATGAAATAATATGCTGTTGACCAATCACCATTGGGATTCTTGGCATCGTACTTCTCTACTTGCATTTTGCCAGATAGTCTCTCTCTGGTGTTTCCATAGTTAGTTTTCCTTAAACAGTACACAGTTTTGATTTTGTCCTTCCTGGGTTTGCTATTTATTACATTCTCCACTTCTGAAAATGCTCTTCCCATCATCTACCATTGTGAAAGTCATCTAACACTATGGAGAATGTTCACTCTTTCACCAGGGCACTGGTAAAAGTTCAATATGATCTTGGATCATCCCTCCTGTATTTAAAAAATATACTTCTTTAGTTCAACACTGACTAAATGCTATGTAAAAAAGGAATACTTTGTCTTTGATGTCTAGGAACAAGTGAAAAATTATAGTTTGTATTTTGCTCTAATCACGAAGATATTTTATGGAATGAGAGGTTTATTTAACATAAATACCTAGAGTCGTGTATTCCAATAAAGTGATTTATTTCTATTACTGTTACTTTGTCATAATGTAATTACTCAAAGTATAATCCTTGTATAAATCACATTAATTAATACCATAAAACAATAGACCTGACAATTCCAATTTTTACAACAATCATAATCAATAATATGAAAATGAGAAAACAAATGTCGGTACAAAACCAGCCTCTGTCTGAAGTAAACGCAAGCAATCCAGAAAAAGTCAATTATAATGCAAACTTGATTTATTCCGCAGGTGACACTTTATTATTATATGTGCCTAACTACATACAATTAATAGTAATTTTAAACAGAGTATTTAAAAATGAAGATGAAAAGTATAAATAAAATGGGGTCTTATTGTCCAAGTTCTTAACTTTGGGAAAGAAGGAAGGAAGGAAGGAAGGAAGGAAGGAAGGAAGGAAGGAAGGAAAGGGAGGAGGGAGGAAGGATAAAAGGGAAGGAGAAAGGAAGAAAACAAAAACTCATCTAGGACCTTGAACTCTGAAGCTACAATGAAACGTGTTGCATGTTTACCTGTTGTATAAGTGATTTTTCTTTAGATTCTCAATAAATTTGGATTACTAAAATAATATTATTTACCAATAGAAGACATTTTATATAAAAGCCTATGTACTATTTAAGGAAATGCCAATCATTTTCCAAATGAAGGGCTTATATGAAATTTCACTAAGTAGACTTGAGCAGCTTATGATC
>NW_003852431.1:15410171-15413459 GCF_000181295.1 Otolemur garnettii
AGAAATGATGATGTCAACAGGGGTCTAATTGTGTTAGAAAATGTGTAAATACCAGAGTAGAAGGGACACCAACAGAAATAGTAGAAACAATAGACCAGGGCACAATACAATAACGATAACAAAACAGTGCTGGATCGGTGAACTTTCTATTGCAGAGTGGGTTAAATGTAATAGTATTTGGATGTTCCAGTGACTATTGAATTATGATACAAGCAACTTAAATTTTATTTCCTTGGCAATGTGATATTCTGTACCCCCAGTTACCCAATTTCCTCCAAGAGTAAGAAAGATCTTGTAAAACTATAGGACACTATCACAACTAGGAAACTGCCAGTGACACAGGTGAGTTACAGAATATTTCCATCACCATAAGCGTTTCTCATGCATGCTTTTAGAGCCTCATGAACTTATAAGCCCAGTTCCTTAACCCCAGACAACTACTAATCTTTTCTTCCTGTTTATAATTTTGTGATTTACAAAATGTTATGTTAATGGAATCACACAGTATGTAACCTTCTAGCATTGGTATTTTTTTTTTCACTAAGCATAATTCTCTGGAGATTCATCTAGATTGTTCTATGTATCAATAGTTCATTACTTTCAGTTGCTGAGTAATAGTCCTTGATATGAATCTACTAAATCTACCAAAGTTTGTTTAATCATTCACCCATGTAAGGGTGTATGGATTGTGTCTAGTTTTTGATTATTTTGAATAAAGCTACTGTGCTTATCCATGTACAGGTTTTGCATCAACATAAGGCTTGATTTCTCTGGGATAAATATTTAAGAGTGCAATTGCTGAATTATATGATGGCTGACCGATGCATTTTATGAGACACAGCCAATTATCCAGAGTGCCTGTCCCATTCTACATTTGGTCCAGTTGTTCTTTATTTTCATTAGTATTTCATAGCCTTATTATTTTTTATTATAGCCATTCTCTTAGGGGTGTGGTGTTACTGTATTGAGATTTTAATTTTTATTTCTCTAATGACAAATATTGTTGAAGATTTTCTCTTGTGCTTATTTGTCATAACCTTTTCAGTGAATTATTTTTCATGTCTTTTGCCCATTTTCTAATCGTATCTTTTGTTATTTTCCTGATGAGTTCTGAGGGTTGGTTACATATTCCAGACACTAGCATTTTGTTGGAAATATGTTTTGTAAATATCCTCTCCAAGAAGGCAGCACTTGACAAGGTCTTTCACAGACTAAAAGTTTTTAAGTTTGAAAAAGTAAAATGTATCATTTAATTTTTTTAAGTGAATTAGGTTAGTGTCAAGTCTAAATATTTTTTTTCCTACATGTAAGTCCGAATATTTTCTACTATGCTTATTTTTAAACTAATGTTTAATTTTTACACTGATACTATACAGTTTGACTTCTGATACTGGTGGATATGATCCATTGTGAGTTAATTTTTGTATTAGACATAGAAATTTTTTGGTGGGGTTGCTATGGATATCTAACTTTTTCAGTAACATTTATTGAAAGGGCTAAATTTCCGCTGCTGAATTGCTATTGTTATTTTATTGAAAAATAAATTAAGCCTACCTGTGTAGGTTTATTTCTTAGTGCTTAATTATGTTCCATTGATCTTTAGATAGTCAATTGAATTAATAGATTAATTCCTCCGACTTTAATCTTCTTTTTCCAAAATATTTTACCATTTCTAGTTCCTTTGCCATTTTTATGCATGTTTTAGGGCAATCTAGTCTATAGTTAGAAAAATAAAATCTTGCTGGGATTTTTTTTTTTTTTTTTTTTGTAGAGACAGAGACTTACTTTATCACCATTGGTAGAGTCCCGTGGCGTCACACAGCTCACAGCAATCTCCAACTCCTGGGCTTAGGTATTCTCTTTCCTCAGCCTCCTGAGTAGCTGGGATTATAGGTACCTGCCACAACGTCCGGCTATTTTTTTGTTGCAGTTTGTCTGGGACCGGGTTTGAACCTTCCCTCCTCGGTATACGGGGCTGACGCCCTACCCACTGAGCCACAGGCGCCACCCATCTTGCTGCGATTTTGACAAAAATTGCATTAACCTTATATGAAATTTTGGAGAAAACTGACAGTGTTACTAGGCTGACTCTTCTAATCCATGTAGACTCTCTGCGTGTCTTCCTTTATTTAGCTCATATTTGATTTCTTTCATCAGTGCCATGCGGCTTTCAATATGTGAAATTTGCCATATTAATTCTTTGTGGATATACAATTCAGAAGCATTAATTACATTCACAATGTTTATAACTATTACCATCAGCTACTTGAAAAATTTATTATTGCCACAAACAGAAACTCTGTAAACATTAAAAAAAAGTTGACCTCTCAATTCCTTATTTTCTCCAGCCCATCTATGGTAACTTCTGATTTACTTTCTGTCTTTAGATGGATACTTCACATAAGTGGAATTAAATAACAGGCATCCTTTTTTTGTCTGGATTATTTCACTTAGCATAAGGATCATACATATTGTAAGTAGTATCAGAGTTTTGTTCCTATATGTGGCTCAGTAACATCACATTGTATGTGAGTGTATGCTCCATTTTCTTAAAGCCTTTTTCGTAGTTTTATTGAGGTATATTTGGCATATAACTTAGTAAGTTTTAACATATGTATACACCCATAAAACCATCACAATAACAATCATATCCATCTCTTCCAAAAGTTTTCTACTGTAACTTGGAATTTCTCCTGTCCACTCCTTTACATTTCATCTCTTATGTTAGCTTTTTACCTATAATCTATATATCACATACATAGTATAACTCTTTCCTTTCTGAGTTTAGTGGATGCTCTAGGGTTTATGATTTACATCTTTAACTCACATTCTACTTTCAAGCATATAATACTGATTCTTGCTTTTTATAGTATTGTTGTGATGTAAAAAATAAAAATTCTCAACCCTCTCCCCAGATCTATGGAATAAGAAGCTGTATGTTAACAGCCCTCCAGGTAATTGTGATGCTGCTGAAGTATGAGAACAAATGGACTACAGGGACCCACCTTGTGGACATGGAGAACCTTCAAGGAGGGGATAGGATTGGTTGTACCCCCTTGTCCATTCCTCTAACTCCTAACCAATGATGCACAGGTAGAAAGGTCCCAGCTCCCTGGTCCCTTACAAGAACAACCTTGATCTGTCAACTACACCATTTTAGAACTTCCCTATCCCATGATATATATTGTGGGATTTTGTGGAATATCTGACTCTTTCCTGGCCTTCTTTCCTTCCCCATTTTCCCTCCCAAATTTCTTGCTGATATTTCCTGAGGGACAGTTTCTTAAA
>NW_003852431.1:15413777-15415254 GCF_000181295.1 Otolemur garnettii
ATTCCCCATCCCCTACCATGTACTTACTAGCATCAATTGTTCTCATATAAGAATTGAGCACATTGGATTCTTGCTTTTCCATTCTTATGATGCTTTACTAAGAAGAATGCATTTCAACTCAATCCAAATTAATACAAAAGATGTATAGTCACCATCCTTTTGGTGGCTGTATAGTATTCCATGGCATACATATGCCACAGCTTGCTAATCCATTCCTGGATTGGTGGGCATTTAGGTCATTTTCACAATTTGGCAATTGTAAATTGAGCTGCAATAAATAGTTGAGTGCAAATGTCCTTATGATAAAAAGATTTTCCCCCCCTCTGGGTAGATGCCCAGTATTGGAATTACAGGATCTTTCCCATCTTTTGACAGTTGTGAAAAGTGTTGCAATACAACATAAAAGTACAAGTATTCGTTTGAATCCCTCTTTTGAATTAGTTGGCGTATATACATAAAAGTGGTGCATATGGTAATTATTAATATTTGCTTTTTGAAGAACTACTGAATTGTACTCTCCAGGGCTACACCATTTTTAATGCCCTCTAGCAATATATGAAAGCTTCAGTGTTTCCATATCTGCATCAACACTGGTTATTTTCTGAGGTTTTCGTTGGTTTATTTTAATAATGGCCATCAGAATGTGTATGAAATGGTATCTCACTGTGGGTTTGAAATATATTTCCCTAACGATTAGTGACTCTTGCATTTTCTTATTGGCCTGCTGCATATATTCTTTGGAACAATGTCTATTCAGATCCTTTATCCGTTTTCAATTAGTTTATTTTTTGTTCTTGAGTTTTAAAAGTTCTTATATATTCTGAATACTAATCCCTTACCAAACATATAATTTGAAAATATTTTTACTTATTACAATGCCTATCTTTTAATTCTTCTGGTGATGTCCTTTAATGTGAAAATTATTGATTTTAATAACGTCCAATTTATCTATTTTTTCCTTTGGTTGCCTGTGTATTTGGTATCATTTCTAAGAAATCATTGCCAAATACAAAGTTCTGAAGGTTTTTCTGTATTTTCTTTTAACAATTTTATAAGTTTAGCTCTCATATTTAGTTTTTCACAGTAGATTTTTATAAGTTTACCACCTTGCTTTTCTAACTTACTCATTTTGAGAGGTTTCTGTGTGTATATTTTATAATAACCAGAACATTCCATGTAGACAAACATGTTATGAGAAACAGGTGTGATCTCATCTATTTTTCCCTAATTTGTGTGCCTTTTAATTCTTCCTTATTAATGTTTCATTTTATAATATTATAGGGGTACACATCTTGGTTACCTAATTTGCACTTGTACATTTTTAGTCAAAGGTATATGTTCATCCTTCACCCAGAATACATGCATTGCACCAACTAGGTGTGAAGAAGACCAATGAAGCAAAAAGTTACAGCTCAATTAAAAATGAAAAAAAGAAAAGTGCCAGGTATGATGGCTCACCCCTGTAATCCTAGCACTC
>NW_003852431.1:15415577-15417628 GCF_000181295.1 Otolemur garnettii
TATAAAAATCTTTATGCCCATGAACTTGAAAATATGGAGGAAATGGATAATTCTTGGAAAAACACAACCTTCCAAAGCTCAGTCAGAAAGAAGTAGAACTACCAAACAGAACCATATCAAGCTCCAATACTGAAGCAGCAATAAAAGTTCTTACACCTAAAAAAGTCTTGGACCAGACAATTTTACACCATTTGGACCTAGAAGAGTCCCCCCCCTCCCTTTAGGGGGTTAAATTACAAAATTATTTTCTTTTACTTTCCTTCATTAAGGACATTCAGATTATTTATTTCATAATGGGTAAATTTTGGAAGTTTTTTGTTTTTCAAAAATCTTTTTATTTAAGTTCCTTTTTATTTAACTTGTCAAATTTAACCATGCATATTTATTTACAGTATCCCCTTGTTATCCTTTTAAATATCTGTAGGATCCATAGTTTTGTACCACTAACTAACTGTGGTAATGTGGTTATTGTCTTGAAGTTTTCTGACTTTCTAGGCTTCCCTTTTCCTGGTCCTTTGGCTAAAGAAACCTTTGCTAAAGCTTTTTCTATGCATACTGCTGGGTTTTCAGTGTTAAGTCTGGATTATAGAGGACAAAAAGAAAATCCAGGAATTCATCACCATGTAATTCATTAAGATTATCTCAAGATTCCTATCATGTCTGCCTTTTTCCCTTTACCTTTCAGAGTATTCTTATGTTTATATTGTATATAATTTCTAAGGATTTTAGTTGTGCATAGTAAGAATGATAGTAAAAAGTACATCATCTCTATGTTCCTGGAAATGGAAGTCCTAAAAGTTTTTGGTTGAATCAACCTTAGATTAAACCCTAGATAGGGACAATTCAGTAGAGCACTGTTATAAAAATTAATCACAAACCTGATGCTTAGTCCATGTATGACCAAGTTATTTATCTTTTATGGCATTCAGTTTCCTTATTCATAAAATTGGAAAAATGGGCCCATTGCTCACAAAAGACCCACATAAAGATTGATACTTTATCTAAAACACTTTTATCTAAGACATTTCCATCTGATCTTTGAAAGTAAATTTTTCTAATTTCATTGGTAGCAGATGTTCATCATTCAGTTTATATAGGAAAGTCACAAAAACAAAAATTAATCAATGTTTTACTAAGTTTCTAAAATAGTATATAGTCAACATTTTTGTATATTTTCTATCAGCCTTCCCTAAGTACTTAACATTATTTCACACTGTGCTAACTCACTTACATAACAAAATCATTTAGCTTTTATATAATTCCTATGGGTTTAAACACATTCTATATGGTTTTGTGTTAAGATTATTATAATTTTTCCCTTTGTTTTTACATAGATCCTTAGTAAGCATTGTCTTTAGAAACATAAACTGCCTTTAAGTATTAAATTTAAAGAGTTTTCCTGGTGTGTGTCAGAATATCTTTTTCTATACTAATAACCTATAAGTTGCATCGTTTGAGGGGGTATAGGTGTCAGATACAGTGCCAAATGTTCTATCTTCACAATAACCCTATGATGTGATTAACACTATTGTTACTATTTTATAGATTTGAAAATACAGGATATAAGAGCCCACATTTTTTGTCCATGATTAAATACCTAGGATATAGTATATTAACCTATCTTTTAGTAATTTCCTTGGCTTCAAAATATATAGTTGGAACTGACATATTTCCTATTTTCTGTCACGTAAAAAGGGTAATTATTACTATAATTGTTTCACCAATATGTCGGAGAAAAATTATATTTTATATCCATAAATAAATGTAAGGAAAAAATACATTTGAAATGAAAGAAACTTGCTATGGTTTCCATACGTCTCCCAAAGTTCATATATTAATAGGACTTGGGTCAAACATATCAAAGGTTAATTTGAAATATTGCTTTACACAGAATCATTGAAAAGGAAAAGGGAAGGTTCATAAAGAAAATAAAATTAAAAACCAAACAAAACACCCCAACACTGCCGATTTTCAGTGATAACACCAGTGCCTTCAGTGGTGTTATGGAAGATGATGATTCAGAGGTGATTGCATAGAATCCACTGAAGATT
>NW_003852431.1:15418463-15421690 GCF_000181295.1 Otolemur garnettii
AATAATTCTTTTTTCTTCTCCACAAAGTAGTTCAAAAGGAGAATTTTTCTACAATAATTTAAACTTCAGTAAGAATACACTTCCATGAAGTTGCTTCTTTGGTCTCTCCTTAAATTTTGTTCTATATCTCCTTGATTATTCCAAGGAGACTTATTCTTATCTTGCTCCATAACTACTGGATGAAAATTTGGCCTCCTATGAAATGTGAATAATTGAATCTTTATTTTTATTTATTTCTCTTGTTATCTTGACCACTATCCTCAATTTCCTCCAAATGTCTGTCATGAATTGCTATGTCTCTGCCATCCTGTGACAAGATCCTTCAAAAAGGGAAAAATACATTTTTAAATGAAAACAACTTGCTATGGTTTCCATATGTCTCCCAAAGTTCATATGTTAAAAACCTAATTTTCACTGCAATAGTGTTGGGAGATGAGTCCTTATAAGAGGTGATTATGCCATGAAAGCTCTGCCCTCATGTATGGGTTAATGTTGGTATCACAGGAATCAGTTCATTATCATGATAGTCACTTTGTTATAAAAGTGACCTTGGTTTTTCACCCTCACTTTCTCCTGCCCTTCTGCCTTTAACCATGAGATAACATAGAAGAAAGGTCCTTGTTGGATGGTAGTGCCATGCTCTCAGACTTCCCAGTCCCCAGAACTATACATCAAATAAATTTCCGTTCAGTGTAAATTACCCACTTTGTGATATTCTGTTATGCAAACACAAAATTAACTACGATAAACCTAAGGAAATTTCATCTATCATATGTGCTCCAAAAAATTGTTAAGAATGTTGTTCCTAAAGAATAGAAATTAGACCTAAAGAAAAGATAAAATAGTCGAAATAAAGAAAGAGAAGAGGGATGGTAAATATTTGTGCAAATCTAATAGAACATTCTACTCTTGAGTTTTTTAAAATATTTTTTTGTGGGTAAAGTATACTATTTAATAGGTCTTTCAATGAATTTAGATGTATTATAGAAAACATTATAGCAAGGATGGAATTGGGGGGAAAAAATCTCTATTGTGACAAAGTTTCTACTCTCCAAAATGAAGTTTTAAACCACTAATTCCAAATAGATGGTAAGAAGTTAAATATGAATATTTAATCACTAGAACAATTACTAAAACATATAAATAGAGACATACTTAAAATCATGGTAAATCAACCAGTATAAAATTCTAAACAAGTTCAAATAAACCAAAAGATGGAAGGAAACTATAAATGAGAGTCACCAAACAAGAGGAATACACAGAAAACATTCAATGAAATGATAAAACTATATCCAAAAATACAAATATTTATGTTAAATTTAAGTTTTCTATACACAATATATTGTCAAATTAGGCCTTCTTTTTTTGGAGACAGAGTCTCACTCAGTTGCCCCGGGTAGATTGCCATGGCATCATGGCTCACAGCAACCTCAAATTCTTGGACTTGACCAATTCTTTTGCCTAAGCTTCCTGAGTATCTGGGACTAGAGATGTGTGCCACACAATCTAGTTTTTTTTATTTTCACTAGAGACAAGATCTGGCTTTTACTCAAGCTGGTCTTAAATTCCTGAGCTCAAGCAATGCACCCACTGCATTAGACTGGACTTTTACAAATGATGCAACTCAATGTTCTCTATAAGAAGTTCATTTTAAGCATAACAACAATATATTAAAAATAAAAGGCCAGAAAAAGATATATTGAGCAAGTACTAACAAAAAGAAAAATGGAGTGGCTATATTGGTATCAGTTAAAGTGGATTTCAGAGTGAAAAATAAATAAATACTCAGGGATAAAGAAAACCAGCACCTAACTTAAAAAAAGGTCATTTAAGCAAGAAGATATGATGATCCTAGGTATGTGTGCACCTAGTAACTGAGCTTCAAAATACACAACGCAAATAACAAACTAAAAGTAAAAAAAAAAAACAAAAACAGAGAAATCTACATTTATATGTGGAGACTAAAATAATATTCTCTCAGTAGTAAATAGTGCTAATAATGCAGAATACTACCAACAAAAATAAAAGAAATGAATAATTTGTTCAGCCAACATGATATTATTATTATAGACTACTCCACCCAATAATAGCAGAATACACATTTTTCACAATTATAATTGGAACATTCACTAGGTTGCCCATATGGTGGGTCATTTAACAAATTTATAGAGATTGAAATAACTCAATATTTGTTAATCACAATTCAATTAAACTAGAAATTAATAACAAAGATAATAAAAAATAGCCAATCATTTGGATATTTACCTACATCATACTAAATAATCTGTCAGTTTAAGAGAAACTTTCAAAAGAAATTTAAAAATGTTTTAATTATCCTAAGATGAAAGCATTCAGTGTCAAAATTTGTGAGGTATAGTCTATCCAGTACTTCAAGGAACTTTGTAGAAATAAATATTTACATTAGGGAAAAAAAGAAAAGGTCTCAAGTCAATGCCTTATGGATTCAATTTAAAAATCTGGGCAAAAAGAGTGAAATACATTTCACTGAACCTAAGGAAAAAAATAAATGAGACAATAAGTGAATTAAATTGAAAACAGAAGATTAGTCAAGAAAAATCAATGAAATCAAAATCTGAATCATTAAAAACCTCAATAAAATTGATAAAGTATTAGCTAGAATGAAAGGAGAAGACACCATATCACCAATAAAAAAGAAAGAAGTCATCTCTACAGACCTTGCAAACATTTAAAGAGTAATAAAAAGCTACTGTAAAAACTCTATACACAAAATATAATAACTTAAATGAAATGCAGCAGTAAATCAAAAAGCACCAACTAACTACTAAAACTAACCCAGACAAAGTACATAACTCAAGTAACAGTAAAACTATAAAGGAAATTGAGTTCACAGTTATATATTTCCTGGAAAGAAGAAAAATTCTAGGTACAGTTCATTTCACTGGTAAATTTACCAAACATTTAAAGAAGAAGTAACACCAATGTTAGTTACCAAACCTCTTCCTGAAACTGGAAGAGGAAGGTGCATTATCAAATACATTTTAGATATAAGCATTATTCTGAAATCCAATGACATTTTTTCTTTACCCATAGATAAAGGAAATATTGCAAGAAAGACATTTTGATGATATTCAGGACATTAAGAATAATAGAACAGCTTTGAAGGACATTCTAAAAAGAGAGTTCCCAAGTTGCTTTGCGGGGTGAACTAGGCACTGGCATTGGTGCATAACTTTCCCAAGGGAGGG
>NW_003852431.1:15422464-15424372 GCF_000181295.1 Otolemur garnettii
AATTTTATAAACCTTAACACAAGAAAAACATTTGAGTAGAAATTTTTATCTTTTCAATACTGACCAGATTCAATAATCCATTTAAAATATGCTTGTAAATTGAAATTTATTTGTAATTTAACGATTTATCTTCATTAGGTCATACCAAAAGTGACCACCAGATGGTGGTAAAAGATTGACTAATTTTAAGTACATGCACGTGCTTGGGAATGCTTTAAGCTTTTGCCCCTTTCAAAGGCTTTTTTCTTATCTAAATTCCCAATTCTCTACTAATGCTCATTTCCTCTAATTATAAGTTTGAAGTTATTGAGAACTAAAGGTCATTAGGGTTATAAAACCGTCAATAATAGAAGAAAGGATTCTCAGCCATTTAAATTAAATTTAAAAAATGAGAAGTTTTCAGGAAAGATCTTAAAGATTTAGGTAATCATTTTCCATTTTCAAGAAGTTAAAAAAATGCCACGCATTTACATACACTATGTATATACTATATGTAACACAGTAGTTCTTAAAAACAGTGAAAAAAATGTATGCAGAGAAGGTGGCTGTACACAATAAGAAGCTTAAAATTACAATGTTCTAGCAATGATTCAACATTTAGTATCATGAAAATATTAGTATAATCCATCGTTATGTGTGAGGCTTATTTTCAAAGAATTGTCTCCGTAGAATTTTCATATTGGGTACAACATACAAGTGTTAAATACTCAAGGAAGAAAATCAAAGGGAAAAGAAAATAAGGATAATGCTAAACTTTTATAATAGACTCTTGCCAAAATTAACAATGAATTTAGTATTTTCTAATTCCTCCACTCTTTCCAAGTTATTTCTCACTTTGACCTATGACTCAAGATCTAAAATCCACAATACATTCACTCCACTTTAAGTTTTAATCATTTCCCAGAAGTTCATGCAAAATTTTAAATATTTAAAAGTCTTACACAATGTCAAATGAGATGCATTGAAATTTTTTGTTTAATGCATTTGAGAATTCATAACTTTTGTGCCTTCATTCTTTTATTAAACTTACAGAATAGCATCTTTTAAATTTTCATCATGGTTTTAATTTTTTTGTCTTTTCTACAGAAAAAAGTATATTTATAAGATTATCTGCTTTATCTTTTCTATAGACGAGCATATTCACAAAATTATCACCTAAAAAAGAAGTTGTGGCATGAGCTGGTAAAAAATAGAGCATATTTGGGGAGTTTAGCATCATGTGATAGAACAAATAAAAATCATTTGCATATTTGTGATATTTTCCTTATACATATACATCTCACTTTAATGAAAATTTGTCTAATTTTTACCTCAAAGTAGCACATGATAAAGCATATTTTCATCATTAGCAGATATTGTTCTACATTTCCAAGAAAACTGCAAGAAAATAATAGACATTAAAATATAATATTCCATTATATTTATAATTGAAATTATATTATAATTTATATATATAATTAAAATATAATTTCAAATGTTTATGTTTTTTTAACTAGCTCACTGAGAGCTTGACAGAAATATCTCACACAATGATGGATTAAAATCAGATGTGTTTAGATTAAGCTTTTTTTTACATAAATGTAGAAAGAAAAAAACTGAAATGCATTTGTCCTTGGCTATCTGAGCTTTTTTGGCTAATCCTCCTTCTGTTACCCCTTTATTAGGTTTTGCTTGTCTTCTTTTACTACCTTCAGATACCTCCACACTAGCTTTCAACTCCATATTTCAGTTGTTACAGTAATGTTCTGTGGACATTTCGAAAATTGACCGATTGGCTCACTCAGACTTGCAGACTGTTGGTCATTAGGCTTATTGAAGTCCACTTTTTAAATGCTCAGATTTAAATTATATATATGTAATATGTGTGATATATTAACTATTATATATATAATAGTTATATAACTATAT
>NW_003852431.1:15425839-15499023 GCF_000181295.1 Otolemur garnettii
TATCTTGAAAATGGTGAGGGATGCACAATCATGGACCCAAACTTGATAAAATGACACAGAACTTAATTTACACACACATGCACACACACATCCTGCATACAAGGAGCACAACTTTTGTAAAAAAAAAAAAAAAGGAAACTGTAGGGGAGGCCAAGAGTCAGACTACCTCTGAGCAAGATGATCTGCAGCTGAGGGGTGGACCCTCGGGCCATTCCTCTGCAGGTGCTCCTCCTAGAAGAAGAGCCTGAGCCTTCAGTATGTAGTCATTTGTTAATTACTCCCCTCACCTGTGTTGTACGGGCTCAATAAAAGGCGGGTGCAAAGAAGGGCGAGCCCGCCTCCCTCAAGCTTGCACTTCTAATCCTCATCATGCCTGGTTCCTTCCGGAGGGGATCGAGACCAGAGCCATAGGTGCCTCACGAGTTGCGACAGGAAACTAATATCCAGAGACATCCTCATAAATAACTATGCATATATTAACTACATTAATTAAAGACAGGCCTAACTTTAACAAAAGGACAGAAAGATTCCATGGGAAATACACAGATTAAAATCAAACAAAACTTGGAAGGGGGAACAGCAATCTAATCTTCCCGAGGAACTACTTTGACTGCCAAATCGTACCCGGAAACCAGGACTCTGTCTACCCCTTTCCTTTTATAGTTTCTACACAAAAGCTTCAGTGAATTCTGGGCATTTTCTGCTTATGTAAGTTTTTATTATTTACTTGGTTTTAGAAAAAGATCTGTCTCGTATAGTTGTGGATAAAAAGAAAACATAGAAACAATTATAAAAGTGAAGGTGGCAAAATTTTAACAAGATTGGATGTTTGGATCATTACCGTCTTGGTTGTGAGATTGTGCTGAACTGTGAAAGATCATGTCTTTAGCGGGGAATGGGTAGAGCAGACATGAGAGCTCTCTATATTAATTTTACATGTCAACTTATAATTATCTCAAGTATAAAGTTAATTGAAAATTATTTAGAATCAGGCTTATCATTGGCTCCACAGTAGTTAAGCATTTCTACCTTAGAGATAAACTCGTAAACTGTTTTGGTACTACAAAAACATAGGATCAAACATTCATTTTGTTACTATCTGCTTTTGCTTTGGTTGCATTTTCATGAACAATAAGTAACAGGAAAGAGTAACTTTAATGGTAGTTATATATTTTATCTAATGTTATTACATAGCCAACTCATATTTATTATTATATAAATTATTTTAAATCCAAAGTCATCTTCTCTCCTTCAGTTGCTGATTAAATCTTTATACGTACACTTTCATATAAGAAAGCAGCATCTTTGAAGCTTAAACAGTTCGTCCATCTTTCACATTTATGGTAAAATCAATTACAATGAATTTTGAGTAAATGAATTTGAATAATAGTCAAAGGAAACCTAACATCAGGCAATGGTTCAGTAGTACAGGGCAGACAATTGTTTAGACCTTAGACCAATCACAGATTTTTCTGGAGGAGGAGCATTTTATTACTGATGTTGTTTAAAATGAGAAAATTGTAATGACAATATAAAGCAGAGCATCTTTTGCATGATTTGATCTGTTTGTGAATTTGGGATGGATAATGACATACCTCTCCATACCCATATCTACCTCCCTCACACCACTAGGCCTTTGTCCCTAAGGCTTGCCCGCCCTTCCTTACCTGCCCTTGACATTCCATGAATCCTAAATCAAAACAGATCAAAACAGAAATCATGTCTGTCCTAGAGTTAGCCCAGTGATACTGTGGAATATAGTAAAGGAATGAAAAACCTGGCAACCTCCTGGGATACTCCAGGGAGTGAAGGAAGTAGTGATCAAAAGAAGAGTGAAGTATAAAAAGAGTTAAATTAAAATATTTTAAAAGTTCCTTGAAAAGGTAGTAAGATCATGGGACAGTTGCTAGAAAATTGCTAGCCTTAGATTTTGGAGTGCTAGAGACAGAGGCGGCAGTCTCTGTCCTTCTACAGGAGGTGTTCCACTTTGCCTACTACAAGCTGCTTAAGAAGGCAGATGAGGGGTTAGCATCTCTGAGTGAGGATGGAAGGTCACCCATCTCCACCTGCCCAATGGCCTATGCCTTTCTGACAGCAGCCATTATCCTGCTCCATACCTTTGGGGAGTTGTGTTCTTTGATGACTGTGAGAGGAGACAGTACTGGGCCTTGGGCCTGGTGTTTGGGAGTCACCTACTGAGATCAGGACTGCATTCCTAAACCCCTGGTATGAGGCCGGCCTGCTGCCCATCTATGCAGTCACTGTTTCCATGGGGCTCTGGGCCTTCATCACATCTGGAGGGTCCCTCTGAAGTATCCAGCACAGTGTCTTGTGTAAGGATTGACTACCTGGACGGATCATCTGACAGATCCCACCTGCTTGTCCACTATCCATGACTGAGCCCAGCCCCACAGCCCAGGTCCATTGCCCACATTCTCCGCCTCCTTATCAGTCTGGCCCACCACCTTCAGGGTTCTGCTTTGTCCATTAGTCTTTAGTCTCTAAGCTTTACCAGGGGCAGTTTGGGTTCAGCCAGTCAGTGATTGGTAGGTTTGAATCTGCACTTATCTCCACCTTCTGGGGGCCCCCTTGTTATTCAGGACTCTCCATGTGTCAGTGCTCTGCTCTCACCCCGCCCAAGACTCAGCCCCCTTCCCCTCTGCAGGCTGATGGCAGGAGGACAGTCAGGTGATGGTGTATTCTGCCCTGCACATCCCACCCGAGGACTGAGGGAACCTGGAGGGGGGACCCCTGGGCCTGGGATGCCTTCCTGATCTCCTCACCCTGTATTGCTCCATCTCCAGTTCTGGACAATGCAGGCTGCCAAGAAAAGGGACCTAGTTTAGCCATTTCTCTGGAGATGAAATGAAATGAGGCTCAAGGGTAGATGGGCTTTGAGTTTCCCAGTACTCCGTTCCCAGACTTGACATCTTGGTCTTTTTCTCAGGTCAGAGGAGAACCATACTTGGTGTGATAAAGACCCCAAACTGCTTTTTTGCCCTTTTTTGCATGAGGGGAGGGAGGAGGTACATTGGAACACTTCTAACCTCTTTGAGCTGTATTTTCTCTCTTCAAATTACACCTCATGACTGGGCTCATTTCTATCCATTTCCCCTTGGTCCCAGGGCCCAGGGGGAAAGGGAGGAAGTGCATGTTTGGGAACTGGTATTACTGGAACTAATAGTTTTAACCTCCTTGACCACCAGCATTCCTCCTCTCCCCAAGGTGAAGTGGAGGGTGCTGCCGTGAGCTGGCCTACTCCAGAGCTAAGCGCCACTGGGAGAGTCAGACAACCTGACAGTGTAGGGAAGGAGGACAGATTTCTGTTGCTAGAAAATTGCTAGCCTTAGATTTTTGAGTACTACTTAGTACATTAAATCACAGACTTTGGTTGTTAAATAACATACCCAAATTTGTAATTAATGAATCGCAGAACCCTAACTTCCACTCAGTCCTCTTACTAACGTGTTGACTCATAGCATATTTTTGTTTTTAGAACATACCACACATAAATAAATGCCACCTTAAAGTTTCATATAGTTTGCTCATGATGCAAAAGGATTAGAAAAATCAGGGGGTAAAGCCTACCACTTATCTTTGTTAACTGATTAATTTTATTGTTGTTTTGATTACACTTACAAGTAAGTGCTGTCAATAATGGAAGGGAAAAAAGCCCATCCAGGCTTTCCTTCCTGACTCCACCGTGCAGCAGCCCAGGGCCTGACAGTTTCTTTCTGATAGCATTCTGAGCAAACCCACACTTGCACTCAAATTTTACCCATTGCCCAGTGCATCTCATTGATCTTAGTTCTACAGCAGGAGTCTCTCCAACAAAAAAGCTTTAAGGGTTTTAAGATGAACAGTGATGTAAATTAAAGACCTGCTTCTGTTGGATAATAAAATAAAAGTGAAATAACTCTGTACTTTTACTGACCTTTTGATCCTGCATTTGCACAGGAAGTACTTAATACTCAGCCAAGTACAGTACTTACTACTCAGCATCCCAAGATGCTTTGGAAATGGGACCACTGACCCTTTTAATAGTTTATTAGAACATCTTGCTACCTATGACATGCGTACATCTCCCAAAGGTGGCAATAATTTTATAAGCGACTTTAGAAAAGAGTATGTAAAAATAGTTTTCTTCTAATCTTAGTTTTCTTCGGGGTATTTTTTATTTTCTCTTGGATTTAATAATAATACATTAAGGTCTACTTGCAAGACAGAAGGTGCTTGTATGCTTGAATGGAGATAATATTTCTGAAATACAATAAAAGTTCAAGAAGGAGCTGGCCTTCATTTATGAATATAAAATATTAAATCCTTTACTCTCAAGCATTAAAATTGAAACTGGATCATAGGATTCTAGTTAAGGTCGTTTGAATTTGTCTTAGAAAAAGATTTGGGAAAGAAACGTATCCTGAGATAGGCTGCTTCATTATCAATTTTTTAAGCCTTAAAACCAATATTTTCAATGATTTCTCCTGACATTTTTAGAAGAAAATGGTTATAGTTGACAAATACAATAAAAGGTAGGTGTATTTTTAAAGTCTGAATTACCAATGAACTAAAAAGAGTTTTAATATTAAGTTGCAGACACCATGAAAACAAATTAAACTTGCACAAAGTGATTTGACGTGATTCTTTACCATGAATGAATGGTTATTTATACCCGTAGTCCAGACTCAAACCAAAATTTGCATGTAAGGTACATGTAAGGTACATGTCTTGTTTCAGCAAGACAATGCCATATTTTTATCCCTTTGTTTTTCTAGATTCATTGTTGTTCTACCAAAAGTGATATATATTACACTATACATAATTATACTAAACATTACCCTTCAAGTAAAAAATTCAAATTTGAGCAACATATACATTCATGTTGCAAAATAAATGATTAATGTAGTAAAATTTAAGCAGGCTTGTTTGATTTGTAGATAGATCCAGGAGGAAGTATTGCAAACGCTTTTGTTTCTATACTTACTTCTAGATCTATCTTATTGGCTACTTTGCTAAACTTCAAACATGTAATATCTTAAAGGTGTAATATGCTAAATTCTAAAGTAATTTAGAAAGGTTTTCTATTTTTTTCTGATTGATTATTTTATGCCATTCAAAGAAAATTAATTGAAATCAAATGCTTGTCATGGATACTACTCAATTTATTTTTATTTATTTATTTGTTTTTAGAGACAGAGTCTTCCTTTATCATCCTCGGTAGAGTGCTGAGGCATCACAGTTCACAGCAACCTCCAACTCCTGGGCTTAGGCAATTCTCCTGCCTCAGCCTCCTGAGTAGCTGGGACCATAGGTGCCCATCACAATGTCCCGCTATTTTTTTGTTGCAATTTGGCTGGGGCCATGTTCAAACCCGCCACCCTCAGTATATGGGGCCGGTACCCTACCCACTGAGCCACAGGCACCACCCCATACTACTCAATTTAATTAGCATACGTAACAATTGTTTCCCATGTTGGTCTTGACTCATTCTTCCATTTACTCTTCCATTAATTTACTCAGCCCCTTTATATTGAGTGACTACCGTGTGTCAGGAATTGTGCCAAATACTCATGAACACAATAGATTAGGCTGTCAAGATCCATTTTATTATGAGGCTGGTCTTTGTTCATTTTGTGTTGCTATGACAGAACACCTGAGGCTGGGTAATTTACAAAGAAATTATGTTTATTTGGTTTACAGTTCTAGTAGCTGAAAAGTCCAAGACTGGGCAATAGCCTCTCATGCTACTTCATGTGAGGGCAAAGAGATTGCATAGTGACAGAATAAGCAAGACAGAGAAAACCAAAAAAACAGATTACTATTTTCATTTCAGTAGATTCCAGGGTAAAAGTGGTTTTTGGTTATACGAATAAGTTGTATAAGGATGAGGCTTAGGTTTTTAATGTACCCACCTCCTTAAAGAGGTACATTGTGTCCAGAGGGTCTTTTTTTTTTTTTTTTTTTTTGCTGTTCATCCCTCCACTTTCTCTCTGAGTCTCTAAGATCCATTATACAATTCTGTATGTTTCTGCATACCCGGGCCTTAGCTCCCACTTAAGAGTGAGAACATAAAGTATTTGGTTTTTCATTCCTGAGTTACTTTATTTAGGATAATTAGCTCCAGTTCCATCTAAGTTGCTGCAAAAGACATTATTCCATTTATTTTTTAATGGCTGAGTTATATTCCATGGTATTTTTATACCATATTTTTTTTATCCACTCATCAGTTGATGGGCACTTACGTTGGTTCCTTATCTTTGTAATTGTGAACTGTACTACTATAAACATCCTAGTGCATGTGAGTCTTTTTGATATAATGACTTCATTTCTTTTGGATACATACCCAGCAGTGTAATAACTGGATCAAATGGTTGGTTGACTTGTAGTTCTTTAAAGAATCTCCATACATTTTTTGATAAATGTTGTTATTAAGTTGGTGCAAAAGTAATTATAGTTTTAGACCATGAATTTTAAATCATTATAACTAGGTTCAAACCTATTTCCCTATATGAAAATGGGAACCATTGCAATCAACATGTTGTTGCCAATGAGAAATAAGTTTGTTAGTTTACCTTTCTAGCAACAATTTATGCACAGGGTACCCTTTTCACTACATCGGTACCAACATCTATTGTTTTTTGACTCTTTAATAAGGCCATTCTGATCAGGGAAATCTGCTCACTGTGGTTTTAGTTTGCATTTATGTGATGATTAGTGATGGTGAGCATTTTTTCATATTGGTTATTGTTGATTTGTTTGAGTTCCTTGTAGGTTCTGGAAATTATCCTTTGTCAGATGTATCATTTGTAAATCTTTCTTCCCCATTATAGAGGTTACCTCTTTGCTCTTTTGATTATTTCTTGGTTTAACTAAGTCCCATTTATTTATTTTGGTTTTGTTACAATTGTTCTCATAGTCTTAGTCATAAATTCTTTGCTCAAGTCAATGAGTTTTTCCTAGCTGTCTTTTCTGGTCTTACAGTTCATCCATTTCATTTAAAGATTCATTCACTCTGAGTTAATTTTTTGTATGGTAAGATATAGGGATGTAGTTTTATTATTCTGCATGTAGCAATTTTTTCAGGACCATTAATTTAAAAGAATATATATTTTTTGGTTTTTGTTTTTAATAACATGCTCTTGTGGGGGATAAGCCATTTCTTTGAGAGCAAGAATGAACTCCCTTTCTCAGGAGAGTATTAACTTATTCATGTGGGCTTCACCTCCAAGACCTAGACACCTCCCACTAGCAATACCACCAGCACTGCCTCAAATGGAATCAAATTTCATCTGGAATTTTGGTGGGGAAAAGCATATCCAAACCACAGCAGAGGTTATAATGTAAAAATTAGAGCAAAAACTTTATAGCATAGTATGTGATAAATTAAATTCATCTGTTCTCTAGAAAAAATAGGCAAAACAATTGTTGCCCATCAAAAAAAAAAGGTCAACCAAAGGAGGGGGCAGCACGGTGGCAGCTGAAGGAGGGGTAGGATTTTAGAAGGTCAAAAGTGGAAAGAGTGTTTTAGGCAGCAAAAATTAAAAAACTAAAACAGCAAGAGGGAAGCAGCAGAGGGACGGAAAGAAGTATGGCTTGAAACTCTGGATTTTTCTGTAAGGAAGGGTAAAAGCAAATGGAAGGTCCTAATCAAAATTGTTTCATATGAACTTTAATCTAAGGCAGGACAGGATGGATAGTAGAATATGAAGGACCTCAGGAGAACATATCCTATGGAGATAACAGCTACAGATATAAAATTATTTGTGTTTATGATGCAACTACTAGACATAGTATTTTAAATATCCTATTACAACGTAAAGAATACATGCCTATCATTCTTTGCTAGAAAAATAAATTATCAGCCTAGATCTGGGTTGATCTTTGAATGTAAAAAGATACATTTAGAAGCACAAAGTGGTAAAAATGGAAGCAATTTAAAAAACTCTTAGAGAAAAGCTATAGACGTTAATGTCAAGATCATTAAGTTTTTATTTTATATATTTTATATTATCTTTCTTTTCTATAAACAGAAAGACATTCAGAAAAGTAACCTGTTTTATCTCCTGGATTCTATTTCTTCCATGGACTTTATGCTATTGTTGCTTTTATTGATACATGTGGAAATATATATCTGTATCTATATGCATATATAGATCTATCTATGTAGAGAGATATACATAGATAGATATGTATAAACATCTATAGATATGTAGAGAATTTAACAAAACATATAAATAAGGAAATGATGGAAAACAACATCATTATTGAGAAGTGTTTTAACTATGGTTTAAGTTACAAAATATTACATTTTTAAACTGTATTAGTGTAGGAGCTAAGTATAACATCTGAAATTTATTTACAAGGTATGTCCAACAGCGGTGATAGTCCAGTGTACGCTTTCAAAAGGCTACCTGTATGAAGGTTTTAGAGTTTCTTTGCTTTGTAACTTACGGCTATTGAGGCTATTGTTGGGCTTTCTATTTTTTTGTTTTAACCAGAGCTACTTCTAACCTCTGTTTCCAAGACCACTGAAATTAGAGAATTAACAACATTAGTATAGTTGATGATCTTGTCTGTAGGAATGGTAATAGGCTTCAGAAGATTAATAGCCTGAGTAGAGTTTCATAATGGAACATCTGTAGGAAAACCATTAAGTATATTTGTCATCGTGATTTTATTTGTGGCTCTTGTTACTGAATTCACAGTATTCAGGGAACACTTTAAACTGACCAAATAGGTATGTAAAAACTTTGTTCCCCAATGGATATGGGCTATACAGTGAGGATATTAGTATTTGGGTTATGAATAATTCAAATATAACATAATTGGTCATTACAATTTCAATTCCCCTGAATTGTTCCTTGAACTGAATATTAAGTAGAAGCTAATAAACTTAATCAGCTAGTAGGAACATTACATAAACAATTTCATTCATCAAAAATCCTGGCTGAATCAATAATTTTAAAGTTTTCATATTATTTTAACAGAGAAAATATATTTTCAGTGTGATTTATTTTTCATTTTCAAATCTGGATGTAGATAACAGCCAGATGAGTTATAAGGACACAAGCAGCTCATATAATCCTATCAAGTTCAGGGGGGTATAATCATGTAAGTTAACAAGGAACATGAAGAAGAAAATCTCCATTTCTATCCCTAGCAATGTCTGATGAATCCATTGCATTATGTCTATCTGCAGATGCTTTCTCTTGAATCCATTTTTTCCATCTCAATTACATATGGAAAGCTGATAATCTTGAATTATTTGGAGAGGACTCAACTGGATGAGCCTTTAAAAGGAAAGTACATCAGAGATGGCTAGCAAAAATAGAAGGCATAGGAGGGATGAGGCAGAGAAGCCAGAGAGATATGGAACTTGAGAAGAACTTAACCTGCCATTGCTGGGTTTGAAAATAGAAAGAGAGAGGAGGGAGCCCAGGAATGTGGGCAGCCTCTGGACACTGAGCTTGACCTCCAAAGACAGCTAGCAAGAAAACAGGGACCTTAGCCCCACATGTCCAATGAACTGAATTCTACCAACCACCAGCCTAGGATTCATTCCCAGAATCTTCTAAAATCTTGATTATAGCCTTGTGTAAACAGAAGACTTAGCTGCACCATGCTGTGCTTGCATTTTTGATCTATAGAACTCTGACCTAATGAATTTATATCGTCTTAAGCTGCTAAATTTGTTACTTTTAAAAAAGAAGCAGTAGAAAACTAATATAATATAGGAAGTGAGGTGTTACGCAGAAGAACATTTTGGTAACTCTCCATATTAGAAGGTAGTAAGGATGAGTCTTATGAGACAGCCCTTTTTTTTTTTCCATTCCCACTGTTTTAAGTCTTTATTTGATGTCCAAGAAAATGAGCTAAATTTATTTCTGTAGACCAAAGGCTAAATCGACCTTCAAGTTCTAGAACTATAGGATACTCTGAGAGATAATATCTGATACAATGACTACATTTAAAAAAAGGTTCTATCAATTAATAAATTATTTGGATTTTTAACATTGACAGCTCCCTAAAGAAAGGAGACAGTGATGAAGGGCACATTCTATGTAGACCCAGGATCATAACATCCTTTTCTTTTCTTTTTTTTCTTCTTTTTTGACTGGTGCTGGGTTTGAACCCTCCACCTCCAGCATCTGGGGCCGGCGCCCTACTCCTTTGAGCTACAGACACTGTCCCCATAACATCCTTTTCCATAGAAAAAGTATTGAAAATTTAAACACGGATTTAGATACCTTGATATTTGTACTAAGAAGAGGACAAGTGAAGTAGAATTGTAGTAATACTAGAAGAAAACCCAAAAGGCAGCAAAATAAGAAATAAGATTGTTGTGGAGAAACTGGATAAAACAGCAGGACTTGTTGCAGGATTCAAGGTAAAAGCCAGGGGGGAGAGGAAGAGTAAGGATTATGTAGAGGAGCTGACAGGAGAGAGAGCAGCAGCCATAAGAGAAGGAAGGGGAATGGAAGGTAAGGGATATTAGAAGCACAGTATTGGCATTACTGCGGCTGTATATGGTTTGTATATTTTGAGATCATTTCCCCAATTGCAAGTTTTTTGTTTTCTTTATTGTTGTGGATTTATTGACAGTACAAAGAACCAGGTTACATTAATTGCATTTGTTAGGTAAAGTCCCTCTTATAATTGTTTCCTGCCCCCAAAATGTGTGTCACACACCACACACCATGACACCCCCACCTCCCTTCCTGCATCCCTCCCTCGGCATTCCCCCCACCCGCACTGTGTACTAGGTCATTAATTGTCCTCATATCAGAAATGAGTACGTAAGATTTTTGCTTCTCCATTCTTGTGATGCTTTACTAAGAATAACATGTTCCACCTCCATCTAAGTTAATATAAAAGATGTAAAGTCTTCATCTTTTTTAATGGCTGCATAGAGACAGCTTTCTTATCTGATCATATGTATACCATCTCCTTCATCATCAATTGGCTCAAAGCCAGGGACATCGGCAGATGTTCAATAAGTAAATATTGAGAATATCTTATTATTAAAATAATGCATTCCAGGGTCTAAAGGTACGTAGTAGTTAGCATTGTTAGGATATATATTTTTCTGAGTCTTATTTATCATGGAATGTCACCCATTCCTTTTAGCCATATCATGTTTTCTTTTTCTTTTGTTTATTTGTACACTTATGAGAAAGTAATTACAAAATATTGTCTTAGACTTCAAAGGTAGTTTGTCATTAACCTTTTTTTGCCAGCATTTCATATTTTAATGGACATTTGGAAAGCAATAAAAACTGGATATTCACTTACTAATTTGTAAGGATATATGCATTGTCTCGGTCAGTTCAAGCTACTGGGACAAAGTACTGTCCACTGGGTGGCTAGCAAAGGACTGAAATTTACTTCTCACAGTGCTAATGTCTAGAAGTCTGAGATTAGGATGTCAGCATGATTAGATGCTGCTGAGGCCCATTCAGGTTACAAACTGTCTACTTAGGTTGTATCCTTGTGTAACAGAAGGAGGACAAGTTCATTCTTTGGCTTCTTCTTATAAGACTTTTTTTATATTCAGGAAGACTCAATCCTCCTGGTCCAATTTTCTCTCAAAGAACATGACATAGAGATTTGAATTTTAGAAGGACACATATGCTTAGTCCCTAAGAGGGATAGTTCCCATTAATACTTTCATGAAAATATGCAAGGGGTGACCTGATTTCATTTGGTAAATATAACAATCAAGAGTTCACCATATTAAGTTTTAACACTCACTCCCACATTAGTATAATCGGCAAGTTTTCTTAATGTATGTTGACAGCGTAGGCTCCACTTCTGCTTGTTATGAAGTTTTTCTCAATTATTTACCACTCTTGAGAAGTCTCTGTACTACCCTAGGGTTTCCCAGGACTTTCATTAACAGACATAAATCCTGCCTGTCCCTTGTATCTTCTGCTGCTATAGGTGCACTGATGTGGCTCAGTGTATGTTCTACGATTAGAAGACTGCTGGATAAGTGTACATGACAGAAGACAGTAGAAGCAGTGAGAGCTGGTCAGATTCTGAATGTATTTGAAGATGAAGTCTAGGATATACCGATCAATTGAAATAGAATAAAAGTGTAAGGATGGAGTGTGTGTATGAGGGGGGAGAGAGGGAGAGAGAGATTCAAATACAACACTGAACCTTCTAGGAGATTTTGTTTGAGCTACTATATTTTTTGAAAAGATGAAATAGAGAAATAATGGGAGGGAGGGAAATGATAGGGATGAAAATTTGAAGAAACTAGTAAACTACATATAGACATATTTAGTTTGATTTATTCATAGATTTCCAAATAGAATTAGACATTGGAGTTGAGTCGCTAGGTAATGGTAGAAATCTGGGCCAAAGATCATAAACTTTGAAATCATCAGCATTTCTCTTGTATTTAACTATACGACTGGATCATCAAATGTGCATTCGTAGGAAAAAAGTCTCAAGACTTAATCTTGGGATAGTACAGCATTTCCTGTATTTTGGACCTACAGTATGAAATACAATTTCACTTAAATATGCTATTTTATACTGAGATGAATTTTAATACTATCTATCAATGCTTTTTCTAAAAAGTTGTGTAGCCTGGATATTTAGGCTGTATAGAATGCAAGTGGGGATAGTTTTGGGGGGGGGGCAAAGACCTTAAATAACCATTTCCTAAGCTTCCTACAAGTTACTAAAAGTGTTTGGATAACTGCAGAAAGTTAATTTGTTGACATAGCGTATATAGGGGCTGAAGTACACATGTTTAAATACCCTCATTTGCTTGAAAATGTACAAAATCTTGCATTTTATATTATGACAAATATTTGTTTCCCCCAGTGTAAATAATATCTTTTCAGAAGTTCTAGCAAAATTGACTCTCTATAAATATTTACTGGGTTTAACCTACATCTTTAAATTTGCTTCTCTCATAGCTGTCTTACTCTAGAATTTGGGTATTTCATCTCATGTGACAAAAATAGGCATATGGCCTGGTGGTTTAATTTATAGGCCCTAGAGCCTGGCTGCTTCAAGTCACACTGCCCTACCACTTACCTTGGGCACATTTGCATCCCCTTTAAATGTCAGTTTCCTAACCTATAAGATGGGGTGGATAAGAATATTTACTTTATAAGGATATTGTTAGACTTATTAATCTATTTTAAGGCCTCTGGTCTGTTCATAATGCATAAAATAATAAGTAAAAATAAAAAGGACAATAATGTAAACATATGCTATACTATTGACTATCCCATGTGTATTTTATTTTCAGGGATCTTAAACAATTTCTAAAAGTAGATTTTTTCTACTTTTATGAAATGTGTACACACTAGATATCAACTTTTTAAAAATAATAAACATTATGAACATTACATAAATAAATAAACATTTTTTTTAATTTTTTAATTATATATTTAATAATTATAATTTGTGGATAATTAGAACTCTAATAAAAACATTTTTATATGTATTAAGAATTTATTATTCCTCTTTGTGTTTCTTTAATTCTTTTATTCTTTAATTCATTCCATAGTTTAGAATTTGATATGTATTTCTTTGCAGAAAAAGGCTAAGGCTTGCAGTTTTTATAAAATGGGACAGCTGATTTGAATTTCTGGCAGACAAATTCACAAATTGACGTTTAAAATGCCGCTCTGCAAAACTCATCCTTCTTCCTTCAGCTGAAATCATTTTTTCTCCTAGCATTTTTCATTTTTTCTCTTCCTAGTGTATGTCTCTAATTTGGAATATAAAACTAGTATCTAGGGACTATTTTAAATTCACACAGTTCTTAAGAAAAACAATTTAACATTTTAGGCATATTTTGCTGCTCTAAAAAGATATCCATCTATTAAGATACACTTACTTTTCTGCCCAGCAATGTACCTGTCTGCTTAAAATGTATTGATTAAATATGATATTGCAAGTTCTTCATTAAATGAGACAGTTGAATTTCATTCTGGGCTTCAGCGAACAATGCTGAGTGTCACTCAAAGTGACAGGTCAAGAATGCTCTTTTTTGCTCACACAAATTTCCATGTTTTTGAGATAATCTTCAGAGCAAAGGAAGCTAAATGGGTCAACACTTGCTGACCACTACAAGATAGCAGCCGTCTACACAGCCCTCCCCCCTCCTTTATCACATGGCTTACTTCCTTTGTAAGTGACCAGATTTATTGACGGAGCCCATGCAGTTCTAATAGAAAAGAAACTGCAACTCTTGTGTAAATCAGTGCCTGACAAGCAGTAAAAGATACACGGTGTGTAGGTTATAGCACAGGTTTCGGATTCAGCAGAATTTGGGTCAAATATTGCTTAGGGTTTTTTTATCTTGGAGATAGCTGAGTCCTGGGCTTCATTTTTCCCAATTCATAAATGGAGATAATAAAAGTTATCTCACAACAGTTTTAGACAAATTAAATAAGCACCTATTTGTATAGTAACTGATATGTATTAGCACCAATCAAAAGTAACCATTTTATGAAATACATTAGTATTACATTAGTAATATATTAGTAGTTAGTATTGCCGTCCACTGCCACAGGTGAGGAAGCCATTTGGGTTAGTAGCTTGACCCCACAAACGCTGCGCTGATGTTCTCTTGCAGTATAGATATGGCTTGTGACCTGGATACACTTTGTACTGGAGTTGCTGGCTCTCTGCCCCAGAACAATCACTTCTTCCTCACTACCACAATCCTGTCTTAGTTGTGAATTTTGATGGGCAAAAAACCCATACAATAATCATATTGTCTTCACTAGTGATCAAATTAGGTGCGGTCACATAATCTAATTTACATCAACAAGATGTAAGAAAAAGACAAATCAGAGACGTCAAGAAAGATTATTCTTCTTGATAAAATAAACAGAACTTATAAGGAGAAAACTTTTCTTTTCTTATCACCCTTTTTACTATTTGGAATATTGTCATGAGGAAGGGAGAGAAGGAAGGGAAGGAAGGGAAATGGATGGGGGGAAGGAGGGAGATTGGTGGGGTCACCTCTATGGTTTATCTTACAAGGGTACAAGTGAATCTTTCTAAAAGCAGAGTATGAATGTCTTAACACAATAAATAAGAAAATGACATGAAGGCTACATTAACCAGTTTGATAAGAGTATTTCAAATTGTATATGAAAATACCACACTGTACCCTGTGATTGCATTAATGCACATAGCTATGATTTAATTAAAAAAAAAAAGAATATTGTCATGTAAGGGGATCCAAAACTTTGGGTCTAAGGCTGTAGTCTTTCAAACGCTAGGTGAAAAACTCA
Organism: Otolemur garnettii; assembly: GCF_000181295.1. Taxonomy (NCBI): domain Eukaryota; kingdom Metazoa; phylum Chordata; class Mammalia; order Primates; family Galagidae; genus Otolemur; species Otolemur garnettii. The sequence goes on from NW_003852431.1 coordinate 15,441,112, forward strand.
GTGACCAAGTCCAAGGCAAAGACTGAACAGAGGCGGCAGGCGAGGGCCTACCTCCCTGAAGACGTAACTGAGGCATACAATTGCTTGGAGGCTGTCTGGCTCAGGGATTTCTGTTAGTTTAATTTTACCAAACTCTTAATGGGGCTTTTAGTTGCTCTTAGCCATAATATCCTATCTGAGTCAAACAGTATGCACAGTAATAACGTGAAGTTCAATGTTTTAAATTACATTATCATGTATTTTAAATTTTCTTTGCTAAAGTATCCACTTAATCAGAAATTCTCCGCTTTTTCATGAACATTTCGCTAAGCAAAAAGGAAATCTGGGACTTTATTTTATTTCATTTGATTATTATTTTAGTCTCTTCTTTCTATAGGGAAGAATGTTCATTCATCAACAATCACTTATCACATTCTCAACATATCCTGTGTTCTATCCAAGGTATATCATGAAGCAGTACCCTGAAGGAGCAGATAATTGGGAAGAAGCTAAAAGTGGCTCTTAAATAACTACAATACAAAATAATAGGAGATGTATACAATGTGGGAAAGCAAATACAGATGTATTGAAAAGTAGAAAGATTACTTCCATTAAGCTCTCTGTAAATCATATATCCTAAAGGAAAAAAAAAATGGAAATCTGGAAGTAACGCCAAAAGTAAAGATCTGGAAGTGCTGAACATATTTGATTTATAAGAACTTACCAGCTGAATAATTCTGCATAAGTTAATTAGACTCTCTGTTCGAAAAGAGACATATTTATACAATGAATATAACCACACTTTATTCGGGGAGTTGTGAATGGACGAAACAATGCTTATAAAATCTCCGGGGCATGGTGTCTCTCTGTACATTTGATTTATCTCAATAATATTAAGTATATATAGAACACCTGTGTATGATGTCATTCTCTTCTATATCACTGATATACATTGTATATAAAAATACATTCACTTTTCTTTTTCTTAAAACAATCCTAAAATGTAAGCAGTAGAGTTAGCATTTTTGATAATTCCTTTAAGATAACATTATCAAATTTATTTAATGTGTATACATGGGAACACCTATAATAAAAGGACAGGTTTTGGGCAGACAAGGTCTCAGTTTTGTCACCCAAGCTGTAGTATAGTGATGTAATCATAACTCACTGCCACTGTGGTTTCCTGGGCTCATGTGATCCCCACCTGCCTCAGTCTCATGAGTATTTGAGACTAAGGGTGTGCACTATCACACCCAGCTAATTTTTCACAATTTTTATTTCAAACAGGATCTTACTGTATTGCCCATGGTGATCTCAAACTCCTGGCCTCAAGCAATCTTTCTATCTCAGACTTCTGAGGTGCTGAGGTTACAGGCTGAGCTACAACACACAGATGATAATTTTTGAGAAGGAATGTTATGTACTGTACCATTTTGTTTAAAGTAAACTAATTGGCAAACAGATAGCATGAAATCCAGTCTCATGTCTGCAATAACCTGGGTGTGTTATGTAACCTCTCATATTGTCATTTAATGCTTTATAAATAAGAAATATTAAACTAGATAAGGTCTAATTTCCTTTATAACTTTTTCTCAAATGATATAACATTTAAGAATACAGGATCTGAGATGTGAACTCACATACTTTGATTCTGAGTCTAATTATTTGATACTGCATACTCATTATAAATGAAATAATAATCAGAATTCAGACCATTGCAAAAAATGATTTAACTTCACTTTCCAATTTCAATGTCTCTAATGCATATTAATTATTCTTCAGTCATGCACAGTTTCAGACTGCACAGTGTTATACTGTTATAGATGAAAATATCAACTAAATTGCTTAAAAAGGAATTGGATACCCCAACAGCAATTAGTACAATGTCCAAGACTTAGTTTCTAAAACCATTCTCTGACAAAATGATTCAGAGTTCCTTTGATAATTGCCTGGAGCTAGAGAAGTACAAGATCAAACTGAAGCATCATGTAGTGATACAAAAGAATGAAATGTTAAAAAATAAAAATTCAGGGGCATGTAAAGAAACCAAAATGTATATCAGAAAGAGTGTCCAGTGTCCAAAGGTGAAACTATTTGAGCAGTAAGACAAATACATCCGTTCTGAATAACATTTAAGATGAACTATATTATAATACAAAGAATAAAATAAAGATCCACAAATCCATATTTATATAAATGAATGATTGAGTAATCATGACCTGTGGGAGAAGAGGTAGAGTTTTCACGTAGAAGTATTCCAGATAAGTTATGTAAGTACACCTCCAGGCAGTGGGGCTAAACATTTCACAACTGTGTCAACACAGACTGCACTTTATGAGTTTCTTCCAAAAAATAGTGTAAGCAAAAATATGTGTGGGTGAGGGGAGGGATGGAGTAGAAGCTAGTGGCAACAGTATAGTGGGAAAATCTGGCAAACACTATCTGGGGCAGGTAACCAAGGTTTACATCAACTGTGATAAATCATATTATATCAATATTACGCTCCGCTGATATAATGACTTCACTACTATGGCATTATTCTCCGAGACTCTAAAACCCAAGATAACTATGAGGAAAACATCACACAAAATAAAGTTAAAGAACATTCTACAAAATATCTGAGTGTCAGATCTCAAGGACATGAAAAAGAGGAAAAACCTGAGAAACTGTTAGAGACCAAAAGCAGCTAAGGAGACATGATAACTAAAATGGACTAAATGCAGTGAGTTAGACTGGAAGAAACCTTGAAATGGAAAAATAACACTAATCAAAAAATTAGTAAAATTCAAAAAAAAATCAGAAATTGAGTTAAAGCAGTGGTTCTCAACCTTCCTAATGCCTCCTAATGCCGCGACCCTTTAACACAGTTCCTCATGTTGTGGTGACCCCCAACCATAAAATTATTTTTGTTGCTACATCATATCTGTAATCTTGCTACTGTTATGAATCATAATGTAAATATCTGATATGCAAGATGTATTTTCCTTGTTACAAAGGGGTTGTGACCCACCGGTCGAGAATCGCTGAGTTAGAGTAATTCTTCAATGTTAATTAGTTATGACAATTATAAGATGATAATGTAAGCTGGTTAAACCTGTGTAAACTAGGTTAGGTGTATACAGGATGCTCTCCAAACCTTTCTGAAAATCAACAACCATTTTTAAATTAAATTTTACTAAAACATCAAAAAATGATTAGAGATTATATTTTTATTTATGCTTCAATTTTTAGGTATATACCAGAAATTATACTAAAAATTAATTTTACAGCATAACATATGATAAAATACCCTCTAGTGACTATTAACCTTGTTTATAAGTGGCTTTTACACTTTCCAGCTCAAAATATGTTTTTGTTGCGTGTATGTGTTCGAGAAAGTGTTTATGCTTGTGTGTGTGTGTGTGTATTTTTGCAATTATCTGAGTGTTTTGACCATTGTCAGCCCAAATTTTCTGGTCTCTAGAGTTGTATCTTGATTTTTTTCCCAGCTATAGTCCAGTAATACTTAAAATAGTAGGGCTGAGAGAATTTGTGACACAATTATAATAATTGCTGTATTTTTCCCCAACCAACATAATTCTCTTCTTGGGAAAGTTGCACACCAGCATTGGGAATGACAGCTGCCCACAAACTCATATATAGAAAATGTCTTTATCCTCTATAACTAAAGAAAATTTTCTCTTCCATCCTGCATACTTTAAATATGAGTCCTACTTTGTGTGTTGGGGGATGTTTTGGCTTAAACATGTTAAATTTTGGAGAATAGTCAAAAGTGGGATTGGGCATTAAAGCAATGTGTCTATCAAATCATGCAAAGTGTGTGACAATTAAGTTCATAATTTCATCCCAGAAGAAGAGCTACATACCACATTACTGGATCTCATCATGGTCACATTCAAAGTATTCCACTGGGGAAGCCAGCACCTTGTTCACTCTTCAAAGCAATTTTGGAACTATTTTCCTAGAATGGCTATCAGAGAGGTTATTTATTATCTTTTACATCCTGAATATCATCAAAATATCTTCTTTTCAATATTTATAATATCTTTGGGTAAATAAAAAATCTTTGGGGGCCAGTTTGGGTGAGTAGGAGGATGTTCCAATACAGATATTTGTTTTACTGGTTAAAAAGTCCCTCACAGAGAGTGTAATGTGAGCTGGTGCAGTGTTGTGAAGAAAGAGCCATGAATTGGCAAAAAGTTCAAGTCGCTTCTGTCTTTTTCACACAGTCTTTTCAGCACTTCTGAAAAGTAGACTTGGTTAACTGTCCAGTTGGTTCAAATTCATAATAAATAATCTTTCTGTCATCACAAACATTTAATGACATCATTCTGACTTTGGTTTGGACTGATGGAAAATTTTGGTGGTGGCAAATTGGCCCCTTTTATTGTACACTGTGATGTTTCTTTCAGGTCATTTTTGTACACACATGGAGATCACCATGGATAACATGACCCAAAACATTGTCTTGCTTTTCCAAAAGTTTCTGGCAAACTTGATTCTCCTTTGCTTTTGTTCATCAGTGAACAATGGTCCTTTGAGACCATTTTCATGCCAAGATTTTCAGTTACTACTTTCCTACTTGTTTCTCTATTGATGTGTACTTGTTCTGATATACTTTTCACAGTCAGCTGATGGTTTTGATGCAGTTTGACAAACTGTTGCAATGTTTTCATCAGTACTTCTCTTTACTGGCCACCCAGACCTCTCTCCAGGAGTGACACTTTCTCTCCCCTCAGAAAAACATTTGATCAATTTGTACACTGCCATTTTCTTCATGGCATTTCCCCCATGAACTCAGACTAACATGTTCCTGATTTCCCTTGCACTCTTGTCAAGTTTAACAAGAAATTCAGTGTTTCTTCTTTACTCTAATTCAAGCTCAAACATTCTTCACTGGCACAAAACAATAATGAATTGTCTACTTAGCAAGATACTGGGACATACTGACACAACCACAGCTGTGATGTACCAAGGTTATGAAATCTTACCAAGCTGTTTGCACAGTGTTGCCAATGTAAGCACATGGTGGTGAGTTTGCAAACTTAATTGTCAGACCTTATATAATGCTGTCCTAATCTTTAGCAAGAACTTCTAGGTCAACGTGTCATTTTGAAATAAAAATGGACTCATTAAGATGTCAAATTGAATATGAATATAAAATTAAAGAAACTAAATTTGGAGAAATAATGAGCTTTACATTTTGTAGTTTAGGAGAAGTACAATAAAATTTTCTTATCATGCAAGAAGAAAGCTGAAGCTCCTGATGGGAACTATAATTACTGTAAGGACTGTAATTAAGTAGCACATGGTATTATTCCAGTGAAGAAGAAAAACGAAGAGAAATAAGCACGCTAAGCCTTGCATATTAGGAAGAACAAAACTCTCTGAAATGAGATAAATAAGTCAGCATTGTAAATTACTGAAAAGGGAAAAAATATGCCATGACAAGTAAGCTTGGAGGGTGAAAATGTGAAAAATGCTGAATAAATGAATAGTGAGTAATAATAGGAACCAGTAAATATGGGCAATGAGTAAATGCCTGGTGTAGAAAATTTTAGGAGGCTGTTTCTTTGAAACAGAAATTTTAAAATAACTAACAAAATTGCTTGACCCAAATTGTCAAGTTTCCTCACATAGGATGTACACAGTGAAGGAGACGTGTGTTGGACGATTCAGTGTTCCTGGAGTGAGCACGTGTGGTAGAGATTTTTAAAAGATAGGGTATTAATTAGAGTTTGGTGCAAAAGAAATTTGATGGGCAAAGGTATGGAAGGAGGCAAAGTGCTTAGACTTCCCCTTTATGGAATTCAGTCATGAATGGCAGGCAAGCTGAGACAGCAGCTTGAGGGCAATAAAAATTTACAGTGCATCCATTTAGACACTTTGAACGTGGCAGTCAGGTGGGAGAATCATCAGTGCCAAAGTAAAGAACAGGAATAAAAAAACAGTGAACAGTAATATGACTAAAGCTCTGGAAGGTGCAGTGTGGGAACTGAGGATGAAGAGAAAATACAAGTTTAAAAATAATTGGAAAACTAACACAAAGTGTTCAGTCTGTGAGATCACTATTTTCTCTGAGAACTGACTGTGTGACTGTGTTAGGTATGTATTCACTTGCAACAGAGAATCTGGCTATGTTTTTTTGAAAAACAGTATGTAAATATTGACAAATGTTTGCAAGTGAATACTTGAGAGGTTTCTGAATCCTGATAATCAAGAGTTTTAGTTTCCTTCAGATGAATATTGACATTATTCCAGCATATCTTTGCATAAGCAACTAACATGAAATTATACTGAATAAAAACAGAATTTTATTGTTGTAATTAGAATACCACTGAAATGATACAGTCTTGTATTTCAACAAATAGCTGGTATAGACAGGAAAAATAGAAGAAAGAGTAATATTTTCTATGAAATCCCTAATTTTCCACAGTTAGGTTCGTTTTTCAAGCAGAAGTGAAGTGAAAATGTCACAAGTGGAGAAAAACCATAATAAGCAATGAGTAAGCTCAAGATTATCACGAGCCAGTGCTTTCATTACATAAAAAGGTCATAAGCTAGAAATTGATAAAATAGACAAATACTTAAAACAACAATAACCAAAGATATGAAATTTGCCTTCCCAACTTAAATGCCATGATGCTAACTTCTTATTTAACTTTTTGCTTTAACGTTCACTTTCAAATCAAACAAACTAAAAAAACATTAAACCTTTAAAATCAATATGGGATTATTATCTCTGACATCTAGCTAGAAGTTTAAAAAGTCAGATAAATTTGTGTTAGATATTAAAATTATATGCATGCCAAATGTTAATTTTGGAGTTCAATTTCTGTATTAAGAAAATAAAACAGTTAAGTCTAAGCAAGTAACTTTTCATAAGGAAATGGATGATAAGCATTACTGCTGCTCACCACTTCTAGGAAGGCAGGGATAAAATTTGTGCAGATCATTAAAGTTAGATGTGGCCATGTGATTTACTTGGCCCATGAAGTTTAAGTGAAATAGATAGATCCTTGTCCTCTCTGCCTGGAGGCCTGGAGGAGCCAATCCATGGCTCCAGCAGTGGCCTTGAAAATAGAGATCTGTGAGGCCTCTGTGTAAAAAGAAATAAATATTTGATATGATAATTGATGAGTTGTATGAATGGTTTTAATTCATACTAGCATATTCTACCATATTTCATCTTACGGAAGATGATAATATTTAACTTTTTATCAGACATTTTAATATCAAATTCACATAATTGAAGTACAATTGAGAGAATTTCATGAAATAATATATAATTAAGTGTAATAAATTCTAAATAAGTATTAATTACTTTTCTCCTATATGTTTGATCAAAGGTTTAATTTTCTCACCTTTTAAATATTTTAATAATTATCTCTATGTACTTACACTGTGATTAACACTCATGATGTCCAATGTTATATACTGTGTGAAAGAAACATTGGAATACAACACATATGCTCTTCAATTTATGATGGGATTAAGTCCTGGTAAACACATAATAACCAAAAAATATTCTAAGTCAAAACACACTTACTACCCCAGGAAGCCTATGATAAAGTTAAAAAATTATAAGTTGAAGGCAGCGCCTGTGTCTCAAAGGAGTAGAGCGCCAGCCCCATATGCCAGAGGTGGCGGCATATGCCTGCCCCGGCCAAAAACTGCAAAAAAAAAAAAATTATAAGTTGAACCATTGTAAGTCCGGGGCTCCACAACTTAGAATGGCAGTAAATCCCAGTCAATCCACTGTAAGGCTGAAAAACACAAAGTAAGACCACCATACATCAGAGATTATATTACCTTGAAGCAAGCAAAAATAATATAAATTTATAATAAATAAGCACATTGCTTTTATAATATACATGCTGTTAGGACATAACTGATTAGTATTATTGTATCCTGTGTTTCAATGGAATAACCAACAAAAGATATTCTTATATTCATAGTTACATTAGGAAGCTGGGTGCTTGACAGGCAGATAATATCTAAATATCATCCCTGTCAAAGAAAAATTGCACTGAACAATTTATAAAGGCAAGGGAAACTTCATTAAAGACTATTTCAGTAGAGGAGGGAGATTGAATGCAACTCCATGGAAATGAGGAATTTCAAGATTGGGGTGAGATAATGGAAAAAAGAGGATTTAGGGGTGTCCAACCTGAGGCCTGTGTGGGCAACATGCTGACTTTATAAGGACTGTTTTTGCTTATTTGTGGTGTCCAGTATCACAGAAAGTATGAACAGACCTTTGTTTTGCTAATGAACTTTCCTTACTATGTGTGTATTTAACGTGTAGCCCAAGACAACTGTTACTCTTCCAATGTGAAGCAGAAGAGAAAACAGGCTGGACAACCCTGGTAGGCCATCTGTGTTTGCTTCTCGGTGTTTATCAAAGTTAGGTTCCTATCCTCCCACAGAGACTGGGAGACAGTGGCATTATCTTTTCTTGATGATTACATTTTCAAGTGATGGCTATCAAGTTTTTGAGAGAGATATTGAAGAACTGGCAGAAGGCGGGAGTAGATTTACATTTCAAAAGGACAGAAAAAATTTGCAATTGCAAATGTTCTAAAGTAAATGCTCTAAGGAAAGGGAATCTGTAGCCTGTACTCAGGGAGAAATTTGTGTAACATTTAGTCAAGCTGAGGAGACCGTTAAGGTCATCTTGGTCAACACATCATTTTCATCATTCATTCTGGATCTGTTTCCACAGACCCACTTCACATACCTCACAGTATGTGAAAAAGTTTTCACTTCTTGAAAGTCAGTCTTAGCAATTTAACCTTCCTATATAACATGTTGCCTGAACTAGATTATTGGGAACAAAATATGATTTACATGAAAAGTAATGAAGGCTTTTTCTATCAAATTAATAAATGACTAATAGACTTAAAGAAATCAAATTAAGTCTGTGCTACTGTAGTGTCAATAAATTTTATACTATAAATATTAATGAAAATGGAAATAGTTCTATAGTAGACAAATCTTTGCCAGTATCACATTATCACACTCCTTCTTTGAAGGCAGGAAGAAAATCCATCATTTGAATCAATATTCAGTTTGTAGAATCAGACTGTCCTAGAGAAAATGTGCCTAAGCTGTGGCAGGAATTTATTCAAGTTCTGCTTGTGCTCAAATACCAATTACTGATCTCAAGACAATTTAGTAATTTCTAGGACTTAGTACCAGACAAATAAAAAAGCTAAAGAAAAATCAGATTTAACTTTCAATTTTATTGGTGCTCAATGCTTTTTGATAATGAGAGAGGCTCCTACAATAAGTCAGGTGGTATAATAAAAATAGTGAAAGAGCTGGCTCAAGTATACTTTCATATATTGTATATCTTTCACCCCAGTTTTTCCCTCTCATGTGCTTTCATCTAAGTAAAATTCCTCTCAGTATTATTGCAAGGAACGACTCCATATTTCCGTAGTCATTATATGTTTTTACAAGTACAGGAAAATAATTTTTAACCAATGAGATGGTAAATACTGCACACAGTTCTACTCTTTGTCATAAACTTTTATGCATTCTTGATTTTGCTGAACTTTGCGTGTATCTACTCTCCACTTAACGAGAAGTTCCAATAAAAAATATAACCCAAGCCACCGAATTATAGACATACCTGCAAATATACTCCATAAATTCAAAAATAGCTCTAGGTGGGCTGGGGGAATTGGACAAACAAACGGCAATGTGACATGACAAGTTTGACTTTAAAGTATGTGCAGGATGATGCTGGAGCCCAGAGGAAGAATATCTCATTCAGTTCAAGGAGGGAATAAGTTTCTCAGAAGTGATGGTACTCATAATAAGTCCTGAAACCCAAATGGATATAAATCAGAAGGAAGATGAGGAGGATCGTACTACTTAAAGAACAGTATTATGTAGATTTCTTTGATATGGAAGAACACAGACAATTTCTTTGATATGGAAGAACACTCTAACCAGTAGTACAGCAAAGTAAAATGAATGTGTGGTCATTGGCAGGGAGCAAACTAAGGAGGTAGGTCAATTTTAGATCATGATTGATATCTTATGCCATGGATAGGATCTTGGGCTTTTATCCTGTATAATAGGTGGAAAGTTTATAAATAATAAATGCTGTAAAATCTATAGAACTTAATAATTATTTATTGAATTAAACTCAACTTAGTAGTCACTCTTTATCAATTGTTTTCCAGTACGTATTGCTTAAACTTTTTTCTTGGAAAGGAAAATAGCCTGGGTCAATGTGTTTGAAGAGTGAAATTTCCAATCAATTCCACTTATCCATCACATATCTATGGGGTAATGTAAAGTTGGTGGTGTTTTAAAGATTTCCCTTATTTGCCACAGGAGAGAGTGGAAATCATTGTGCTGATAGAGTAACATTGTGGCAGTTCTGTCAACTATGAAATATGACTAGGAAATTCAAGAAGATAAATACAAAATATCAGTTCCTTAAGGAAATGGCTGAGAAAATTTTAAATTCATGAGCTCTATTGGATATTATGTTGCTTGGAAATATTTATGTGAATATTATGGTGTCTAAGTGTCATGATAAGTGGTTACTAAAATGCTAAGTTGCACCTCCAGCCAATTTTTGGCTTGTGACTACATTAATTGTGAATGTGGGGCTATGTTAATCTTGTTTATACACTTCTCAGCAAAAATAAGAAATATGTCATTCTGAAAACAAGGCCCTGAAGAACTTGGCATGAATTTGAAAGCAAATGATATCAAAAAGGAAGAGCGAGATGAATCCCTGCAGAACATGAAGATTTATTGTGGAAGTTGAATAAGTTAAGGCACCTGGAGACATGAGTTGCTCATTGCCTATGTGTGTAAGTAAAGCATTGTTCTGTAGAATTCATTTTATGGAGCTGATATGAAGTTAGAAATTAGTACATAATGTCAAGATCAATTACATAAGGAGCTCTTTATCTTTACAATACATTTTATAATACTCTTCTCTCAGTTAAAAAACTGGATACATTTTAATAAAATATATAAATCTTAAGAATAGACAATGTCTATATATTTTAAAACTAACCTTGGAACATTGGAAAACATACACTGAACAAAGAAAAAAAGGAACACCAACTAATTAAGCTAATGCTCAGATGAACTTCAGAGTATTTCTGGACCATCTGTACATGATATTATGAGATATTATTGTAGAATATTTTCTGCATAACCCATTGAATATGGGAGAAAACATTTGTTTTTTGTTTACTTTATTTTCAAAAATTGAACCTTCCAGGTCATAAAGAAGATATCATTGAAATTGTGGTTTTTACTAGTTGCTATAATAGACTAAAGATTCATCTAGCAAAGTTTAAATAATGGGTTATCCCAGTTACAGATTGATTTGCTTAAACCATTCCACAAAATTTACTGAGTGACAACTATATAGCAGACACTCTCCTAATCTGAGGACATACAATTTTAGAAAACAGAGTCTTACTTTTATAGTGTACCTATTAGAGTAGGTAGCAAGGAATTAATATAAATCAATAAAATTCTGATATGTCTAGTGAGTAAAGATTTATGGAAATAAATAAATTTTTATTATGTTAGGGTATATCTTTCTGATCAGAAGCAATACATGCTATCAATGTATTTTGACAGAAAAGCCAAAACATGACTTTCAAAAATATATGATTAATAATTAAATACATTATGTATAATAATTGTGTTAATATTTTACTGAACATTAATTAGTGGGTGGAAAATAAAGTTGGTCAAGTTGATCCTAAGAAAAATATTTTGACAAGTTGGCATTATGAAAACAAAGCATGCTAAAATAATATTCTGAAATTAGATACCAATATTGATTAATATCCTGGTGGCCGATAAGACACAGCTTTGGAGATTATCTTTTCTTTTGAACAGATCTTTAAAAATTAACGCATAACATATGGTTTTTGGCTCTAATCAAATAGCAAATAACAAGGTCAAACAAAAATTCTCCTAAAAGCTTCTTAAAGAGTAATGCCTAACATTACTTTGAAAGAGCATGCAGTACTTTATTCTGATATACAAGTTTCCGATAATTTTTACTAACAATGCTCTGTAAACATTCAGTTTTCCACCTTATGTTTCCCTTAGTTGAGGCTATATGACTATTTTGGAGTAATAAAATATATGCAAAAATTATAAACTGCTCTTATGCTGAAGTAGAATAAAGCCCACTCACAATTCCTTTTTTTTTTCGTTTTTTTTTTTGTTTGTATTTTTTGTGTTCATTTTTAAATTTCGAATTAATATGAGGGTACAAAAGTTTAGGTTACATTGTTTCAACTTTAAGGTGAAGTTTAAGTTGTAGCTCACCCAGGGAGCCTGTTGAACACTTTTGCCTTGTGCACATTAGATGAGCTCTGCCAGTTGTTGTCCCTCTTCTTGTCAGTCTCCCTCCCTTTCCCCCTTCTTTTCTGTCCCCTTTGCTACACCGTATTTGTGTGTTATCTTTCATGTGGGAGATTAGTGCTTTATATATATGTTTCATATTAGTATTGAGTATATTGGATATTTTTTTTTTTACCATACTTGAGATATTTTACTAAGAAGAATGTGTTTCAACTCAATCCAGGTAAACACAAAAATGTAAAGTCTCCATCTTTTCTTATAGCTGAATAGTACTCCATAGTAAACACATACCACAGTTTGTTAATCCATTCATGGATTAATGGGCATTTGGGTTGTTTCCATGACTTGTCAATTGTAAATTGAGCTGCAAGAAACATTCTAGTGAAATGTCCTCGTGGTAAAATACTTTCTGTTCTTCTGGGTAGATACCTAGTAATGGGACTGTGGGATCAAATGTAAGGTTGACTTTCAGGTCTCCATAATTCTTTCTAGAATTAAAGGCTGCATTAATTTGCAATCTCACCAGCAGTGTAAAAATGTTCCCTTCTCTCCACATCCATGCCAGTGTCTGCAGATTTGAGGCTTTGTGATGTTTGTTAATGTCCCTGGTGCTAGTTAATATCTCAGTGGTTTTGATTGGCATTTCTCTGATGTTTAGAGATGATGAGCATTTTCTCATGTGTTTGTTAGCCATTTGTCTGTCATCTTCAGAGAATTTTCTGTTGAAGTCTCTTGCCCACTTATAAATGGGGTTGTTTGTTCTTTTCTTGATGATTAATTTGAGTTCTCTGTAGCTTCTAGTTATCAGCTTTTTTTCCAGATTCATAACATGTAAAAATCTTGTCCCATTCCAAAAGCCATCTGTATGCTTTAGTTGTACTCTTAGCTATGCAGAAGCTTTTTAGCTTGAACATGTCCTATTTATGTATTTTAGGTGTTGCTGCAAATGCCAGGGGAAGTCTTTGTAAAATCTTTTCCCAGGAAAATTTTGTCAAGAGTATTTCACACAATATCTTCCAGAATTTTTACTGTTTCATTTCTTCCATTTAATTCTTTTATTCAGCAAGTGTCAATTTTTGTCAATGGTGAGATATGCTGGTCCACTTTCAGTCATTTCCATGTAGCTACCCAGTTCCCCTAGCACTATTTATAAAATAGAGATTCTTTTCAAAACTGCATGCTTTCGTTGGTTTATCAGAGATCAGATGGTGAAATATGGCTGGGTTCATCTCTAGTTTTTGCAGTTCCAGTTCTGAGTAGAAATGCTTTCAGTTTTACTTCATTCAATATGATATTGGCTGTCATTTGTTGTAGATGATCTCTATCAGCTTAAGAAATGTCCTACCTAATCCTATTTTCTTTCTTTTTCTTTTTTTTTTTATTAAATAATAGCAGTGTGCATCAATACTATCATGGGGGACAGTGTGCTGTTTCTATATACAATGTGAAATACTTTCATCCAACTGGTTAACATAGCCTTCATGTCTTTTTCTTAGTTATTGTGTTAAAACATTTATATTCTACATTTTTCTTATCAAAAAAGGAGGCTGGATATTGTCAAAAACCTTTCTGCATCAATTGAGAGAATCATATGGTCTTTGTTTTGTTTTTGTTTATCTGATGAGTTACATTTATGGATTTACATATGTTGAACCAAACTTGCATCCCTGGGATGAAACCTACTTGAGGATGATGTACAACTTTTTAAATATGTCGCTGTATTCTGTTTGCTAGGATCTTATTCAATATTTTTCATCAATATTCACTAATGATATTCGCCTATAGTTTGTTGTTGTTGTTGTTGTTGTTGTTGAGTCCTTTCCTGGTTTTGGAATCAGGGTGATATTTGTTTCATAGAACTTGTTGGGAAAGATTCTTGCATTCTCTATGTTTTGAAATGGGTCATGCAATATAGGTATTATTTGAAGGTTTGGTAGAATTCTCAGGTGGAAATCTTCTGATTTAGGCCTTTTTTTTTCTCTCTTTTTGGAAGATTTTGTATTGTTTATGCAATTCCAGTGCTTGATAGATCTATTCAAAATTCCTAATTCTCTCCGGTTAAGTTTAGGAAGGTGGTGTAATTCCAGCCACCTGGAATTCCAGCCACCTGGAATTCCAGCCACCTGGTGGTGTATTGGTCCATTTGCTCAAAAATTTTATATTTCTGGGCATAGAGTATTTTCTGGTAATTATTGAGGGTTTTTGTATTTCTATTGCATGTATTGTTATTTCTCCTTTTTTGTTCTGATTGAAGTTATCTGAGAACTTACCTTTCTGTTTCTGGTTAGTCTGGCCAAAGTTTTATTGATTTTAGTAATCATTTCAAAGAACCAACATTTTGTTTTGCTGATCTTCCAAATGATTGCATTTCAATTTCAGTTAACTCTGCTCTAATTTTGGTTAACTTCTTTTCTTTTGCTGGGTTTGGGATATGATTATTATTTCTTTTCCAGTTGCTTGAGATCGCCCATTAGATTGTTGACTTGTTCTTTTCCTGTTTTCTTGATGAAGGCATCTAAGACTGTAAATTTGCATTTAGGACTGCCTTTGCAGTATCCCACAGGTTTTGATAGCTTGTGGCTTCATTATTGTTTTGTTCAAGAAATCTAATGATTTCCTTCTTAATCTCTAGCTGTCATTCAGCACAAGTTTATTTAGTTTCCATTACTTCATTTGGGTATGATGACTTCTTTTAGTATTGAGTTCAATTTTTATTCCGTGATGGTCTGAAAAGATACAAGGAATAATTTCTATGATTTTGAATTTGTTGAGGTTAGATTTGTGTCCTAAAATATGTTCAATTTTGAAGGATGATCTGTGGGCTGATGAAAAGAATGTTTATTCAGTTTTGTTAGGATGAAATGTTCTGTGTATGTCTGTTAATTCTATTTGTTCTAGGGTCACGTTTAAGTCCATTATTTCTTTGCTTAGTTTCTGCTTGGAGGATCTGTCTAGTACTGCCCAAGGAGTATTAAAATCCCCAACTATTATGGTGCAGGAGTAATTATAGTGTTCATATCATTTAGTGTTTGTTTTATGTATCAAGGAGCAATCAGGTTAAGTGTGTAAATATTAATTATTGAGTATCTTCATGTTGTGTGTATCCCTTGATTGGTATGTAGTGTCCATCCTTGTTTTTTATTTTTGTTGGTTTAAATCCAATTGTATCTGCAAATGAGATTGCAACCCCTGCTTTTATCTGATTTCTATTTTCCTGGATAATTGTTTTCTGTCCCTTTCTCCCTGAGTCTTGTTTTACCCTTTGAGGTTAGATGCATTTCTTGGAGATAACAGATATTGGGCTTGAGATTTTGTATACAGTCAACCAGATTGTGCCTTTTTAAGGAGAATTCAAGCCACTCACATTTATGAAAATAATAGATAGGTATGGTAGAATTTTAGTCATCTCATTTCTCAGAGGTCCTGAGCTTATTTTTATCCCTTGCACCATTGTGTAAGCTAGGCTTTGTTCCTTAGTTTCTGGACGTGTTTACTTTGATGATGGAAAATTTTTCTGCTCATTGCAAAGAATGGGTCTGAGTACTTCTTGTAGAGTTGGTCTAGTTATGGCAGATGTCCTCAATATTTGCATGTCAGGAAAATATGTAATGTCTCCATCACAAATGAAACTCAATTTAGCAAGAGACAAGATCCTGGGCTGAAAATTCTTTTGTTTAAAAAGATTAAAAGTTAACGACCATCCTCTTCTGGTTTGAAAAGTTTCAACTGAAAGTCTGCTGTCTTCCTGGTATTTTTTCCCTTTGTAGGTGAGACTTTTCTTATGCCTGGTTACTTGCAGGATTTTCTCTTTTAATTGACTTTGGCAAAGTGAATTACAATGTGTCCAGGAGATGCTTTGTTTGTATTCAGTCATTCTGGAGTTCAGAAGCTATCTACCATTTAAATTTCTGTGTCTCTGCTAATGCTTAGGAAATTCTCCATCAGGGTGTCTTGAAGTGGAGCATGAGTGCCTTTAGGACCATCCTTTTCTCCTTCAGAAATCCCTATAATTTAGATGTTTGATCTTTTGGAATAATCCTTTAACTCTCTCAGGAAATATTCTGTTTTTGTTCTCCTTTTATCTGCCTCTTCAAATGATTGGGGTGGTTCAAAAATCTTGTCTTCACTTTCTGAAATTCATTCCTCTCCACGTTTTACTCAATTACTGAGAATCTTTACTGTGTTTTGTAGCTCCTCAAATGTTTCTTTAAATTCCTTGACCTCTACTATAGATTTCCTCATAATGTTCATATCCTTTGTGACTTTCCCTTAATTTTTTCTTTTATTCTTTCATTTCAGATTAATGTGAGAATACAAATAACTAAGTGGTGACTTCATTGGTAAATTCACTGATTTCTGGTGATAACATTTTGTCTATTTTTTGCATCTCCATTTCCATCTTCTCCTCTATTCCAATCATCTTATTTGCCATCAATATTCTGAATTCTATTTCTGACATTTCAGCAATTTCTCTTATGGATGGTATTTTCTGCTGTATCTCCCATGTAATCTCTTTGGGGAGTTGATCTACTCTGATTTTTCATGTTGTAAGAATTCTTTTATGGGCGGTGCCCGTGGCTCAAAGGAGTAGGGAGCTGGCCCCATATGCTGGAGGTGGTGTGTTCAAACCCAGTCCTGGCCAAAAAAAAAAAAAAAAAGAATTCTGCTACTAGCTGCTTCCCATGAGTATTTTCAGCTTTTTTTTTTTTTACATTGTTTACTTTTTCAGTTGAAATGATACATTGTGCCTGAATAGTTATTGACAGATAATATGACTGGGGACCCTTTAGAAGTAACTTGCAGACCTAATTAGTAACTAAAACAGGCAGGGTGAGACTGGATCTGGAGGTCTCAGAAACTGGAGCTAACCCTCCCTTCCCCAATGACCTGGAGCTAGTGCTTATGGCCTTTCCCCTACAGTCTCATGAAACTCTGGGCTGCAGATACAGTGTCTGAGGGCCAGCTTGCTGAGAATCTGCAACCTAATTCTGTCCTCAAGTCAGGCTGCCCTCTAGCCAATTCAAAGCAGTCCCAGTGTTTTAGTGGAGCCATGCTGCACAAAGATTCAAACAGCTGCAGCCCTGATCCCACCCCACCAGCAGCTGTTGTAGGAAGGTAATCTGTGGACAGACCCACTGTTTGCACCCCTCCCTGCTACCACCTCTCTGCCAAAAAATGTCAAATAAGCAGTAAACCTATAATCCTAGCCAGTAGCTGCCAGAGAACAGGAATCTGTGGTTAGTTCAGAATGAGAGTTTCTTTTCTTTTCTTTTTTTTTTTTTTTCAGAGACAGAGTCTCACATTGCCCTCAGTAGAGTGCCATGGTGTCACAGCTCATAGCAACCTCCAACTCCTGGGCTTAGGTAATTCTCTTACCTCAGCCTCCTGAGTAGCTAGGACTACAGATGACCACCAGAACACCCAGCTATTTTTTTGTTACAGTTTGTCCAGGGCCGGGTTTAAACCTGCCACCTTTGTTATATGGGTGCCCTACCCACTGAGCCACAGGCACTGCCCAAAGAGGTTTACTTATTTTATTTTATTTTTAGCTGGCACAGGCTGGTGGAATCCGCCACCCTTGGTATATGAAGCTAGTGCCCTAACCACTGTGCTAAAGGACCCGAGTCCTGACTAAGAGTTTCAAACTCACTCAGACAGCATAAGCAACACTCACTCAAACAAGTTCAGCTGTGGTGCTTTCCCCCACCATCCAGTCTTGGTTATGGACTAGAGAAGTACAGCCATCACCCATGGCAATGGAATGGGTCCATTTCCTGGACCTTCCCAGTGCTGGTCACTCAAAGACTCAGTCTGTCTCTCCCCAAGTTACAAGGAGGGAAGCCAAGAGTTGCCAAGGGTTCCAAGGCATAGACAGCAGACAAAGGCTCTCCAGATGGATGGTAAAAGGTCTCCTCTAGCAGAAATGAGATCCAGGAGAGACCACACCTTCCCATTCCATAGTTAGACCTGTGGTGCCACTGTTTTCTATCATAGCAGGTGAGGTGCCACTTGTTTCAGTGTCCCACATAATGCAGTGGCCTCTCAGAGAACTCACTAAACACCTTGGATTCTGCAGGAGGCAGAGAGGCAGGCAACCAGAGAGAGACAAGGGTGAGCTCCAGGGTCAGGATTAATATTCTCTAAGAGACAGTATTCACTTTTGCACTAGGCTGAATGGGGACTGGACTTAGAGGTGGAAATTCCCAGGTGTGGGAGAAATGGGACTTTGTGGCTTTCTTCTATGGGGTGAAGTGAAAGGCCCTTTGTTTCCTTCTCACTTGTGGAAAGCCCACAGCGGGGTTCTCAGTTGAGGGAGTGGTCACCCATCCACCTGGTCCCAGACATCTCAGTCTAGTCACTCTGTACCTGATCTCTGTTATCTTTCTTCCTCTCAGCCTTATAGCTTGTCTCAGTGGGGATGGTGTGCACCTTGACTTTTTTCTCCTTGTGCACAACTCACCAATTTTGTCTTTTCCAGGTGTACTTCAGTCCAACATTTTACTATCTGGACAGGAGCTTCTGGTGAAAGCTTCCTCTAGTCAACCATCTTGCCTCTTCCCTCTCACTCACGATTCTTTAGTAGCTTTCTTATCCTACCATGCTATCTAAAGAAGATACATATTCCATATTGTATGGCTGAAAATTGGTTAGTTCTCCATGAGCTCACATTCTTGGGTGACTGTATATTAGAGATAACCATCACTTCTTTTGGGCTCCAATTCTGAAATAATAATTAGTATTTAAAATGAATTTAATGTATACCTTTGCAGCAATAAGATATACATTAAATTTACTAACCAGCATGGAACTAGCCTGTACTAACCAATAAAAAAAATTGTTATCAAAATACAGTAGCATGGCTCAGTGCCTGTGGCTCAAGTGGCTAAGGTGCCAGCCATATACACCTAAGGTGGCGGGTTCAAATCCAGCCTGAGCCTGCCAAACAACAATGACAGCTGCAACCAAAAAAAATAGACAGGCGTTGTGGTGAGTGCCTGTGGTCCCAGATACTTGGGAGGTGGAGGCAGGAGACTCGCTTGAGCTCAGGAGTCAGAGGTTGCTGTGAGCTGTGATGCTATGGCACTCTACCCAGGGGGATAGCTTGAGGCTCTGTCTCAAAACAACAACAACAAAAATACAGTAGCATCTTAGAAGTTAGCCAGCAGCTATTGAGGGCTCCATTACAAAAGGTTAAAAAGATCATTATTTATGTTACACAATGCAAAATATTTAGTAAAGTTCTCTCCTGAGATCTCTTGGGAAGCAGATCATGTAAGATTGTGTTGCTAGAAAGATTGCAACACTGCACGCTAATAGCATAGGTTAGTTGTTATAGACTAAATTGTGACCCCACATTCTTATGTTGATGATCTAACCCCCAGTGAAACTTTAGTTGGAGGTAAGAATCCTTTTAGGAAGTAATTAAGGTTAAATGAGGTTCCAGGATGAGGAATAAGGAATAAAAGACCTTAACAGGACAGAATATAATTATTGCCACATATTACACCTAAATCCTGGGCTTTAGTATATTCAGTGCCAGATTGAATTTTGGTTTATCTCTACTGAGCATAACCTGAGTGTTCTAAATGTAAGAGAAAGGAAACAATGGGATAGTTGATGAGCAAACAAGAGGATTACATTTGAAACAGTAATATTAACTAATGAATCTATTGCTCTCCTATGATTCCTACCTTACTGCAGTTAGATGGAACTAGGTGGCTAGTATGGAGACTAGTTTTATCTAATAAAATGACAGTGGCCTTATGAGTTATCATTATTAACTCTCATACTATAGTTTAGGAAACTAAATACAGAGAGATTAAGTAACTTTATTGCTCTCCTTTTTTATTTCTGTGTAAAATTTCTCCTGAAACCTAGTGACTTAAAAAAATAAAACTTTTTTTCTTTTGCTCAGAAATTTGAAGATTTTGGAAATGTTTGTTGGGCAGTTCTTGCATCAATATGGTGTTAGGAGGCAACAGTGGCTGGAGAAACCACCTCCAACATGCTTTCCTTATTCATATACCTGGTGCCTTACTGCTTCTCTGCCTCTTTCTGTATTTATGGAGTCTCTTCCTCCAGACCCTCTTTGCAGCTTGCCTTCTCAAAGCATGGTGATCTCAATAATAAAAGTAAAGATTGAAGAGACAGTAAAATTTTCAATTAGTGTCAATCAAGAAAGTTAGAGAGACCATCCTAGGGAAATTTTCAGATAACATAAGAACAAATGAACCTTCATAACTTACCTAAGCTTTTTGTAACCTCTGCTTTTATAATGACCATCCAAAGAAATTTAAAATATAAATTTAAGATATGAATTTTTTAAGACTATAAAAACAGAGGCATACTAAGGGATACTATTGCTTCCATCTGAAAATTTGGGGGAGGAAAAGAAAATGTAAAAGTGCAACAGATTTAAGGAGAAGGAAAAATTATATTAATAATTCTGCTCTGTTGTAAAACAGAACGTGTCAATAAAATGAGTGTGCTCAATAGGCTTTCTAGAAACTTAACCTCTAAGTATTTTTTCTTTTTCTCTTCTCTTCTTTTTCTTTTTTTCTTTCACATTTTCTACACATAAAAAGGAATGTTTGAATTGCTCTTAGTTGTAGGAAAGATTTATGAGGTATTTCTTTTCTATACTGTATAACTGTTACTATTTTATAAAGGAAAACAATGATAGATCATATAATACACAAGAAATGCTTTCTCTTAACTTTCTTTGACATTTACCTACTATATCATTCATTCCTCTTGGGGTTTGTGTTGGAACAATGATGTTTCATCGCCAGTGATAACACAGGCCAAAACATTGCCTTGCCTCTCCAAAGGGTCTTGGCAAATTTTCACTCTCTGCTTTTGTTTGTTGGTGAGCTACTTTGGGACCTTTTCCACACATATTTCACGTGCCAAAATTTTCACTTAATCTTTTCTTAACAATTTCTTTATCAATATTTATTTGATCTGCTATGCTTCTCATAGTCAGCCAACAATTTTGACATAGTTTAATAATTTTTTGCAATGTTTCATTGGTTCTACTTATAACTGGCCACCTGACTTCTCTTTATTAGTGATGCTTTCTTTCCTTTCAGAAAAACATATAATCCATAAGTGCACTGTCATTTTCTTCATTGTATTATCACTGTAAATCATGTCTATCATGTCCCTGATTTCACTTACACTCTTGCCAACTTTAATAAGAAATTTAATGTTTGCTAGTTGCTCTAATTCAAGCCTCTACATTGTCATGATTGCACAAAAAACATGCAACAACAATAACGAACTCCACTCAGCAAGACTCCACCACATGTCAACATGGACACAGTTCATAAGCCACTGATATACTAAGGTTATGAAACCTTACTGAGTTGTTTGTACTGTGCTGCCAATGTAAGCTCACAGTGGCAAGTTTGTGAATTTAATTGTCAGACTTTATACAGACCTTTTCCTAGATATTAACTTCAAAGATGAAATAAGAATTTAATACACTCTGAGTGTTTAAAACAGTTTTTTTAGAAAAGGTATTGCCTACTATAAATCTTAAAAAAAAAAATACAGGCTCGGCACCTGTGGCTCAAGCGGCTAAGGCGCCAGCCACATACACCTAAGGTGGCAGGTTCGAATCCCCAACCCGGGCCCGCCAAACAACAATGATGGCTGCAACCAAAAAAAATGGCCGGGGGTTGTGGTGGGTGCCTGTAGTCCCAGCTACTTGGGAGGCTGAGGCAGGAGACTCACTTGAGCCCAGGAATTGGAGGTTGCTGTGAGCTGTGATGCCATGGCACTCTACCCAGGGGGATAACTTGAGGCTCTGTCTAAAAAAAAAAAAAATACAGTCATATTCATGGGTGTGTATGTTGCTCTGATAAATTCTGAGGCTTACTCTATTCTTCCCCTATTTGTGACTTTCTTCCATCTTGATATTCAAATGTTTTTGAAACTTTGATTATTTTCATTAGTGCACAATATTTTCTTTCAGTCTTCAAATATTTCAAATTCAAATTTTATTGCACATCAAAATCTTTTTTTTTTTTTTTTTGAGACAGAGTCTGACTTTGTTGCCCTTGGTAGAATGCTGTGGTGTCATATCTCACAACAACCTCAAACTCTTGGGCTCAAGTGATCCTCTTGCCTCAGCCACCAGAGTATTTGGGACTATAAGTGCCTGCCACAGTGCCTGGCTATTAAAGACAAGGGCTTGCTTTGGCTAAGAGCTGGTCTCAAATCTGTAAGTTCAGTTCAGGCAGTCCATACACCTCAGCCTTCCAGAGTGCGAGGATTACAGGCATGATCCACTGCATCCAGCTATCAAAATCTTTATACCTTCTATTTTTAGAAATATATCCCATGTGTCTTTTATATTTGAGTAGTAATATTTGTTATTTAAATATCAGTTTCACATTGTCTTATACACCTGAGTTTTATCTATCTTATATTCTTGATTTTTGTGTTTCTCCCCAGTTTTTAATCATTTTTATTAAAATTTTTTTCTATTTCTAATATGGTTTTCTACTCTAAATCGCTATTTCTTTTTGATGTGTTTTCTTGAAATTTGACTGCTCATGTAATCATGTCATTTGGATACCTCATAATTTTGCCTTGACAACTTGTATGTTTTCTTTAAGCTTTAAAAAAAATATGACTGAAATATCTTAGAGACTATAGAAACTACTATCTTATTTTCTGTAAAGTTCCTTGTCATATTTTTCCTTTTTCTTTGATTCCTTGATTTTTTTGTGTGTGACTGTAAATAGACCTTGTATATATTCCTTTATCCTATTCTTAGTAGAGTGTACATTGAAAGATTTTTTTAATTAAGAGATGACATAGGCCATTATTTAGACTTAATTTTGTTTTTATAGAATTTATCTTTATGGAATCCTTTACACTGTTGCATTTCTCTCCTTGATTGTTCACTTTTATGGGTCTGTGGCTCACAGCAAAGTCCTCTAATTACGATCTATGTAGGATGAAATCTTTTGACAAATCTCAGAATTACTGTCTTATCTCATTCCTTTACCCTTTATCACCTCTGGGAAAGTCTGAAGGCTGGCAGTTTAGGAAAAAAATCAAATTAATAATAGCACAACTCTATTAACTGTGAGAATGCATCATTTAAATGAACTTAGACTAAATTTTCTAAGACTATGTAAAAATACCAGGACCAAGGAAACAAATAACTTAGTTCCTCACTCTTGAAAATGCCTCCTAAGAAAGACAACCACATCAACAAACTAAAACAGTTTATTTATGAAGACTAACAATTTGCCCATAAAAAGTTCCAATAATAGTATTCACATTAAGACTCCTTAAATATTCTTGGTTTCCCATGTCCATAGGTCCAAAGCAGTTATTTTGTAGACTTTTTACAATCCTGATGAATTTTCCACCTCATAAGAATCACTTTACCTAAGAAACTCTCTGCCAGTTCAACTTCAGAATGCGTTTCCTTCAGTTTGACATCTCTTGAAATTTAGCAAAATAGAACTTAGTCTACCTCAAAGATTTCTTATTCTTGGTAGCGTATTCACACTCTTATACCTCAGCACTCTGATTAAAGTAAGATTTTTTTTTTTTTTGGAGACAGTCTCAAGCTGTCACCTTGGGTAGAGTGTTATGGCATCACATCTCACAGCAATCTCAAACTCTTGGGCTTAAGCAATTCTCTTGCCTCAGCCTCTGAAGTAGCTGGGACTACAGGGACCCACCACAATGTCTGGCTATTTTGTTGTTGTTGTTGTTGTTGTTTTGGTTGTAGTTGTCATTGTTTGGCAGACGTGTGCTGTATTCGAACCTGCCAGCTTTGGTGTATATGGATGGTGCCCTAACCACTGAACTATAGGCTCTGAGCCTAAAGTAAGATATTTTAATAGATAAGTATTAGAAGATTGCAGGTCATAATAGACAAAACCTTTTTTTAAACAAAGTCTGAGAAGGTATATGTAGGCTTTTACAACCCTTTTTAAAATTATTATTCAATTCTTAGAACTGTAATTGAAACTATACAATTTGGCTCGGTGCCTGTGGCTCAAGTGGCTAAGGCGCCAGCCACATACACCTAAGGTGGCGAGTTCAAATCCAGCCCAGGTCACCAAACAACAATGATGGCTGCAACCAAAAAAAATAGTCGGGCATTGTGGCAGATGCCTGTGGTCCCAGCTACTTGGGAGGCTGAGGCAGGAGACTCATTTGAGCCCAGGAGTTGGAGGTTGCTGTGAGCTTTGATGCCAGGGCATTCTACCCAGGGGTACAGCTTGAGGTTCTGTCTCGAAAAAAAGAAAAAAAAAAACCAAAACTATACAACTCAGTGTGATTGCTTGAGAATCGTGTTGTTTTATTGTTTTACTAAAGATAGGATTATTTCCCTTTTCACTCTTTCTGTTGCTTAGAAAACATAAAAGATTTAGGTTATTTCATTGAAGATATAGTGGATTCAGTCAACCGTTTTTTTTTTTTGTTGTTGTTGTTGGGCACATATGAACATATGTGTACTCACTATTTTTAACCAGAATTTTCACATTAATGCATTATTTAAATGAACTAAGCAGTAATATGCTATTAAAGGAAAAACTCAAGGTATCTTGTTACTTAGGTGAAAATTTATTGTGCTTATGTATGCATGTGTGTGTGAATATATATATATATACATACATATTTATTTCTCTTACCCCTTAAGATAAGATTATTGTCTTAAGCAAAATATGTTAATATATTTTCAAAAGCAGTGTTAGAATCTTCTTATCTTACTCCATCATTTTATAGATGAGGTAATTGAATTTAAAATTGCATCTTTTCTGAACATTATATTGTTAACAGCCCTGGAAGCATTGTGTTTTAGTCGTTATCCCATTTGCTTATTTTGGTGGCATCAACCATAAGAATTAGTGTCAATGGTAGAAATTCATCTCTGGACTGATAGTAACTCTCTCTTAACTGACCAAGCCATGGTTTTCACAACTATGCCTTATTTTTATAATTATTAGCTTTTATACTCTACAAGTTTGTTTGTTTTGTTGTTTTCTTGAATATAAGAAAAAATAGTTTGCTTTACATATAGTAATATATAGTCATCTTATAATCAGATCTGTCTTTGCTGGATATTTTTGTTGCACTCTAAATTCACATGCTGCTAGTTAGATCCAGTTATTCATTATAATTAAGACACATGAAAAAAGGTTTCGTGATGAGAGAATGAGTAATCATTGACCATGGCACTCTTGAAAAGGAAATCTTGAAGCACCTTTACAAATTAGTTCTTTGGGATAAAAATACAACCAGTTGTTAGACAGATAGCCAATGCAAATTTCTCAATAGTGACAGAAAATGAACCAGAGTTAATTACAAATCTGGCTTTCTTAGCCTAGGAAAAAAATAGTCTTTTCTTAATTCTAAAAATAGCCCAAAGTAAATATGGGCTTGTTTCTTATTGTGTTCTCATCCTCTTTTATTTTTTAATTGTAACATTTAGAACAGCAAATGTTGATGACATCTTACAATGCCAAATATTAATATTTTCACGTATGTTTCTTTTTTATGTTGAAAATGTGGATTTAAATTTAGTTACATGTAAGCAACCTAAATGCTTATGTCTCAGTGTATTTATTACAGAATATCTTCCAATGAGAAAGATTTAGGTAGAATCAGATTATATTTACCAATATTAGGTTTGAGAAGAGAAGTAACCAGGATGAATGGAGGAAAACTGAAATTTTGTCTGTTGTAATTGATTCAGCCTCACTAATCTGTTTTGCTATTGATATATGTGTGGAAAAAGAAAGAAACATCTATCCTTTGTTAGGACTAAGATACGGAGTACGCACACTCCTGTTTCCTTTTTTTCTTGCACTGAACTCTGCATTCACCTACGTAAGTGCATTGCGTTTATGGAATGAATACTAGCTCTAAGTGCCTTTGAGTTAAGGAATAGAAAATAGGACTTTAAGTGGTCAGAGGATTTTCTAGATACACTTAGAGGTATATTTAATAGAAAATGATACAATTGTTCACAAAATTGTTGTGTTAGAATATTTTTAGCTGTCAGTGACTAAAAATGCAAAGAAACAGTGGCTTACAGAAGAGAATTTTATTTTATTTTCATGTAGGTCAACTGTGCCAAGTGGTATGTTGTCTAGGCCTGTTCTTTAGACCATGGTGCTCCTTTCAGAAAATTAGTTTCTTCTTGTTCTGCACCATTTACAGATTAGAGCTTTATACAAAATGATCCACTTTAAGCCATCATCCCCTTACTCTAGTCCCCTGTAAAGAAAAAGGAGGAGAAAGGGGAAAAAGGAAATTCTTTTAAAAGTGCACATTCCATGTCCTGTCAGATCTCATTAGTTAGTTCTCCCTCACGTGTTGACATCTAGGTGAGAGAGGCTAAGATAGTAAGAGGCCCAGTCACTGCTAATTTGGGTGTTCATACCACTGAAAATTAGTTGTGTTGCTGAAGACGGGGAAATGGATTTTAGGGATGATAAGTGAGTTACCCTGTTCTGTCATGCTGGGTTTCTTGTTTGTCTGTTTACTTCTTAATCCTTAACATGTAAGTCACAGAGGAAGCTTCATGAGAGCATGGACTTCTTAGCTTTGCTGATGCTGCCTTCCCAACATACAGCCTAGTGTCTCTCATACCATAAATATGTACTGAAAATTTGGTTTTTTAACTGCTTTATTAATAAGGTATGAGTGACATTAAAAGAGCTCCACAGGGCTGTGCCTGTGGCTCAGTGAGTAGGGCGCCAGCTCCATATACTGAGGATAGCAGGTTCAAACTCAGCCCCAGCCAAACTGCAACAAAAAATAACCGGGCGTTGTGGTGGGTGCCTGTAGTCTCAGCTACTCAGGAGGCTAAGGCAAGAGAATCGCCTAAGCCCAGGAGTTGGAGGTTGCTGTGAGCTGTGACACCACAGCACTCTACCGAAGGCAATCAAATGAGAAAAAAGAAGTTCTACAAATTAAATGTACGCAATTTGAGTTTGAAGTTTGAGTTTGAAGATAAATATGTACACAGGAAAATAGCCCCACAATTTATGCTATGAACCTGTCACCTCCAAAAGTTTTCTCTGATCTTCTTTATTAATAATAAAAGTTATTATTTTCTATACTTAAGATCTAACCCAAAACATGTTGAAAGGATGCATGCCCCCATGAAACAGAATGTGTATAGAAACAGGAAGTCCTTGGATTTGAATTTATATTCTTCTACTTGTCACTTGCCTGAATATTTGTGATTTATCTCAAGGCCTATTTCCCTACTTTAAAGTGGGATTTGGTGAACTCAGAATAGTATACTTTTCATAGTTCTATTTGCGTCCTGGACTTTACAGAAGAAAAAAATCCCAAGCCTATAATTCCATAATTTTTTTAAAAAACTGTGAAAGAATACTTTGAAATGATATTTTATTAAAATACATCATGTTTACAGAAAAGTACGCATAAGTGCACAGCTCAAACTTTCAAAAATGAAACAAACTTCTTTAACCAGAAGACAGACCAAGGTTTAAAATATTTTTAACATTACCAAAGTCCTTTTATTATCCTATACAGTCACTATACCTCAAAGCTAATGACTAAAATGACATTTATAATCATAGACCTATTTTGATAAATTTAATATTTCTGTTTTATACCTTTAACATGTTTCTAATATTTGTCATTTTTTTGCATATGTCAGTACCATGTTCATTCTAATTACTAAATGATATTCATTGATCATATATCTATTTATATATCTTTATATCACTGATATACATACTTGTATGATAATAGCCATATACATGTTTATTACATATACTTATATTAATTATCTTATATATTCATATGTATCAGTTATATATAACACATATATATGTGCATACACATAACTATTTATATAGTGTGTGTGTGTACATTTATGTATATTCTAGTATGTGTGGGCATGTAGGTTATTTGTAGTTAGGGTGTTATTAAAGTGCTGCTGAGAATATTCCTATATATAATCTTTTAGTGAACACACATATGCATTGCTGCTAGAAATATTTCTGTATCATAAGATATGTAATGCTATAATGGATACTTACAAATAGTTTCCCCCAAAAGTCATATTAACCCATACTCTCATCAGCATTATATGATAGTTGTCATTTCTCTGCGTGAGTATCAAAGATTAATGCTAACTTTAAAAATTTTAGCCATTCTGATAAATAGGTAGTAAGCTTTCTTTTTCTTTATTTTTACTGAGACAGAGTATCACTATGTCACCCTCGGTAGAGTGTCATAGTGTCACAGCTCACAATAACCTCAAACTCTTGGGTTCAAGCAATTCTCTTGCCTCAGCTTCCCAAATAGCTAGGACTACAGGTGCCTGCCACAATGCCTGGCTAGTTTTTGTTGCATTTGTGATTGTTGTTTAGCTGGTCTGGGCTGGGTTCAAACCTACCAGCCTTAGTGTATGTGGCTAGTGCTATAACCACTGTGCTATGGGTGCCGAGCCAGTCTGTGGTAATTTTTCCTTGTAGTTTTAATTTGAATTTTTCTATTTAGTAACAATGATAAAATTTATATAAATTTCTTAGACATTTGATTTTCTCCTTTCTGAGATACTTATTTGAGTCTTTAACCATTTTTTCTTTTAATTACTTATATTTTGATATTTTGTATAGAAACTGGTCATTTGTTTGAAATACATATTATAAATTTCTGGTCCAATTGTATAGCTTACCTTTTTATTCTCTTAGTGTGGCACTGAATGAGTAAAACATAATATGCTAATTTACACTCTAATTTACATCTTTTTTTCTCTGTAATAGGGCTTTATGAAAAATATTTGACAATACCAATGTTGCGAAGATACGTTTGCATTTCTACCCTAGAAACTTTCTTAGTTTTGTACTTCATTTGAAATACATATTTTATATGGTATGACACAGGAGGAAGATTCATTCACTTACATATGGTTTATTAGTTTTTAGTGTGCTGCTCTGAAGAAACCTAAGGCTGGGTAGTTAATAAAAAAAAGGATTGTCCTGGCATGGTGGCTTACACCTGTAATGCCAGCACTCTGAAAGGTGAAGTGGGTGGATTGCTTGACTCAGGAGTTCAAGACCAGCCCGAGAAAAAGCAAAATCCTTTCTCTACTAATAAATAAATACATAAATATATAAATCACAAGCCTGAGTCCTGGCTGCTGGGGAAGCTGAGGTAAGAGGATCACTTGAGCCCAAGAGTTTGAGGTTGCTCTGAGTTATGACCCCAGGGCATTCTACCCTGGGTGATAGAGACTCTGTCTCAAAAAAAGGGGGGGTTTATTTGGCTCAGGTTTCTGCAGAATGTTCAAGAAGCCTGAACCAGTGTCTACTTCTGCTGAGGGCCTCAGTGTGTTTCCACTTATGGCAGAAAGCAAAGGGGAGGCAGCTGATTTCTTTGCTTGAGAAACAAGTCTTTTTTTCTGAAGGAAATCAGTTTTTGTCTATTATCTACCTATCTATCTCTACCTATCCATATACCCTAAAGGCATAGTGTTCTAAAATAAATCTGAGTTTTACACCTAATACTACAATTTGGCCATGAGTAGAATCCAGTATGCTGGGGACGTGGGTATGGCTCCGGGGAAACCTATCGGCATAACCACCAAACATGTGCATAGTAACAACTGTATTCATTATCAATGGGACAGTCTGGAGGCGGCAGCAGCTTCTTGTAGTCCTGAAGATACTTATTTCCCTTATATGAGTCATAAGTCAGTGTTCCTGCAAAGTTGTCTTTTGGAAAAGGCTCACATGTGACTCGTTCTGGAGAAAAATGAAAGTCCTGGCTCTGTAATTATATACTTTTCCTTAGGGGATAGGAGGCGGCTTACCAGGAAAAAGTAAAGAAAATCCCTTTTAAAAAATGTACTCACATAATTATCTTCTTTCCTATCCTCTCTCAGTTATTGGCTGTTCTTTAGCAGCTCCCTACAAAAAGGCAGAGAAAGATTTCTGGGTATCAAAGGAGAATAGCTAGGCATGCAAAGTGGATTGTCCAGAAAAAAAAACCAAAACATGATAACTTACCATTATCTTACTGCCCGATCACATGACCTCTGGGTCTGAAGTGACTTAAAAACTACCAAATGTAAACAAATTCACCATTGTATTTCAAAATGGAAATAATTTTATTTCAAAATATAAACAATAAGTAAGATATATACTTTGTAAAAACTTGTATAATACAAAAAAAAGGAAAATCAATTTTTTGTCTAAAGATAATTGCTATTAGCTATTTGAAGTACCTTATTCAAGTATTGGTTTTACACATGTTCAAATAAACATATATATGTATATGATTATGTTAGGTAATAAATAGTCTTTTATACTCTGTATTCTTCACTCATTAACATGCTATAAATTTTTATGTAAATAAGATATGCTTTTCTGTTTTTAGTAAATTTTATAGAATTCAGTGTATGGATGTATCACACTTTATGTAACTGGATCTTTGCTTATGAAAATTTCTAAGGCAAATTACATCTTAATTTGTTATCATCTTAACAATGATAACAAGCCCAGGCATTTTCTGTTTCGTGGGTAATTAAGATATCCTGCTTCACTTCCAGGTTAGAGTAAAGGGCACACGTTCATCAGAGTGAAAAACAGACACAACATCACAAGTCTGCAGGTGCCCTGGCCCTCTTCTTCTCGCTTGGATGTCCTACTCTTTTCTACATAAACCAGAGAAAAGTTCAATAGATGTGTTATTAGTGTGACATATTGTTTACAGTCTTGCAAAACAAAGCTGCAAGGCAGGAGAAATTAGTTCTGAGATTCAAAGAGACAGTTTTCATTTTCAGGAGAGGGGCAGACTTGTGGGAGATTATTCAGCACTGAGAAACACACACACACCACCACCACCACCATTTAGTCATTCTGTAAATGGCCTTGACAAATGAGGCCTAAACTCAGACGTGTCTAGGGGCAGAAATATCGAGAACACTGTAGTAAAACGAGAGCATTCTGAAGAGTTAGGAGATTATCTTAAGAAAGAAAAAGGTGGCCAGGTTTGGTATCAAAACCTCAGCAAACAACAGATTATGACTCTTAACCGTTCCACACCAGCGAAATTACGTGGAAATGAATTTCAATAGTAAAGCAGAGAAAAACACTCCAATAAAAAAAAAAAAAGAAAACTCTGAAACTATCAAGGAATAATGATGATCTTTCAAACATTTCCTAATTGAGTTTCTGGCTTCCAGCCAAAGCAGGTGAGAACTAAAGAAGAAAAAAAAAAAATCCCTCCCCTTGAAGAAGACTCCAGGAAGGCATTCTGTGATATATAGAGGTAGTTCTCACTTGAACATCATCTAAGAAAGTTCCAGAATTTACATCAGTATATACGCTGGTTAAAAAAAAAAGAAAGAAAGAAAGAAAGAAATAGAAGTAGAGCAATATGTTCATAACATATTTATTTATTTTCTTTTTCTTTTTTCCAAAGTCCCAAAAAAAGACAACTAATATTCATAAATAAACATAGAAGATAATTAAAAAAAAACAGATCATGCCAAATCTTATAGATGATAGAAAAAGAAAAAATACTTCAAATCATTCTACTTCATCTGGATATACCTGACATTAAAATTCGAAAAAATATATTATTATGAAGGGAAATTACAAACATATTTCACCTATAAATGAGGATGCAATATCCTAAACAACATATTAATAATCTGAATTAAAAATTATTGTTCATATAATGTACTTCGGTCAAAATAATCCAACTTATGTGAGAATTAGTCACTCTTTTCCTTTTCTTTTCTTTTTTCTTTCTTTTCCTTTCCCCCATACCCTCATAAAACACATTTATCTTAAATACTTCCCACTGATTAATTTGAGAGAAGTGAGAATTCTCTCTAATTATTTTATCAGCACAGCTTCACAGTGTTTAACTTTAATTTACCAACCATAAATAAATATACAAATTATTTAAGAAATACTAGTAAAATATCTATTGAGAAACTGTAATAGAATGAATGACCTTAAAAAGAGCAAAATGTTTTAAAAGTTGATTCTTTTAATAATTAAAATTTGGGTTCCAGCCCAAGGTAGAGGAACCAGGAGAGTGTCTTTTGTTCTTTGTACCCAAGAGATAGCTCTATGGAATTGTCCAGGCAGAGGTCATGAGCTCATCTTCACCCAGAAATGAGATGGATCAGAACCATCCCCTGAAGATAAATAGCAATGCTGGAAGCTGAAAACCTGCCCTTTAAAAGCTCTATATCTCTGCTTATAGTTCGGAGAATAATATTCTAAGATGGGAGTCTGTCTTTTCTTTCACCAGCAAATTAATAAGCCTCCCTTGTCTTCTCAAATCACTTGTCCTATTTCTTATGATACTTGAGGGACAAGTGATGAACTTTTAGTAACTAAACTTGCATCAACAGGACAATTTTCTACAAGCTAAGTATATAGAAGTATACAAAACAAGCACAGTCTCTGTATTTAGGAAATAAATATTCTACTAAGAGAGAGTTGCACAATGGTTTCAGGAGCTTCAATAGTGTATCAGTATTGAGGAACAAGTATGGTGGGGAGGGAAAAAGGAGGGAGGCATTCCCATTTAAGGACTCGACTAGTTTCCTCATGAGAAGATATTACAGGTAATGTACTATTGTTAGTCAGTGTTTAATTTATAATTCGTGCACTTGTATACAATTAATAAAATAAAGATATTTAATCTAAACTGTAATTAATTTTGAATAATCATAACTAATTTTCTAATGTCTTCAGATAGTAAATTTCCCAGATAAAACTTTGAACTAGCGAGCCAGGCATGTCAAGGCATGTGTCTGATACTGAGATTTTAAACAAGGGAAAACTAAAGCATTATCTACAGTGGAATGAAGTCTTAATAGACCTTGGTCATTTTTGAATGAATCTTCTCTTCCACATTAAATTGAAGCTTGTTAATAAATATTGACCTATAAATATAAAATTATTTTGAATTTAAAATTTAGATCTCAGATATCCCAAGCCTTTGTATTATAAAGCAGACTATGCATACATATTGCATAAGATGTAAACTTTCTCCAAGTATTTTATTACTGGAGCTGTCAATTTTGAATAAATTATGCTAAATATGACCTATCTGTGGGATGAGATATGGCTCAGTGTCTGATCTGAATAAGTTAGCATCTGCCAATGAAATTGAGTGATTTGTGGATAATTGCAATTCTTTGTTTAATGGTTATCTATTTCAAGCTCCCATTCCTGTAATTATCCAATCTTTAGTATTTATCCAGCAACTTGATGGTTTAAGAATATTTTATGGTGTGATTTTTTAACAGTTAATTTCTTTCCTTTTACAAAGTCACCGTTACGAAGGCAGGGAGAATGCCTGTCCTCTGTCTCTTTCATAACTTGCTCTTTGATTGTACTTGTTCAACAAATAATTAGTATCTGATTTGACCAAACTTCTGGGTCCTCTATTTATGGTGGAAATGCAAGTGAAACAGTGCTCCTGAGTAGTTGAGTAATTCGCAGTAGTAGGATAGTAGGAAAGTCAACAAATAATAACGTTAGAATTGAGATGGGAATGATGTCTTATACAAAGGGTAAAACTGGTAAAGGCTAATCCTGGGTAGGAGAGCAAGACAGCTGTCATGAAAAACCACTATCTCAGGCTTACATTAGTACCTGCTTACTTTTTGATAGATACATCTCAGTTAGTCATCACCGACATCATCATATTCCCCTGGATCTCGTACACAGAGTCAGTATTTGTTAGCGAGATCATCTCTTTCTTATGTCAGGCTTGAAATTTTAACATCGTTCTGGACATCATAATTTTACTACAATTCTCCATTGTATTCTAATCCCAAGTTATGTGCATTATTTTTTATTTATGTCTTCTGCTTTCATTCATCCCTTTTATTCTGCCTCTGAGCTCTCTAATTTAAGGTTTCGACAACCCATGTTGGAACACTTCTTTAGTTTACTATTTGGTCATCCCTTTTCTATTCTTCCTCCCTTTCAATATTCCTACAAAAGTATCATCAACTTATTTCCCATAAAACTAGTTTTAGTCCTATCATATCCTGCTCAAATATATTTGTAGTTTCCAGTGTCTAAGATGTATTTCCCAAAGCCTACAGGCAAACATCTAGTGGTATCTAAAGTAAGTTAGCTGATTAATATATATTCCTAGAACTATGATTATATTATGTTAATAAATATGTATTATTATATTAGCATACATTATAAAGATTATAATATTGAAATAATAATGTTGCATTTTGTGCACATTATTAGATTTTTCTTCTTAATAATTCACTGATTTATTATGTCTAGTAGTTAACAGCTGTTTACAGAGTGAGAACATAGATTCTTGGTATATATTTTTTTCACCCTTAAGATGACATTTTTGAAAGAATTAAATATACAAGTTGAATAATCTATATCCAGAATGCTTGGGACAAGAAGTGTTACTCATGTTATATTTTTTCAGATTTTTGAAATATTTGCATATACACATACATAATGAGTTATCTTGAGGATAGGACTCAGGTCTAAACGTAAAATTCATTTATGTTTACGTACACCTCATACAAATGGCCTGAGGTTATCTGTACACAGTATTTTAAATAATTTGTGCATGAAACAAAGTTTGAGTTGAGAACTCACATGTAAATTTTTCATGTATAGTGTCACGTTAGTGCTCAAAATGTTATAAATTGTTTTCTTTGGGGGGCAAAGATAATCACTGGAAACTAAAGCTAACTGAAATTAAAACATGGGAAAAACAAATTGTGACATTATAGAAAAAACAAATATGTTAAATAAAAAGATTCACCTTTAAAAACTGTTAGTCAGATATCTACAGAATAATTTTCAATGAGATAAATAATAAACCACAATTATAGAAAGCATCCTAATATAGATTAAGTTACAATTAAAAGAGAAAAGTATCTTAAGAATGGAAGAAAAAGTATCCAATGTACTTAGCCCTACTATGAAACTAATTTATGGCTTTCATAGGAAAGCTATAACCCAATTTTAGTCCACGAATATGGGGAGAGGGGAGAGGGAGTGGAGGGAGGGTGATTGGTGGGATCACATCTATGGTTCATCCTATAAGGGTACATGTGAATCTCTCTAAATGTAGAATATAAATGTCTTAACACAATAACTAAGAAAAAGACATGAAGGCTATGTTAACCAGTTGGATGAACATATTTCAAATTGTATACAGAAACAGTACACTATACCCCATGATAGTATTAATGTACACAGCTATGATTTAATAAAATGAAATAAAATATATAAAATGCAAAAAGAGAGAAGATTTTGAATTCAATCAATTCGATAGACACTGCAAAAGTTGTATAAGAGTTTACTATAAAAGATTATAAAGCAGGGTATTATGAGGACTTGCAAAAAAAAGTTGTGATCAAAATAAAAGTAATACTGACTTACAGGTGAAAGATCCTCAGTAAGCCCATGATATACTTGATTTCAGGAAATTAAAAGGAGAGATTGAGGAAATCTGGATGAGAAACATGGGATACATTTGACATTTATCTCAGTGATAGTGTTGGGGCAAAGGAAAACTTCCTCTCCAACCTCGGAGTATCTACTGAAAAATCAACTCACAAGAAAGCAGATTAATAAAAGGAAATCTATACAAATTCTATTGTTATTGTGTATGCAGGGAGAATCAAAGTAATTGCCCAATATCCTAATGAGAACCAAATACTCATATAACTTCATTTTAGTGGAATTCAGGAAAGACGAGGAATGTAGGTGTTAATAATTCTGTTGAGGGGCAGTAAATGATTACTAGGAGGATAAATAGGTACTTGAGAGGATGAATGAATGGGGAAACATATACACTTGTAAATTATTCTCTTTGGAAAGTATTAATAAATGAACCTAAGAGATAGGCATTATTTTAAAAATGAGTCAGGCCCAGTCTGATTGCACTCTTGATCTTCTTCTCTCCTACTAATAGATATATTGAGACAACAGCGAAAGGAAGGAAAGACAATTGTTCTTCTTGATGAGTCCAGTCTATCTCGTCTTTATGGAGACAGAGGAAAAGCCTCTTCCAAAGACTATTGATTTTAAAGATCTTTAATTAAAAATACTCTTTATACCAAGGAATCATATCTTGGGGTGACCTTTGCTGAACTCCTTCAGCGTAGTTGGCAAACATGACCTTTGGAGAGACACTTTAATAATCACCTACTGTGATCATCTTGCAAGTCCCATTTATTGCCAGCTCCTGATTATCAGTCTCTGATAATACAGAAATGTTAACACAGCTAAGTTGGAAATCTCTCTTTCATTGGCTAAGTGGATAACTTTGAAAGGAAGAATTTAATTAAATCCATATTTAAATTGTGCTAGATTTCAAAATAAGGTTTTAATTTTTATTATGCTAATTTGTGTGCTTATTAGGCCATTTCAGGTCTTTAGAACATTTAGGGAACTGGCACTTTAGACTCATGTTTTTAATTTGAAATACTAAAGAGAATTTGATTAAGTAAAAGTTTGAAAATGTTACATCAGTGTTTAAGAAATATTTCATTTGTTTGATTATGCATTTGATCAATTACATATTATTTAAAATTCAAGAAGCAAAGATTATTTCTATTCTTAAACATTAAAAGATATTGGCTCGGCGCCTATAGCTCAACCGCCTAAGGCGCCAGCCACGTACACCTAAGGTGGCGGGTTCGAATCCCCAGCTCAGACCCGCCAAACAACAATGATGGCTGCAACCAAAAAATAGCCAGGCATTGTGGCGGGCGCCTGTGGTCCCAGCTGCTTGGGAGGCGGAGGCAGGAGACTCGCTTGAGCCCAGGAGTTAGAGGTTGCTGTGAGCTGTAATGCCACGGTACTCTACCCAGGGGGACAGCTTGAGGCTCTGTATCAAAAAAAAAAAAAGATATTAAATACATAATTTTAATGCAACAAGTATAGAAACAATATTATGTAAGATCTAGATGACTGCATAAGACTACTATGATTATGAAAAATTAATTAAACATAATGATAAGAAAGGAAGGCATGTTTAAGATTTCCTAATAAATAAATGTGAAGAGACAAAGGGATGAGTAAGACTCATTTGAGTCATTATATAACTTTGCTTCTAAGAATAAATAAAATATTTGATAAATAGTCAATGTATATCAAAATTTATATAATTATTACAAATAGGTTCCTGTGAAATTTGTGACTTAAAGTTGTGTTGGAGAGCACAACATGGTTAGGAAATCTCAGTTCTCTTTTGTGAAGTTTCATTGTTTAGTAGATCTTAGCTATGAGATTGCATTTGGAATTCTTGTTGACTTGTGTTTGTTGTTTTTTGTGCATTTTATTTCAACATGGGAGCTCTGTTTTTGTTCCATCTCAAATTTCCATGGGGAGACTCTTGTCTTAATGGTCATCTTATAGCTTTAAGCTTATGTCTAAAAAGGGAATATTATTTTACTGTAATACTGCTTGGGCATTGTCCATGCTAGAGCATGGGGAAAAGCGACCATCGAATGTAACCTTAAATTATTATACTCTCTTATCACTGAAATGATTTTGTCAAAGGTTGGGCAAATGGGAAGAAAGCTCACATGTACTCTTTCAAGTAATTTCATAAGAAAGAGGCTGAAAGGCCTGGAACAGAATTGAGGTGGAATGGACCAGGGTGAATTTCATGAACTGTTTAAATTCAAAGGTCACAGCACTTGCTCACTGTCCACTGGCTCCCCTACACCCATCACTGATGTGGAGGGGAGGGTGCAAGTGGAACAACTTCTTCAGTACCACATGCACCAGATTATGACTAAGTAACAGGAATGTTCTCTCCTTTCAAGACCAGGCAGGGAACTCAGTTTTGCCAGAGGGAACTGATAGCTAGGGCAGGACAATTTTTACTAAGACAATATCCAGCAGCAGGTGTAATGAAAAGCTAAGGAAGATCCTTCTGTATTTTTGGACTGCATCCATCAGTCATACAAGAAATACACAGAAGAAGATTTAGAGGGCTCTGAAGATTTGTTGGTTACTATGGATTTTATAGGGCAGAGTACTCAAGATATAAGGAAGATCATTGTGGCATGTAGAAAGGACGATTATCATGAAACCCTCGCAGCTTGTAGATATTGCATTTAAAGTGTTTAACACTAGAGAAGAAACTGAAACTTAAATGTGTTAGCCACCTTGACCAACAGTCCTTTGAGACTTGCCAAAGAAAGGGTGGAAAAATCTACTTAGTTTGAAATACGGTCAACGTGCTTTTTGTATATAACAACAACATCAAAAAGAACACTGCACAAAATTGCAAAGGACTCCAGGTAACAAGAAACCCCAGGAGAGAAAGTTGTTTCTCAAGTCTGGGATTCAGATGATGAATGAAGCCAGGGTGCCTTGCTTCCAAATTCCCCCTAGGAGCCCCAGGAACAATTGACAGAGAAGACGCAAACATCATTAATGGCACAAAGATCCTGATTTGATGAATGAATCAGAGAAGACTTGAACATCATTAATGAATGAATCAGGATTTTTGTGCTATTAGTGACATTGTACACATATGAGACATATACCCTATGGTGCCAAACTTATACATTCTTTGGACAGCAATATCAGGTGACTATGAATAGTACTTAATACTAGATTCAAAAGGTGCTTTTTTCTGCATTCCTTTGGGAAAAAGGACTTAACTCTTTTGCATTTGGCCAAAGTTTGGAGTCCTTTCCTTGATTCAGAGTGATAATGAATCCTCTTTATTGTAGGAGGCAACTCAATCAATAAGGAAATCCTACCTGTAGAATGGAAATTGAATGCATCCTAGAAACTATTTCCATAGGAAAAATGGAGAAAGTAAGTCATACTTTAAAAAATAACAAAACATATGCAGGAAAGTTATCTAGAGTGGGATAAGGTGTTGTCACTTTCCCTCCTCCAAATAAGAGTACCCCATAAAAGCAGGGTTCAGATAAGCTCCTGTGAAACTGATATAAAAGACTCTTCCTAGTGCCCTGGGGTAATATGTACATATGAGCATAAGTGGAAATAAAAACACTAGAACAGCATGTAAAATGGATAAATCAAATTCCAACCACTATCCAAGCAAGAACATGCCTTTTTCAGGTCCCCCCCACACCCCGACCCCGTCCCTTCTGACCAGAAGACTGTTGCTTAAAGCCTAGAAAGAAGGAGGACCAAGCAACAACTGGTGGAGAAATGGAAAGGACTCTTTGAGTACTTCTAACAATTCACACCTCGTTAAAATTGTCAGGAGTAAAGAGATGGCATGCGGAAGAAGACACATGTCCCCAGTGGACAGGCCAGTATTTAGGTGATCTAAAGTACCGGTTTAAGAAAAACAAAATGTAAACACTGATATTTTTGCTAGCCTTTCTTTGGTTATATGTTCTCACTATAGGATAGACAACTTCTTAATGAGGATTTCCCAAACCATGGCCCCTTCTGTCACCCTGCTTTACTGTGAGGTTTGTCATTGAGACTAATAGCCCTATACTCAGAGAGCCCATGTTTCATTCTTACCCAGCATCATATCAAACCTCACATATAAGGCAACAGTAAGAATCCCAGGTGGGGGAAAATCCCTCCTATCCACCGTCCTTCATTTTGCCTTTTCAGTCCTCACTGTTGTACTTGTTGCTTATGCCTTTTTCACCTGTCGCATTTTTATTTTTTTGTCTCATACCAAAGCTTTGACAAACCAGGAAGGGAAATGGCCGATCTTCTCTCTAAAATGCCACCCCAATTCAGCAGGAAGTAGCTTGTTGATTACATCTTCATTTCTCCCGCAAACAAAGAAGAATAAAGTTGGCAGTGGGGAATAGGTAATGTAGGCAAAGTTCTGACAGGGGGCGATAAAACGTTTTACAAGTTCTCTCTTTAAAACCTCCCACACTTTTGCATGTTAAAATCTGTATTCCTGGGCGGCACCTGTGGCTCAGAGGATTAGGGCACTGACCCCATATGCTGGAGGTGGCAGGTGTAAACTTAACCCTGGCCAAAAAACCTGCAAAACAATTTGTATTCCTGACCAAGGTCAGTGATCAATGTGGCAGAAATGTCCTTTACTGTTGGTTTTCTAGGGTATTAAACCACAGGAGATGGATAAACAGAATTGTCCAAGGGCCACGGGATCATTGTCACCAGAGATAAGGTTGACTGACACACCAATTTCAATTAAATAGCAGCAGCATGTGAAACAGGAGCATAGACCCAAGCCCAACTGTCAAAAAACTCACTTTTGTTTAGAAAGCTCTGTTTTTCTGCTTAAAAAGAGAATGTTTGTATATGAGACACCAGTCTACTAGTCTTCTATTTGCCAGAAAATTTAAAAACTCTTTTCATCAAACCACTTGTCCTTGTTTGTTCTTCATTTTCACTGATTTGACTTTAGGGAGAAGTACCAAATTTTTTATAGCAATCCAACTAGAAAATAGTAAAGACCTAAAAAAATAAATAAATAAAAAAAAAACCTTACTACTTGTCCTACCTGCATATAGAAGTTTATTGTCATTTTGCATTTATTATATCTATTCCCTCAAGTACTCTCTTTGAAGCTGCAAATTCATATTGCAGCTTCATATTAACAAAAGAAAAATTGCTTTCCCCAAAGAAATACGTTATAGACAATAGAAAAGTAATCTGAAAATGAATTGCACTTTGCAGTTCAGCTTGCTATGGTCGTTATAGCATTGCTATTGATCACAGCTGGTCAGCATCTCCTCTCATGCGCCTAGCCCGTTTCACCTTTTTGATTGCCTGCAACACTTCTATTCATTTACATGGGGCTTAGAAATTTGAGAATATATTTTCTCCTTTGAGTTATGGAGTTAGTTTGACTACATTCGCTTAACCAGGGGAAAAAGAGTCTCTACCTACTGGATATATGAACTTAATGACCTGGTTATTGAGTGAATGATTCAGCTAGAAGAAACAATGTAAGAGTTTTCTATATTACTCCCTGGGATTGGAGAAGACATTCTAGCAAAATTTATTTTGTAAGAATCGAAAGTTTTCCTTGATGTGGTTTCTGCCCTGAAGCTATCAAACCAATTTTCGAGAACTCCTAAAAATATTAATTCTTATTATAGACTATTTATTATTTGATAATTACACAAACCTACTTTCCCAAAATTTTATATGGAAAAGGAACATAACACACATATTTTACTGTGTGTTTAACTTTTCAAGAGATAGAAAATGTATCTGGATACAGTTCAATAATCCTGACTAACAATTTTAAAGGATCTTATTTGTTTGGGTTCTTTGAAGATTCTGGGCATTAGATCTTTATGAGATGTATAGTTTGTGAATATTTTTCTCATTCTGTAGGTTATCTGTTTACTCTGTTGATTACTTCCTGTGCTGTGTGGAGCATTTTGATTTAATCGTGTCCCAATTGATTATTTTTGTTGTTGCCTTTTATATTTGCCTTTAGGGACTTCTTCATAAATGCTTTCCCTAAGCCCATGGATAGAAGAATTTTCCTTTGTTTTTCTATAGAATTTTTATGGTTTCATGTCTTATTTAATTCTTTTATCCATCTTGAATTAATTCTTACATATGTTAAGAGATAGGGGACCTGTTCATTCTTCATCCAGTTTTGTCAGAACAATTTATTGAATAAGACTTCCTTTTCCCAATATATCTTGTCCACTTTGCTGAAGATCAGTCTGTAATAGGTAAATGGTTACATTTGGGGTTCTTTATTCTGTTGGTCTAAATCTCTACTTGCATATCGGTACCATGCTATTTTGGTTACTATAGCCCAGTAGTATAATTTGAAGTTAGGTACAGAGATGCATCCAGATTTGTTCTTTTTGTTTAAGATTGCTTGGGCTATCTGGGCCCTTGTTTGCTTCCTTTTGAAGCACAGAATTATTGTTTCTAGACCTATGAAATGTGATAATTTTATATTTTGATGGGGATTGTGTCGAATCTGTAAATCTTGTTGGGCTGTATGAACATTTAACGATGTTGATTTTACATTCCATGAGTATGAGATGCTTTTGCACTTGCTTGTGTCATCTGCAATTTCTTTCATCAGTGTTTTGTAGTTCTCCTTATAGAGATATTTTTACCTCCTTAATTAGTACATTTCTAAGTATTGTATCTTCTGTGTAGTTACTGTGAACTCTATTGAGTCTTTGATATTTTTTTCTCCTTTAATGTTATTAGTATATAGGAACGCTGCTAATTTACAAATAGTGATTTTATATTTTGCTGAATATTTTTATCAATTCTAGGCATGTTTTGCT
The DNA here is from genome assembly GCF_000181295.1 of Otolemur garnettii. Classification (NCBI taxonomy): domain Eukaryota; kingdom Metazoa; phylum Chordata; class Mammalia; order Primates; family Galagidae; genus Otolemur; species Otolemur garnettii. The sequence goes on from NW_003852431.1 coordinate 15,483,704, forward strand.
GTATTCTTTAGGATTTTTTAGGTACATCATCAAATCATCATCTCAAAGGGATAATCTGACCTCCTCTTTTCCAGTGTGGATATACTTTTCCTTTCTCTTGCCTGATTACTCTGGCTAGAACTTCCAGTACTGTGTTGAAGAGAAATGGTAATAATGGATACCCATGTCTTCTTGAAAAAAACCAAACAACTTCATTAAAAAGTATACAAAACAAATAGACAGAAGCTGTTCATAAGAATGTAGGCAAATAAACATTAAGCATACAAAAAAAAAAAAGAAGCTCAATAACAGTAATTATCAGCTAAATGCAAATTAAAACCACCAGGAGATGCCACTCTACCTCTATCAGAATGGCCATTACTAAACAGTCAAAAAATAAAGATATGGACATGGACGTAAAGAGAAAGGAATGCTTACACATGGTGATTAAGACTGCAGCCTCTATAGACAACAATATGGAAATTCCTCAATTAAATAAATGTAGACTTACCATTTGACCTAGTAATCACACTGCTGGATATCTACCCAAAAGAAAAAAGTCATTTTATCAGAAGGACACTTGTGCTCAAGTGTTTATTGTAGTGTAATTCACAATTGCAAAGATGTGGAATCAACATAAGCACCTATCAATTCATGAATAGATTAAGAAAGCCCTATACACACACCACAGAGTACTGCTCAACCATGGGAAGTAGATGGAACTATAGACCACCATCCTATGTGGATTATCTCAGGAATGAAAAAACACACTACATGTACTCTCTAATAATTGAGAGCTAATCAGTGGACACATATGGTCACAAAGAAATGTAAAGCTCTTTAGAAATTAGGAAGGGGAAAAGGTTAAAAACTTAACTGTTAGGTACAATGAACACTCTTCAGGTGATGGGCACACTGAAAGCTCAACTAAAGCATTATAAAAGGTATCCATATAGCAAAAACATTTCTACCACCTTAATATTCTGAAAAAAAATGAAAGTAAAATGGCACAATGATTTGTGCCAAGTACTAGTTTTGTAAAAAATGAAATACACATATAAATATATGTGTGTGTATATATATATATAGCTGTATGTTTGAGACATAGTTTTATAAATGTAATTAGAATAAATAAGGAGTAATACAGTGGCCTGCAAAGAGTGAAGATCCAGATTAATTATATTACACACACACTCTTATTCAGTAATACATTAATGAAAAGATTGGCCAATATTTTCAGGTTAACATTGTAAGAGGCATTGGAATTTCTACCCTATTAGTTACAGTGAGAAAAATCGGTACTGGAAAAATTCATATTTGCAAGGGCAAGAAATCAAGCCACATGAGAATAAGTTATTTGTTCTGAGGATTCTCCCTTTACTAGTTTCAGATAGATCAGATAGATGTGTTGGTACTAACCTTTGTTAGACATCTCTGAGAATCTCTCTTTTCTCCCTGGTAGGTTGCAAACATCTTTTAAAACACTCATGATAAGGCCAAGGGTGCCTCTTACATTTGTCTGGATGTCTTGGAATCCCCTTAAGTGATTGTCCATTCTTTCTTATAATTAATTGAGCCGTAGTTGCACAATGACTGTGAATGTCAGGTCCTCCTGACCCAGAGATTTCTTTCCTGTTGCTATTATGATTGAAAATCCAGTCATAAGCCCAAAGCTCAAAATAGGTGACCTCTTCTGCACACAAATGTTGAAAATGTGTGTACTAGTTAAGGTAGTCATTTTCTGTGACTAATACATGAGTCACAGCAGACCTCAAATGCACATTTAGTTTATAGCAAGCTTTATTTGATAAGAATTTTTACAACTTATATTCTTTAAAATCTGTTTACCTAAATAAGAGGATGGTAGAAAATAGCTTAAGCCATTTTCTCTCTAGCAAAATCACAGAGCAGACAGCGCTTTCCTTAGTCCCTTTGGCTTTATTCAGAGCTCTCCAAGGGTTCTTGTACAGAATGGTACTCGTCATGGCAATGACTTGACTGACCCCAACACTCTGACGTGAATGTATATTTCACAACTAAATCTCTCAAAAGCACTCTTTCTTAGTATGTACACATGGCAGATTTTCAGTTATGTACAGGTGCATAATTATCAAACTGGAAGAACAATGTAGAAGATTGCAATGGACTAAAGGAGATTTATAGGATGAACTCACTTTAAGAGGAGTCAGGTTTATGAGTTTTCTTGAGAGATAGAGTGCTTCCCTTATTTACTCAGAGGGACAAAAACAATCGTTCCATACTACTAGAGCAAAATTGCCAATGGGAAAAGAGGAGCTGTAAAAATGCACTTTGCTGAATCAAACAAAATGTTTATACATGAAAAAAAATTGCCTTAGGAAATGAAATTACAAGCCCCAAGGGACTCAGAAATAAATAAACTAGAAATTGAATATCACATAACATAGTCCTTTAATTAACCCGTGTTCACATAAAGGAACCTTACGGTGGCAGTTTTATTAAAACAAATTTTAAAAATTATGTCCTGAACATGAAATAGAGTAATAATATTGCATGTAAATATATCTCAAAATCATACATCTCATGGATCAAGAACTAGTTTAGGATCTTTTTTACTTTTATGGAATATCAAATGTGTGCATTCTTAAGTAACATAAAATAGAAACCCATAGGAATAAAGATATTATTCATACATATTTTCAAAACCTTATACAAGTTGCTTCTGGCCCATAGGGAAAATATATGCAGTTAAAATTACTACATATGTGAGTTAGTGGACCAAAGGCTTTATAGGGGCATTTAAAACCAAATTCTACTCTTAGATTTACCATTTACTGGATCTCTGAGGCCATGTGTTCATTGATTTAGCCTCAGAGGAATTATTTTCCTTATTCATTAAAACGTGATCTAGTAACAGCTGTCTTATATTGGTATGAAAAAGAAAAAAGTTCTGTGCAACTTGAAATGTTGCTGCTGTTGACAAGAATCTTTTGTTTGTTCAAATATGTGTACATTTAAAACATAGTTTAACTATTATCTTTCCTAATATCTCCTCTACAAGACAGACAATGGCAATATAAAAAGTGTATTTTTTGTTAAAATTTAATTTTTTTAAATACTCCAAAATAAGTTATAGATGTGGGAAAGATTACTGACAATCATCCGACTGATTCCTGTTAGAAAACAACTCTTTGAATTTCTTAATAACATATGAAATACATGCACTTTTTGCTGAGAATTAAATATCTATCACTTCTTGTTGCCCACATACATTTTTGTATATAGATATAGAAAAATATATATTAGATGCAGAACGATGGCTTTCAAAATTTATGGCACAGGATTTTTCTTCATGCCACCTAAGCAATCAGCCACTTTTTCCTTTATATCTTCTAAACTTGTCTTGATTTAAATCCCTAACATACTTCCTCCACCAAATTTATTACAGATCTTTGATTTTGGACCTGAGATATCGCTTCTGTAAACCGCTCTGATAAATTACTAAATTGGGCTGGGCACGATGGCATATGCCTATAATCTTAACCTGGGCAACACAGTGAGACTCTGTCAAAATAAATAAGTAAATAAAATAAAATAAAAATAAAAATAAAATCAATAAAGTTACTAACTTGATAGTTAGACTCTAGCCTGGCTTTCTTCTGATTCAACTATAGAATTTTTGTTTAGTATGACTATTTAAAAAGTATCTGGACTACAATAAAATTAATAAAATGTATAGATATTTTCAATTTCACCATGTGATTTCAAATTATATTCTAAGTTGTATATTTTACTTAACAAATAGCTGTACTTAAATATTTTCCCACCCACATACTCACCAATAGTATGTATTATAGATTTCCCAATATGGGGCAAATTGATGAAAGTAAAATAATATTTTATGATTTAAATATAAGGGGCATGGTAACTAGAAATAAAATAATTTTATTTTAATGATACATATATATGCACACACATACATGAAAAGAAAATGTAAATCTTCTCATAAAAGACCTCTGTTTAAAAAATTTCACTGAAAACATTGAAAACAAAATTTTAATGGTCCTAGTTCAGTTCCCTTGAAAATGTGAGTATTTTTCCAGCCTTAGCATAACATCCTTGTTTTGCACCCCGTGAGCCAGTCCCATGAATTGTTTCTTCAACACACAGGGTTGCCTATATTTATGTTCTTTACAAGAATGGTCTTTACCATTTTGCTCTCTAGTGGATTCGCACTCATCACTCAAGGCCAACCTCATCAGAGCATCCCTGTTTGAGTTCTCACTAACCCTCACCCCGAGGCAAATTCACAGTTCTGTATCTGATGCTAAATAGCACCTTGTTCACAACCTGTTGGTATATCACCGTAAAATGTGAGGAGATACACACCACTTCCAACTTGTGTTTTCTTTTTTTTCAATCAGACATTATGTCTTATAGATTCATCTGTATATATATTCTTAAAACATAGCACAGTGCCAAGTATAGCAGCTGCTCAATACATTTTGAATTAGATTCATTTTTTTAATTGTTAACTAAAATAAATCAAAGGTTTTACATTGAAAAAAGGAGAGCTTTATTTCCCATGAGGGTCAGCAACCTGCTGGGAGACCATTCCCACAGATTGGAAAGACAAACCCTGGCCAGAAACTAAGTGCAGTGTGCTTCATAAAAGCATCAAAAATGACCAGGATTTTATACTGAGCATGGTGGTTAAATATATTGCCAGGCGCTGTGGTGGGTGCCTATAGTCCCCGCTACTTGGGAGGCTAAAGCAAGAGAAATGCTGAAATCCAAGAGTGTGAGGTTGATGTGAGCTATGACACTAAGGTACTCTACCGAGGGTGACATAGTGAGACTGTCTCAAAAAAACAAAAAACAAAAAACCTATAAAGGAGTTATAAATATTTATGAAGGGATTTCATAGGCATGCAGTTGTGTGGTATCTTTCCCATTCCTTCATGGCTGGGAACCCGGTTTTAAGGTGTTTCGGGGGTCTCCCTGGCCATGAAGGGTCCACTCAGTTAGTGGAGGGCTTAGTATTTTGTCTTTGGTTCACAGAGTTAATCTCTCTTAATGAATCAATATGGGGATGGGCAAACCAAGTTCTGGGTAAACCTATAACATGTGGCTAGTTTTCAGTAGTTGCAGTAGTTCTACTTAATAAAATGTCAGGGTTGAAACATTTCTTGTGTAGCTTAATTTTTTAGAAAATTTATGACATTGTTTATAGTGTAATAAACCAGAGAAAAATTTTATCTATTTTTACTTTTTTATTATGCAGTAAAGTTTTATAGTATATATCTAAGTAATAGAACATGATGGTTTGATATACATAGTGAAATGATTACTGCGGTCAAGAAAGTTAACATTCTCTCACATGGTTCCCTTTCTTATTTTGTAGTGTTTGTGTAACAATATCTTATATAATTTTATAACCTAAAATCTATTATCTTAGCAAATGTATTCTATATAATACCATATTGTTACCTAAGTCCTCATATTATACATTAGACTTCTGAGTTTATTCATCCAAGGATTTTTAAAACTCATCTAAAATCACCAAATAATTTAAAGAAAACTATCAAGTCTACTTTATAAAAATATATTGACTACTTAAATACAAATAAATAATTGTCATGAACATTTTCCGAGCTATGTTAATATTGATCTAACTCTATCTAAGATAAAAACATATAGTTGAGTTTCACTAAGTCTAAGACTCAATCAGTCCTAGGAAGCTTCATTACTGATACACCTCTAAGAAAGAAAAAGAAAACTGAAAAATACTTTTACAGAACACACAAATTACCATATATGTTATAATAATTTATTAAGTTATACTATCATTACATAAACAAAGACTATATCTTTGTGTTATTTGAATGGGACATAAAAATAAGAAAATGAAACCAAAATAAGGCAGATAAATTCTTTACTCAGCATTTTACACTTCATGTGAGATTTTTCCAAATACTTTGCTTCTCCGAGTCTTTGATCTCAATTTTGTTTGTCCCCATAGTTTCATCAAGAACATTAGTATTGGTGTGTTCCCACTGAATGGGTACAATGTTGGGGTATATGGCACAAATATTGCGACTTGGTTGTTTATAGCCTATATTAACCTGAAATAAAATAAAATAAAATTTAATTTAATTAAATTTTTAAAAAGAACATTAGTATTGCAACCCTTTAGGAAATTTGTAAAGAACCAGTAGTCATTGATTCTTAGTTCTCAAACTCATTGTACTTACATAGAACAAGATAAAGTCTGATTCTTCTTTCAAGAATATTTCCAAACATTTCTAAATTGCCATTCCATTCCTTCCTTCTCACACTATTTTTCTCCTCAGGGTTAATGCTCTGCTATTGTCTTTAAGATTCTGCACAAAGTCACTGTTAGCATTTCTGGAAGCCTTGAAGTTTGCAGTACTGAGAACTAATGTAATCACTGGTATCTTCTTCATGACTGTTACCTGGACAAAACCCACTGGAAGTTGCCATTGACTGTAAGATGTATCCCAGTTGTGATCTTAGAAAAAGCAAAAAAATCTATGACATAGAGTCAGAAATGTAACATTATATTTTCTGACATCAACTGCAGTATTTTATATCATACGTTGGATTAAGTATCTTCTTCGAAGTTTTTATTTAAATTTTTTTTGAGACATTCTCACTATGTCACCCTCGGTAGAGTGCTATGGCATCAAAGCTCACAGCAACCTCAAACTCTTGGGCTTAAGCAATTCTTTTGCTTCAGCCTCCCAAGACTACAGGTGCCCCCACAGTGATTGGCTATTTTTTGGTTGCAGTTGTCATTGTTGTTTGGCAGGCCCAGGCTGCACTTGAACCTGCCAGCTTTGGGGTATGTGGCCGGTGCCCTACTCACTGAGCTACATGTGCCAAGCCTCATTTAAATATTTTTAACCAACTATAAGGCATTAAGCATGTACTTAAATCTACTTTTTTTTTTTGCAGTTTTTGATCGGGGCCAGCTTTGAAACCACCACCACCAGTATATATGGGGCAGGCACCCTACTCCTTTGAGCCACAGGCACTGCCCTTAAATCTACTTTTTATAAACAAAATTTCTTTGTGTGTTCTTTCTCTCATGAATTAACCATAACAATATATTTTTTCACTCAACTGTCATTTAGTTTAAGAATTAAAACACATTCATCAGTTTAATATTTAAGAATCAGCTTGCTCTTTTAAGTAGGAAAAATAGATGTCATGGAGCCAAAGTAAGTTGTACTTTTACTCAAAAAAAAAAAAAAATCTAACAAACTACTTCTATTCCATACAAAGAGAATTTGTTGCTACCTACGATACATATTTGGTTGACTTCACCAGAAGGCTATTTCTAAAAAAGAAAATAAATAACCACAATCAAAGTACTTAAGAGTAAGTACTTAGAGTAAGGTACAATAAATTTCCTAAACCAAGTCATGTATTTAATTATTTGGGTATATCTTTATATGACGTTCAGGGCTTCTGAGGTCAATGTACGAACTGTAAGAACTGATAAATAGTCTTACAGCGCTGTTATAATTTTCATGATTGCAAATGTCTGTTTTTTCTTGGAACATATTGGAACTCTTTAATTATAAAAGACTATGTTAGCAGACCAGATTTGATACATCTGTTAATCAAAGAGTGGCTCCTTTATAAAGGATCATGCTGTCAGCCGAGGAAGCCAACACTTGCAGCCCTGCAGATGGTGTTACTGTCTTCACTCTTGTTCTTCTCTGCATAGCAGAGTCTTTGCTTCTGGGACTGTCAAACCGACTACATTTTTTAAGGTTAATAGGGTGTAATTCTCAACTATGCAACATTTACAACAACCCTTAATTTTTATAACAAATTAATGTAGATTTTGAGCCCCTTGCTGTCAAAGTAGTGACTAGGGGAATGAAGAGGGGATGATAGGCTCCTCCAAGTCATTGATTCACAAACATGAAATGCTGAGTTGCTTTATTTGCATGTTATGACTTCTTCCATTTTTTATTCTCTCCCTCCTGTTTCTCTGGTATGTTTTGGGGGTATGATTATCCCTCTGTTTCTTCCATCTCATGCTAGGGTATTAAAATATATTATACCATATGCCTAGATAAACACTATAAAGATTATTTTTTGTGGGGGGTCACAGTTTGGAAATATATTGCTACTTCTTTTTCCAGAATCTTCCCAAAGAAGCAAAACAAGGACATTTCCTTATGAAACTTACCAGTATTATCATTTTCACCTCCTATTTCTGCTGATACTAAATATTTATCATGATCTCCTTAAAGAGCTCCCAGTATCCTTCCTTCCCTTCCCTTCCCCTTCCTTCTTTCCCTTTCTTCTTCCCTCCCTCCCTCTTTCCTTCTTTCCTTTCTTCCTTCTTTCCTTCCTTCCTTCCTTCTTTCCCTCTCTCCCTCCCTCTTTCCTTCCTTCCTTCCCTTTCTTTCTCTTTCTTTCTTCCTTTCTTCCTTTCCCTCCCTCCCTCTCTTCCTTCTTCCCTCCCTCCCTCCCTCCCTTCCTTCCTTCCTTCCTTCCTTTCTTTCCCTTCTCTATCCTCCTTTCTCCTCTTTTCATCTACCTCCCTTCCGCCATTTATTTTATATACTTTATAAATAATATTATGTATGTACATATAATGCATGGTAAAGTGATTACTAAATCACTAAAGTTGTGTTTGGGAATAAAAATAGTGAAAGGCAAAGGGAAGAGAAAGTGATAGAAAGGTATGTGCAGGTAATGCCCACTGTGTTGGACGGAAGGAGAGTAGACGGGAAGTGGAACACAGAGCTGTAGCACATCTGAAGAATGTCTTTAACCTGCTGCACATCATTCCTGCTTACCCCATGCCAGACCTGAATGTGAGCCTAAGCTGTAACCTCTCAAGTATATTTTCCAAGTGGCCTGAACTCTCACAGGGGTGTCGATCCTTTTTCCTTTTCTGCCTGACATGGTAAAACTAAGAGTTGTCTTGGGCCACAGATTAAATATGCAAACACTAACAAAAGCTGCCTACTTTTTGCAATATCTGATACCACAGATAAGCAAAACAGGCCTCAAATAATCTGCATGAGATCTATTGGCCACAGTTTGGAATACCATATCTAACCAGGAAATTCATTTTATGTGTTTTGCTATGTGGATGATAGAAGTTGAAAAGTTCACTCCTTTCAATCTGCTTATTCTTTGGGAAATCTTCTTCCTTCAAATTCACCAAGAATATGGCATGCAAATCTTGGTTTGCAAATTTAAAATAAATTAATGGCAGTCAAGTTCACGTGAAAGAGAGAAGACAAAAGTTAGGCTTTGGGGGAATTTAGGGGAATAAAATATAAATATTCAGATAACTTCATTCCCTTCAATGTTGTTGTGGAAAGAATGCATTTAGTCAGTTTATTTGTTAAACATATATTTAACATCTACTATGTACCTAGTATGTCACCAAATGCTAAAACTTGGAAATGTTGTTCCAAAAACAAAAATTTCTGTGTCAAATTCTTAAAAGGTATCTGTTTACATGTGAGTGATTATTCTGTAAAATGCTAGTAAAAATCTCTGACCTTATAGATTTTCTTTGAAGATTAAAAAACATAAAGCACTTAATGCTGAGCAGAGTGACTGGTTTATAGGGGATGCTCTGCATATATTAGGTTCATTAGTTTTATTCCATCTTAAATGAAAGCAACTCATTTACTGTTCAGGGTATGTAAGTACCCAGTGAGGTCAGAAAAAACTTCATAAGAGTAATTAATCACATTTAAGTTGAGTCTTTTTGTTTCTTATTCTTTAGAGTTTTACATAAATTTCATTATTTTTATAGAATACCTTTATTGTTATTAAAAGTGGTATATGTCCAGTGGAAAAAAAACAGTTTCAGTGCAAAGTAATAGTGATAGCTAATATTAATAGAGGATGATGTTAGGATCCTTTGAAGAAAATTTTATTATTATACTAACTTGAGAGATGACAAAGTGAAAGCTCAAAAGTTACATAATTGGTCCTGAGACACACAGATACCAAGAGTAGAAAGTAAAATTCAGACACCATTCTCTCATAGGGAAATAACCATTGATATGTTTCAACTAATTCTATGCTTAGTTTAAAATTCAGTGGCATGCAGAGGAAATATCATGTAAATCATCTGTTCTGATCATGAAAATCTCTCACCACATTTCTCTCCAAAGATATTCTAAAATTACCTTTCATTAAAATAACTCTCATCAACCATCCTCATTTTTAATGGCTGTATGATATTCATTACACATATCATTCACTGTCTTACCACTTTCTTAATGATGGAAATGCAAAATTGTTCTTAAATATTCATTTTGTAGAAAACATTGAAGTTAATATCCTTGTGTCAATACATTTCCTTCACCATTTTTTAAGTAAGTAGATTTTCTGAAGCAATGGTTTGAACTTACTGGTACATAATGCTGAATATCCTCTAGAACACTAGAACTGATTTATAGGAGCTTTTCAAAATATCTGTTCCTTATTTTGGTGAAATCTCTGTGTTATGATTGTTTGGTGTATTCTCAGTTATGCTAATAAGAAAATCTCACTCTTGTCCTTGACAATTATTCTCCATTTTTAAAGGCTAGTTCTGGTTATATTTTTCAGGTAAACTATACAATTATTCTGGAACAAAATATAAAAACATTTCCTATAAATCTTTTTTGTTTAATACTGAACATATATTTAAGGAGTAATATCACATTTGAAATAGTCTCATTCAATAACGTGTAGAATTTGTCAAATTTCTTCAACATTTCTTTAAATATTTCAACAGAGTTGTAGCTTTTTTTTTTTTTTTTTAGACAGTCTCACTATGTTGCCCTCAGTAGAAGGCCATAGTGTCACAGCTCACAGCAATCTCAAACTTTTGGGCTCAAGCTATACTCTTGCCTCAGCTTTCTAAGTAGTTGGGACTTTAGGTGCCTGCCACAACCTCCAGCTATTTTTTTTGTTGTTACCATTCCATTTCTTATAAGCTTTGTCACTAGGTATCTTTACATCAGGCTACAATGGAGGATTTGGTCTTGATCACTATATCCTTGTATGTGTAATGTAGCCTGAAGTCTAGTAAAGTAATGCCCCCATATTTGTTCCTATTTTATAGATTTCTTTGTCTATTCATGGTCTTCTCTAGTTCCATATGAAGCATAGGACTATTTTTTAAAAAACTAAAAAGTATGACATTTTTTAGTTTCAAAAACTAAAAAGGACTTTGGCAATAAAGATTGCAATTCCCTCTTTTTTTTTTTTTTTTTTAGTTTCCCTTTGTATAGAATATTGTTTCCAAACCTTAACATTGAATCTGCATTTGTCCATTAGGGTTAGATGCATTTCCTGAAGACATCAGATACTTGGCTTTCATTTTTTTTTCTTTCTCTGATCAGCCAGCCCATGCCTCTTCAGTAAAAAGTTCAAGCCATTTACATTTATTGTGACATCTGATAAGTGGTGTGGATTTCTGTTTGAGTGATTACATGGGCTTTTAAAAGAAACACTTGGGTCACTGGTGTCTAGTATCTAGGCTTTGGGCTTTAGTTTCTTGGTAGTTTTACACTGGTGGGAGTCTACCATGTTGGTTATGCGTAGAGAAGGTCTGAATACTTTCTTCCAGGCAGGTCTAGCTGTGGCACATTTCCTCAGAGTGTGCTATTAGGAAAACATTTGATTTTACCAGCAAATATGAAGCTTAGTTTTGCTGAGTATACAATCCTGGGCTGGCCGTTGTTCTGTTTAAAACAGATTGAATATCTGGGTGCATTCTCTCTAGCTTATGGGGTTTAAGCTGAGAAGTCAGCTGTTAACCTGATGGATTTACCTTTGTAGGTCATGTGTTGCTTATATCTAGCTTGAAGAATTTTCCCTTTTATTTTGACTTTGGACAGGTTGATTACAATAAGTCTCTAGAGATACTGTATTTGAATTGAGTCTTCCTGGAGTTAGATATCTGTCTAATATTTGGATGTCTATGTCTTAAGAATTTTGGATAATTTTCAATAATGTCTTCAACTATAGCTTCTATGCTTTGTGCTTCTATGCTTCTATGCTTTTCTTCCTTTGGGTATACCTATAATCTATAAGATTGTATGCTTTGCATAGTCCCAAATCTCTCTGTGTGATTTATTTAGTTTTCTTCTTCTTTTTTTCCCCCTCTCTAAATGACTGAGTTAGTTCAAGAGCCATGTCTTCAAACTCTGAGATTCTTTCTTCACCCTGGCATAATTTGTTGCTGAAGCTCTCTGCAGAGTTTTTAAAGTCCCTTTATGTCCCTTTCAATTCCTTAAACTCCATTATATCCTCCCTAATTTTGTCCAGATACTTAGTGACTTGTCTTTAATTTAATTAATCTCTCAAGACAGTTTTTGGACTTATTTGTGCTGGTTTTCAGCTTTCTTTTCAATTCTGTTCATCTTATATTCCATCCATATTCCAAATCCCACTTCTGTCATTTTATTATTTCTTTATGGTTGAAATTTTCTGGTGCATCTCCATTGTAATTCCCTGAGGGAGATGCTCTGTTCTGAGTTTTCAGGTTGCTAAGATTCTTTTGCTGATTCTTCTTCATTTGTGTTCTTTTTAAAATCCCTATGCTAAAGGACTAAGATGGCCCTTAGTTGGAGTTCCTTTTGTTGGGTATGAACAGGGAAAGATCACTAGATGGAACTCTCATGTCAGTGGTCACAACAGCCTTGGGGGTTGGGCTGGTGTGGAGTCTCAGACTCAGTAACCTGGGCAGGGCCTGGAATCCAGAAGGAAGTCCTAGGCACTGGGACTACTCCAACCTATTTGATAAAACCAGAGGGCTGACTCAGATACCATAGTCCATTTCTCGAGGGGAGAGCCTGAGTCCACTACATGACAACCTAAACTATTGGTCTTCAAGACTTCTGGGAAGCTGTGTACAGGAGAGCTGATGTGTTTGGCAGCCACCCCTGGTGCTACAGTGTTCTCTGTGCCTCTCCAGTGTCCCACTGAAGTAGGACAGTGGTTTGTTGCTTCCCTGATAGATGACATCTATTTGGTCCCAACCCCACCAGTTCCTCTGCCCAGATCCACCTACACTTCACAAGGGATGCACCTACTCTTAGGTCCCCAGCTATGGCCTAGATAAGATGCAAATTTATCTTCTCCTTTCTCAGCCTACCTCAGGTGCTCGTGGTATACCTAGCAGTTTGCAGTTGCATCAGCTGCTGTTATGTTTTCCTCCATGCCTTTTGTCTGGTGGGGTAGCTCTAGACAGAAATTCATGTTAGTCCCTGGACCAAACCAGATGGGGTATGTGAGAGGTTGAGCTGGGTACCTCTCAGTAGTTCATATTACTGAGAAGTCCTCTATGTACATTCTTTGCTTTTGTACTACAAAACTTCCCATCACCTGTTTCCTTTATTGTCTACCATTGTTTTTCTATTCTCCACTCCTGGTGTCCCACACTGTCTCTCTGTGCCTTCACAGTGCTGTTTTTACATGACAGAATTAAATAAAGCCAAAACCTATAGCCCTCACTAATTTTCCCAAGAGAGGCTACTGAGAGACTGTTCCTAATCCACCATCCTTTATCAGCACCTCAATAAGTACTCTCATAGTTCATGAGCTGGATGTCCATAATCAAAGTGTCAGCAAGGCCATGATCTCTCTGAGGGCTCAAGTAGGAATTCTTCTTTGAATCTTCCCAGCCTCTGTGGCGTTTCTGCAAATGTTGGCTTACAATTGTAGCACTTTAATCTCAGCTCCCTGTATCCCATGACCATTCCTTTAAATAGTCTTTATTAAGACACATAAATGAATGAATCTTGGAAAATACTACTCTCACACTTCTTAGTATTTCCCAAGAGAGAAGTGAATAATACAGTATTGTATTTTTAAATGACTGTTGCAAAGATGAGAATAAATACTAAGAAGTTTAAATTTTAAGGAATTGTTTAAAAAGAAACTAAATGCCAGGATTTTAAAGACAAACACTTAGGATCATTCAAATTGTTATGTAACATTGCATACAACTATGCACAAGGTTGGAGCATTATATTTGCTCATCAGCTGTGTGAAGAGACTCTAATGTACAGTGACAATTCTTGTTAATCAGTTCTGAGATAAATATAATTTTGGATTCTTATATTTTTAAATTTTGCTAAAGTCAACAAAAGTGGATGAAATGCACCCTAAGAAAGCATTTTCCAATTGTCTTCCAAAAGTCCTTTTATGATAAAGTAAAGGTAACCAGAAGAATCAGAAAATAAAAAGGCTTGTTTAGAAATTTAATATATGAAAATATATCTGAAAGAAGAAAAAATATGATAAATATATTCGAACCAATTCTCAGTCCAAACCCTTTGCTAATCCAAAAGACTTTGCTTATTTTTTAAGGGTGGAATAAATATGTATGAAAATGCAAAAGACCTTGATATTTCACAGATTTTTGACCTTTTTGAATATGCTTTATGAATTTATTTCCACATATTGCCATTTAAGTTCACTTTCTCCTTTCTTAAGTTTCCATATTTATTGATGATTTAAATTACTTACCAACATACTTCCAAAAGAGTGTATTTATATCTTTATTTTTGTCTATAACTGACCATGTAACTCCTTCTATCCAGAAATAAATCATTAGCTATTCTCAGAGAATCCTTTCTTCTAGGGTTCATATTGAAAACCAGTTACTAATCCTAGAAATCTGGAATATTGTATGGCCTTTCATATAATCCAATACTATTCCAAAGATTAAGTTTTTGTTTTGTTTTACCTTTATTTTTTGCTCTTAAAAAAAAATTACCAAGTGCTTTAGTCTCAGACAGATCTTATTTAATACTACCTCTGGCATTTATTATCTAACATCAGGGAGTTTTACTTTACTTTTCTTTCTTGTCAGCACAGCAAATTAAACGATAGTGTGGAAGATAGTATTCAGTTATCTTACAAAACATAGATATTATTATTTTGTTATTATTACTCATTATTATCCAAAGATGTTTGCCTTACTATTAGTCCTCTGTACAATGAAACAACCTATATCACTAGGATTAATAACAAAACAATGACTTTGTAGTTTTAGTACGAGCTTGGAGAAGGAAATCAAAAAAGAAAACTGCCCTGAGGATTAAAGGGGCTCAAGAAATTTCACTCCAAAATGAAACTCTTTGGTGTAAAAAATATTTTGAATTAAGTCCCTTGGAAATCAAAAAGCCCTTGGAAAGGGATTTTCCCCAATCTGTATAATCAGAAAGGATAACAAATTTCCTTTTTCTTCCTTGTTATCTCACTATGATTCAGGAAAGAAAGTCAAGAATACAACCAAACTTGGCTCAAATATACATATTCAAGGCCCATCTTCTGTATACAGAGAAAAAAAA